>NC_133384.1:8538225-8605871 GCF_049309525.1 Garra rufa | reverse complement strand
TGCACAATATTTATCATATCATAAGTTTATCTTTTGAAGATTTCTTGATGAATAGAAAATGAAACACTTTGAAAAAATAATACAGTACACACATTGCACAAGAACACATTCCGCAGAGCATTCTTGTATTCTGTTCTGAACCTACTGTATCTATTATTCAGTCGCGATATGTTGCTGTTTTCCACACTGGAAGCATGAGGAAAGTCCACACAATGTAGGTTTTCCAGTTTTCTTGTGTATTTTTCTTTCCACAAGGTTAGACAAAGGACCATACGTACACAAACCCACTCCAATTACACCTTGAGCCCAGAATCAGAGATTTGACTCAATCAGGAGTAACTGCACCCGTCAAGGCAAAAGGCAATGGAGCTTTAATGCTCAACAGAACGTGAGTTTACCCAAAGGAGCGTGCTATTATAGTCAACAGACCACGTGTGCGTCTGAATAATGGCGTCTCCTCAATCACACCTTCATCTCTGTCACCGGCGCTGTCACAGCTAGCATTTCAGCACAAAAAGCAATGCATTACAATGCGCTGTTTACACTACGGAGACGTGACACGGGACGCCTGTGTCTACAGCAATCACAACACACTACAATTTATGTATCGCATTCCTAAAGCAATGTGCCGTGTGATGGAGGTTTGTGACCTTTCATGTGCAAATATGCATTCGATGTTGTAGACTGTCATCCAGAAATAAATAAATCAGGTTAAAAAGAAACTATAAATGCATTAAACTAGTCACATTAATTATTTTACTTTAAATGATTTATTAATTGAAATTATTTACAAAAAAGTCATGTGTTAAATTACTCTGAATAGCTATTTTATTTTAAATAACACATTTAGTCAATTATTAAATATATATATATATATATATATATATATATATATATATATATAAATAAAACAGACAAACTAAATGCATTTTTAGTGTGATTTTATTGAGTGAAGTTAAAAAAGAAAAACAATGCATTAAGTGTGATTCTTATTTTAAAATATTTATTTAAATAATTTAAAAACAGCAAAGTAACAAATTCAATTATTCTGATTAATTACTTAAGTATAAGTACAATTCGTTGTTTTAAACAATTATTTCATTTAAATAAAAAAGCTAGTTAAAAAATAAAAAAGTAATGCATTAAATTATTGTGATTATGTTATTTTAAATAGTGAAATAGAACTTTTCTTTTAAAAACAGCAAATTAAAAACAAGTCAATGTTAATTTGATTTCAATTCAATTAGAGTTAAAAGTTTTTTATTTAGCAAGTTAAAAAAAGACAAACTGAATGCATTATTTAGTGTGGTTATTAGATTGTAATAATTATTTAAATAAAAAACAGCATTTTAAAAAGAAAAAGAAAAATAATGCATTAAGAGTGATTATTTCATTTAATATGACAATAATAATTTAAATAATTAAAAAACAAAGTTAAAAAGAAAAAAAGTTATTCATTAATTTTTGTGGCTAATTATTTTATTTTATTAATTAAAAAATCATGTAAGTTAAGAATGTAATTTTAATGCATTAATTCAGTACAATTTATTATTTTAAATAATTGGAAAACAGCAAGTTCAAAAACAATTAACACTTTAAATTGTTGTGATTAGTTTATTTTTAAATAATGTATTTCATTTAAAAGCTGAAAATAAAAAAAAATGTCAATGGTTATTTGATTTTAAATAAATTTAAATAGTATAATGAATTATTTTATTTTAAATAAATAATTTTATTTAAATAGTTTTAAAAACAGAGAGTTAAAAATAGAAAATAAATTATAAATGTATTATATTTTAAATAATTTATTTTATCTAAATTATTTTAAATAAAACAGAAAGGTAAACAAGCATGGACATATGTACATAAACATTTATATTTAATCATTTAAAAACAGAAAAATGCACTAAATTATTGTGATTAATTATTATATTTTAAATATTTTATTTTATTCATAAAAATCTTGTAAGTGAAGAATTTAATTTTAATGCATTAATTCAGCATAACATATTATTTTAAATAATTATTTCATTTTAAATATTGTAAAAACAGCAAGTTAAAAACATTAACACTTTAAATTGTAGTGATTACTTCATTTTAAATAATGTATTTTATTTAAACACTGAAATTAAACACAAAAGTCAATGTTAATTTGATTTGAATTAAATTTAATTAGTATGATGAATTATTTTATTTAAAATAACTAATTTTATAGATTTTATTGGTTTAAAAAAACAGAGACTTTAAAATAGAAAATAATTTATAAATGTATTATATTTTAAATAATTTATTTTATTTAATTGATTTGAAATAAAACAGCAAGGTAAACAAGCATGACATTTTTTGGGGGCAGTTCATGCTTGACAGCCCTAAAATTAATATACATTATTTTATTTTATTTTATTTTATTATTTATTTTATTTTATAGATTTAATTTAATTTAATTTAATTTAATTTAATTTAATTTAATTTAATTTAATTTAATTTAATTTAATTTAATTTAATTTAATTTAATTTAATTTAATTTTATTTTATTTTATTTTATTTTTGTGGTGCTTTTTAAACCAGCTTCATCATCTGCTGTTGAGGCATGGTGTATATTCTACTTTTACATGGATGATACCTCAGCTATATTGATTTACAGAGCCGTAATGTACTACGTGGCTCCAGAAGACCCACATTATTGTGTCTAAAAGACAAAAGGTCTGACGTTATGGTCGCTGACGGACAGTCGGACCTGAACCTGAAGCTCTAAACGACAGGATATTGCTCTGTTATAAAGGCTAAACTGGAAACATTAAGAAGACAATGGCTGAAACTGCCAGTAATACTTAGAGGTAAGTTGTGTTCCCAAACACTTGGAGCAAGAAACGCCATACAAGTCATGCTTTATATCTCATTCCTACAGTAAATGAGCAGGTCGTTAAACAGCCAAAGAGCAGCAGGTCAGACCAAATGGAGTCAGGTAAGTATGAGTCAATCTCTAGAATCACAACAGAGGTGCCATCAAGAAATCAAGCACACTTTCAGTCTGAGAGAGTGAAGCTATTACCATCGCTCCTACAACAAATTCAAGCAAAGATAAAGAGCAAAAAAGAAAAAAATATATATAATAATGGTAACACCAAACTGCATCATATTTGATGAATTAAACACAATACTAATTCTGGGTGCTGATTACAAAAATACTGTTTTGCTTGATCGTGTCAAACTTTTACATAAAATATGATGCATTTTTCAAGCTGAAGACATTTTGGGTGTTTTATTGCATTTCCAACAGCCACAGAAAATTACAGATTTATATATATATATATATATATATATATATATATATATATATATATATATATATATACAAAAAAGTTAAATATGTCAACTTTAATGCATTAACTTAATGTGATTATTGATTATTTTTTGATTTTTTGATTATATTTAAATTATTAGAAAACAACAAGTTAAACAAAAAATGCATTAGCTTAAATATATATTTTTTCAATTTTATTTAAATGGTTAAAAAACTGCAAAACAAGTATCATCCATGTAAAATATATAATTTATCAAATTATTATTATTATTATTATTATTATTATTATTTATAATATTATTATTGTTGTTAGTATTACTATTATTATTATTATTATTATTATTATTATTATTATTATTCTTTTAGATAATTTATTTAATTTAATAAAACAAGTTAAAATATTTAAACTTTACTGCATTGCTTTCATTTAATAATTACTTGATCTAGTTATTTTATTTAAATGGTTAAAATGGTTTATATATATATATATATATATATATATATATATATATAATTTATCAAAATAAGCAGTCAAATGTCAAGAGTTTCACAAAATCTTATTCTGTCACTATGTTAATTGCTCTATTTTTAAATAAATTAAATATTTTGGAGATGATGTGTATATTTATGTTAACATGTTTATTTGTCTTGCTGTTTTATTTAAATAATTTAAATAAAATATAAAATATTAATAAATTAATAATAATAATAATAATAATAATAATAAAAATAATAATTATTATTATTATTATTATTAATAAAAAAGAAATAAAATAACATGTTTATATACAATAAACTTAATACTAATAATTTAAAATAATTAATCACATTAAATTAAATAATTAAATTCACTTAAAAATCATTATTTCAGTTAATATCTTTTTAACTCAGCATAATCACATTTGGTTAATATTAGGCTTTTTTCATTTCATTTTTCATTTCAGAAGAAATGTTTGTTCAAGATGTGTAATGATGGTAATAATAATAATAATAATAATAATAATAATAATAATAATAATAATAATAGAAGGTAGAAAAATAGGCCTGTTTCAAGACCAGCTTTAGAATTTTCTGCACATTTTACTTTTTGGATATATTTTTTAATTTTCTATGCCAATTCTCGTTATGATTTACAAACAATAAATTATTTAAAAAAAAATTAAGCACATTAAATTAATAAATTAAATTAATAAATTCATAAAATAAATTAATTCACAGGTGAATTACCCATATATATGCTTTTTTGAAATGCCAAATGTAATATTTACACCACAGAAAATAAAACCTGGCACACGCTCCTTCAGTTCTCTCTCCTCCATTCTAAACAGACCTTCAGAGCAAAATCTGGGCCGTTCTGCGAGGCCCCGGACATCCACATGTAATTTTAAAATCTTCTTGTTAGGGTGGAGAAGAAGAGAAAGCTGGATGTGTTCGCTCTTCCTGCTCCTCTCGTGTTCTAGTGGCAAGCCGAGGTTGTTCACTCAAGGGCAAAGAGAGGCAGAAATCACAGCCAGCGCTGAAAGACGGCCGGTAATATCTAATTAGGAAGAGAGAGACAAAACGAATGGAGGAAAGTGCAGGAGTATCAAGTGCCTCTCCAAATTTCCCTAGCCTTTAGTACTTAGCCCATGTTAATGGGAACATCATTATTATATGCCCGAGTCGCTACAATGTCGCCGTTGCCCAGACGACAAGCTCTGTTGTTTATAGCGATGTTATGTGCCAAAGCCGGCCGATTACGCCGGTCCCCACGGACCTCATTATCCCTGACCTCTAACGCCAATCCGCTGACAAATCCGCCATCGGAGGAGGAGGAGGTGCGAAAACGATGGAGCTTTTTAGCGGCAAATGAAGATATTCCAGCCTCAAGGCTTCTCCTCGCCAAAGAAGATGTAGGATTGATGGACACTTTGGATCACACATGCTCCTCAAGAAGGATGTCAATCGAGTTGAAATCTAGGCATTGTTATTTCTGTGGTCTGAATTAGAAAAAGGCAATCTTGGTGTGCGTGGTTACGGTGAGCGTCCACTTGATGAATATATTCATGATATCACTGCTGGAATCCGGAGGGGGATTTCATTTGAGAAGGTATTTTAAACATTCTCTGTGTGTGTACATGTGTATGGACATCATAAATATATGCAGCTTTAACCAATTTACGGGATTCCCTAGAGGCCAAACAGATTGAAGGGATATTGGTCACAGAAAAAAACCCAAGGAGAAAAGAAGCAGATTTGCATTTCCGAGAGGAAATGCCATTGTTTGCGAGGCGGCAAAACAAGAGAGACGTGACACACATGCACAGAACAATGGTCAAATATACACTTTTTGCTACAGAATATCATGACTGACCAATCGGAGTCAAGTGTTTCAGAATTATGTAAATGTATGAATTAAAAATAACTAATAATAAATGCAAGGAAAAAAAATATAAATTTAGTATTGTATTCAAATAAATAAACAAATGCAAGACAGAAAACCAACTGCAATTTAGCATACAATTTAGCATACAACTTGCAAGATGTAAACTCACAATTTTAAGAAGAAAAATCTGAATTGTTTGAATAAACTCTAAACTGCAAGAAGAAAAAGTCAGAATTGTGAGATAGAAAGTCACAATTGTGCATTTTTTTATCCAATGGCAGAAACAGGCTTCCATAACTGTTGAAAATAAAAACAAAACTGAACAAACAACAACACTAAACAAAACAACCACAAAACTAGACAAAACAAAACAAACAAAAAAGACAAACCAAACAAGACAACCATAACTAAACAGAACAAAAAAACAATAACAAACCAAAAATGAAACAAAACAACCAAAACAAAACAACACAAAACAACTAAACAAAAAAAACCTAACAATCAACCAAACAACCAAAACAAAAATCAAACAACAAAACCAAACAAAGCAACAAAACCAAACCAAACAAAACAACACAAAACAAAAAGAAAACAAACCAAAACAGCAATACCAAACCAAAAAATAAATAAAATAACAAACCTAACAAAACAACCAAACAAACAACAAAAACCAAACAAAACAAATCCAAACCAAACTACAAAACCAAACCTAACAAAACAACCAATCAAAAAGAACACAAAACAAATAAACAAAATTAAACCAAAACAAAACAACCAAACCAAAACAACAAAACTAAACAAAAACTAAACTAAACAAAAAAGCAAAACAACAAAACAAAAACAAAACAATAACTAAGCATAAACAAAGCAAAACCAAACAAAAAAAATCAAACACAATAACTAACCAAAAACAAAGCAAAACCAAAAAAAAAAAAACCTAACAAAACAACCAACCAAACAAAATAAAAAACCAAAACAAATCCAAACCAAACCTAACAAAACAACCAATCAAAAAGAACACAAAACAAATAAAAGTAAGTCAAAACAAAACAACCAAACCAAAACAAAACAACAAAACAAAACAAAAACTTAAAAAAAGACAAGTCAAACAAAACAAAACAATAAAAAACCAAACAAAATCCAAAACAAACACTAAACCAAACAAAACAACACAAAACAAAAAGAAAACAAACCAAAACAGCAATACCAAACAAAAATAAATAAAATAACATAACAAACCTAACAAAACAACCAAACAAAACAAATCCAAACCAAACTACAAAACCAAACCTAACAAAACAACCAATCAAAAAGAACACAAAACAAATAAACAAAAACTAAACTAAACAAAAAACAAAGCAAAACAACAAAACAAAAACAAAACAATAACTAACCAAAAACAAAACCAAAACAAAAACTAAACTAAACTAAACAACCAAAACAAAACAACACAAAACAAAAAGAAAACAAACAAAAAAACTAACAAAACAACCAAACAAACAACAGAAACCAAACAAAACAAATCCAAACCAAACCTAACAAAAGAACCAATTAAAAAGAACACAAAACAAATAAAATTAAACCAAAACAAAACAACCAAAAACAACAAAACTAAACAAAAACTAAAACAAAAAACAAAACCCAAGCCAAACAAAGCAAAACAACAAAACAAAACAAAGCAAAGCAAAATAACCAAATGACAAAAAAAAACACAAAAGTACAAAACAACAAAACAAAACAAAAAACAAACCTAACAAAACAACCAAACAAAAACATAAGCAATTCCAGCTGTATCTGCAAGTATGTGCAGTAAGTTCAGGCTTAAAAAGCAAAACCCACATTTAGGTATGAACTGACTGCAATTTCCAATGCAAAAATTAGAACAATTACATTATTTTCTGACAGATTTTGCATGCTAAACTACTTCTGGCAAAACGAAAACTACAAAACAAAAAACACACAAAACAAGGCAGAATAAAGTAACTCAAGCTGTGTGTTCAAGTACGCATGTATGGTAAAGCCTAATTAACTGAATAAATCTGTGTAGTACAAGACGAGGCAGAAGGAATTCAAAGTGGCACTGCTTTGAATATACTGTAATTCTAATGATAAGCCATAGAGCATATGAGATATTCAAACCCCATTAGCAAAAAAGCAAAAGTGATCAAACATGGAAGCTTGTGGCAAATGCATGTGTTGAATGTCATGGAGGGAACCGCACTGACACTGTCAGCTACTCTGAGGGAGTCATTAGCTCCAGAGATTGCACTGCACAGACACAGAACATGGTTTTAACATATCGTTAGGCATTTCAACCCGTCTCTCTCATGCATTCTCGCTCATCTCGGTAACTCCGTCCAGACGAGCGTTCGGATCTGACACCTACTGTAACCCAGCATATGTCACACATGCCTGTGTTAGCAAGAAATGGGGCAAAAGATAACAGTTTAATGTTCCCTATACATCATGAGAAATCTGTAGAGTGTGAGTGTATGTGTGTTTAAGATTAGCTGATCTGACCAATAATCCAAAACCCAAAATGTAAAAATCTACTTTGTGATTCACTAAGAGCAAAATAGTTTACAGTAAGGGAAAACAATTATTTGATCCCATGCTGATTTTGTATGTTTGCCCACTGACAAAGAAATGATCAGTCTACAATTTTAATGGTGGGTTTATTTGAACTGCAAGAGACGAACAACAACAAAAAATGCATTTCAAAAAAGTTATACATTGATTTGCATTTTAATGAGTGAAATAAATATTTGACCCCTTCGCAAAACATGACTTCACTTGGTGGCAAAACACTTTTTGGCAATCACAGAGGTCAGACATTTCTTGCAGTTGGCCATCAGGTTTGCACACATCCCAGGAGAGATTTTGTCCCACTTCACTTTGAAGATCCTCTGCAAGTCATTAAGGTTTCGAGGCTGACGTTTGGCAACTCCAACCTTCAGCTTCCTCCACAGATTTCTATGGGATTGAGGTCTGGAGACTGGATAGGCCACTCCAGGACCTTCATGTGCTTCTTCTTGAGCCACTCCTTTGTTGTCTTGGCCGTGTGTTTTGGGTCATTGTCATGCTGGAATACCCATCCACGACCCATTTTCAATGCTCTGGCTGAGGGAAGGAGGTTCTCAACTAAGATTTGACAGTACATGACCCTGTCCGTCATCCTTTTGATGCGGTGCAGTTGTCCTGTCCCCTTAGCAGAAAAACACCCCAGAAGCATGTTTCCACCTCCATGTTTGACGGTGGGGATGGTGTTCTTGGGTCACAGGCAGCATTCCTCCTCCTCCAAACACGGCGAGTTGAGTTGATGCCAAAGAGCTGGATTTTGCTCTCATCTGACCACAACACTTTCACCCAGTTCTCCTCTGAATCATTCAGATGTTCATTGGCAAACTTCAGACGGGCTGTACATGTGCTTTCTTGAGGAGGGGGACCTTGCAGGCGCTGTAAGATTTCAGTTCTTCGCGCCGTAGTGTGTTACCAATTGTTTTCTTGGTGACTATGGTCCCAGCTGCTTTGAGATCATTGATAAGATCCTCCCGTATTGTTCTGGGCTGGATCCTCACCGTTCTCATGATCAATGCAACTCCACGAGGTGAGATCTTGCATGGATCTTCAAGGGAGACTGAGTTATTTTGTGTTTTGTGCACCAACTGTTGTCACCTTCTCACCAAGCTGCTTGGCGATGATCTTGTAGCCCATTCCAGCCTTGTGTAGGTCTACAGTCTTGTCCCTGACATCCTTGGACAGCTCTTTGGTCTTGGCCATGGAGAGTTTGGAATCTGATTGATTGATTGCTTCTGTGGACAGGTGTCTTTTATACAGATAACAAACTGAGATTAGGAGCACTTCCTTTAAGAAAGTGCTCCTAATCTCAGCTTGTCACCTGTATAAAAGATACCTGGGAGCCAGAAATCTTGCTGATTGATAGGGGATCAAATACTTATTTCACTCATTAAAATACAAATCAATTCATAACTTTTTTGAAATGCGTTTTCCTGGATTATTTTGTTGTTATTCTGTCTCTCACTGTTAAAATAAACCTATTATTAAAATTACAGACTGATCATTTCTTTGTCAGTGGGCAAACGTACAAAATCAGCATGGGATTCAAATATAAGAATACAAGTATTTTGTGTTTATAAAGAGTGTGCTTGTGTGACAAATGTGTCTAAATTAATTGGGTGAGATCATAGTATGCACCCTATATGACATATCCAATACTTCCTGTGTGACCTCAGAAAGCGGAGACAATCCATGACAAGAACACAAGACAGAGGAAAGGAAACAGAAGAAAGCTAATGTGCCAGTATGTGTGACCTAGATATGCCACCTCACAATGCATACTCAATGGGACAGTCTGATCACAGACTCTCTCTCACACACACACACACACACACACACACACACACACACACACACACACACACACACACACACACACACACACACACACACACACACACACACACAGAGAGAGAGCCTCGGGGCAAGACAGGTGGAGGAAGGTTTGCTTACCTCTGAATTACATTTTAATGATGGGCTGTACCTGTGCCTATAAATATAGCAGTTTCACACCATATAGCTGTTAAAAAAATATTTTGTTCCTAGGAAATATGTGCTGTGCTCATGATAACAACAGCAGCAAACAGTTGAATATATGAACAAAGAACAGCTGTAGTAGCATGGTTGCGATTGCTTGCATGCATGTTGTTTTTCTCCTTCTTGCAACCTTGTACAATCACCAAACCATCAGCGTCTTTCGTTTTCTTTTTTTCCCCTCCCTCACTTCTGTCCTGTCCTTTCCAGCTCTTTCTTTTCATTGTCTCCCTAGTGCCATAGAAATGCCCAATTACAAGCTCCTGAAGACAAACGAGTTGAACAACTAGCACTTAAGGCATCATCAGCCTGGGAACAACAGAACAGAGAAGCGAGAAAAAAAAGGAAAGGAATCTGTCATTTTCCCGTGGAATCGAAAACATGTACCTGACAGGAAAGATTGAATGGCGAGTTTGATCGTAATTGCCTCCCTTTGAAAGAAATGATACATATAATTCCACTCTGATTGGTATCAAATCATCAGTGTGAAAGCTATTTATCTTCTTTATTCATTTTTCATCACACAAGGCGCTAAAAAAGGGTCTGAGAATGAGGAAAAAAGAGAGACGATGAGTGAAAGCAAAATAAAATGCAGACAAGCAAAGGATAAGAAATGAAGAAAGATGCTTTTAAGTATTAAGAAAGCCATTACTGTTCACTCCATTCAAAATGAAATCATACACACACTCTAAAATGAACAACAAACAAACTTATCATGCAGGTCTATGAGGCAAAATTATTTTGTGGTTATCTGTGATGACCTTCAGTGTTTCTTAACACTGTTCCAGAGGCACACTAACAGCATAAATGTGTACTCTTGGTTTGCCTCTAAATACAGTGTTTGGAAACACTGGCTTAAGATTTATTGAACCTTTAAAAGAATAGTTCAGATTTGGAGAAATGTAGCATTGCATCACTTTCTCACCAATGGATCATCTGCAGTGAATGGGTGCCGTCAGAATGAGAGTCCAAACAGCTGACAAAAAACATCACAATAATCCACAAGTAATCCACACCACTCCAGTCCATCAATTATTGTTTAAAAAAAAAAAAAAAAAAAAAAAAAAGCTGCATGTTTGTAAGAAACACATCCATCATTAGGGCGTTTTAACTTGCTTAAACAGTTCAGCGTCCATAATCCATAATAAGGCTTCCTCCAGTAAAAAAAGTGGTCTGGTCTGAATTAGGAGAGAAATTTGCACACATCAAGCACAGTTTACAAGCCAAAACAGTCCTAAAAAGCTCATGTGTGTGGATTTTGATGTGAGGAGATCAAAAGGGGAGCATCATTATGGATTATGGACTCATATTTTGGCCATAAGCGACGGTTTGGAGTTAAAACTTGTCTTAATGATGGATTTGTTTCTTGCAAGCACAGATTTTCACTTCACAAGATGTTAACTGATGGACTGGAGTGGTGTGGATTACTTGTCGATTATTGTAATGTTTTTTTCAGCTGATTAGATCCATTGGTGCGCAAGTGATGAAATGCTTCATTTCTCCAAATCTGATGAAGAAACAAACCTATCTACATCTTGGACAGCCTAAGGTTGATTTTAGGTCCTGTAAACCCTGAAGAACCAACCCAGCATTGGTTGACCCCTTGCCAATCAGTTCTTGCACAGTTTAGCTCCAACCATAATTGGACATACCTGAACACACCACTTCTAGCTTCCAGCAGGTTTGTTGGAGCTAAACACCTGAGCAGAGTTAGATAACCCTACTTTGCAAACTCCTAACCTGAAACTGTAAGCCACCAGTCCTTTTTCCCATCACTGCAATACAAGGTCTCCTTTAAAGGGATAGGTTTGTCATCTTCTCCTTTAGTGTCATGTCATTGTTGCTGTTGAAACTCTCAGTTGTGGAATAGATGCCCTCATCTCTCTTGTCTCTAAAACCTCCAACTCTAGTGCGAGTCTGAAGGTGGGTGGAAATGCTTCAAAAAGTACAGTCAGCAGTCTTTGTGCCAAGTGTGTGGCCTTTTGCCAAGTTCTCAGCAGATATCTCTCCCTCTATGGGTAACAAGTGAAAAAGCTTGGCTATTCTTATAGCCAACAGTACCTCCTTCAAGGTGACTTACTATAGAGCCAAGGCTGGGATTTGTAGCAATATATCCTCTTTTGGCCAGACCCCCAAATTTAGTTCCAGAGAAAAGTTACTTTCCATGCTTGCAGGCTTGATCTATAGAACAATGTTAGTCCTGCCAAATCAAGTGTTTCAATATTTATTACAGGAGAATGATGATCCCGTCCCCAGCTCTCATTAAGAGACCAATTAATATTTTCCCCCAAAAAATATGTCAGGCGAGAATTAAATCTAGATTATTTCTCGGAGGGAATCCTTGAATATAAATGCATTCATAATATATCTTGCAATTCATCCACAAGACTGCATCAGTTCTCCAGGATTTCAAAACTTGTTTTCTTGAGAACGATCTCACCCAACATCAACATCTGTACCCAGAGACCAGCCAAAGGAGATCTGCTATAGGACTGCCAATGTACTTTTTGTACTACTTTTGTTCAACCAGTCCCTTTAAGATCATTTCACTTCTACTCTTGGTTTCTGAAGATCTCTGCAGCATATAAATGGAGCAAACATCCTTTTTGTTTCTATGCAACCCTATTGGACTTGTTTCAAGACTATAATTCTTACAGCAACATCCCAGCAGGCACACAACATCATAAGATGTTGGTATTTGGTTAAATTTTGGTTGCGACATTGGGTGACCAAAATTCAATGTCAATTCAATGTCTGATGTCAACCTTATTTTGATGTCCAATGCCGACGTTGATCAGTTTAGTTGTTTTTAGGCTATGTAACCAAAACCCAACACCAAATTGACGTCAAATACTGACGTCAACCCGATTTTACATTCTTAAATGCAACGCCAGTCCGACGAAATGTCCAGCTCTACGTCTTGCAAGTTGTTTACTGTAAGAGAAGCAAATCCTAATCTAAACCAATGTAACATTGAATAAACCTTAAATTGCACCCATCCAAGACTCCAAAAAGATTAAAAATTCACACAAAAAAAGAACGTAAATTCTCATAGCAAGGTGCCAGAAAGAACATCTATGAGGTTTTAATAAAGAGGGATGTGGCCAAATCCGAATACCATACCCACAGGTAAATTACGTCATGAGATCAGGTAGGTTTATGAGGTAGGCCTAAATGAATTTTTATGTACTGTAATGTAACAGGCTACAACTAACAAACAGCTAACCATGTCCCTTTAGTGGCTCCGTAGAAGACATTATTCATTTTCCATGCCAAGTACGGATTCACTATTCGGGCACATCCCTAATAATAAACAATAATCGGTTTGAGATCTACATCATATCAGGGTGGAATCCTGTAAAACATCTAGAAGAAAGAAATTTATACACAATATATGTGACCCTGGAAAAAACAGTAATAAGTGTCAATTTTTTTAAATTTAGATTTATACATCACATGAAAGCTGATGTATGGTTTATTAGGATATGACAATATTTGGCCGAGATACAACTATTTAACAATCTGGAATCTGAGGGTGTAAAAAATCTAAATACTGGAAAATCGCCTTTCAATTTGTCCAAATAAAGTTCTTAGCAATGCATATTACTGATCAAAAATTATTTACAGTAGGAAATTTACAACATATCTTCATGTAACATGATCTTTGCTTAATATCCTAATGATTTTTCGCCAAAACAATAATCATTTTGACCCATTCAATGCATTTTTGGCTTTTACAACAAATATACCCGTGGTCCAGGGTCACATATAACGAGTAAGTGAGGCTTTCTCCTTGTTAGCACTTGTTTCACAACCAGTTCTCATTGCTTCAATATGTTCCTTGAGTCAAAACGCCCAACCTCTAGAGTCTACACTCTTAAAAATAAAGGTGCTTCACAATGCCATAGAAGAGCCTTTTTTGTTTAAATGGTTCCATAAAGAACCTTTAACATCTGAAGAACCTTTCTGTTTCACAAAAGGTTCTTTGTGGCAAAAGAAGGTTCTTCAAATTGCAAAAAGGTAAGAAAGAGATGGTTCTTTAAAGAACCTTTGACTGAATGGTACTTTTTATGGCATCGCTGTGAAGAACCTTTTAAAGCACCTTTATTTTTAAGAGTGTAGAGTCTTTTAACTATAAAATAAATTTCATTACTCAACTTCGTACAATTTTGAAAGTCTACTGTACCATTCCTCGGACACTGCATCTGCCTCATCATCCTGCTCCTCTCCTAACATTATTCACTGTACTGCTTTGACTCATTCTAAATGTCTCATTTCAATTACTAACATCACTAAAACTGTGCTGTTTTCTGCCCACTTAATTTACATTATCTGCATAATTGTTTTCACTTGTCTTATCGTACCTGTTCAACTCCCCCACATTCATATAAACTTCCTTGCTTTGGTTTAGTGTCCAAGGTTGTGGCTGTATAATTACAATGTGGTCAAAAAACCTGAATGTTGCTGATTGCCATTTTCCCCTTCAAGTGGACACGATATCTATTTATGATGCAAGACATCGGAAACACTGAAATCTCTCGCTTCTCAGAACCCTCCTGGTAATTAACATGGAAAGACACCACTAAGGTTTCATTAGGACTCACTCTGAAACACACATACTTGTCTCGCCAATGAAAGGACATGTTCAAGTGCGGCACTTTTGCATCTCACTAATGGAGTGTTTTTGACAGTGCTTGCAATCTCTCATGAAATGTTATGCTATCCATCACAAGTTGAAAGTACAAAGACGTCTTATTGGCACTTCTCAGCAGTAACTCAAGATAAACATGTTCCTCATTTGTTGCCTGTGAATGTATCTCATACTCGGTGGTCACTCGCTCATCTTCCTAAATTGGTAAATGGGTAGTTTTATCAGACTTGTTATCAGAAACTCTAATAATTTGTTCTTTCTGGCTTTGTCTTACGCCGTCTCAAGATCTCAGCCTCCATTTGTCTGATAAAAGTGCTCACAATGCTCTTCACAAGCTGTTTTTGTTGTCTTGTTAAGATTATCACGGTCCTGAGGGACGCAATTCACAAGCGAAAAGTGCCGTGCTTTTATGTTGATCAAAACAAAGTGATTCTTGCCACAAAGCAGATCAGAGCTCTTAGACTTGCAGCAGTCTGTCGATCACAGGAATCATTGTGTTTTAGGTTCTTATTCAGACCTGAGAGCAAATACGCTTGAACAAAAAAAAAAAAAAAAAAAAAAAAACACACCGGTGTTTGGTTTTAACTTTGTCCAGATTTCAAATTTGATTAACTACTTTATAACCCCCCATTGTTGATCCAAAGGGGCTAGAAACCGGATGCAATGATGGCAATTTTCACCTGAGATTCGGAGCCAAATTTCAGGGGGGTTAAAATGACTTCAGAAATATGGCAGAATCACAATGTTATTTCTACACAGAGATCAGTAGGTCTATCAGTAAAATCTGTTGACGTTAACACTCTTTGTTTTATTATGTGATAATGGTGACCATTCAAAAATGGAGAAACAGCACTTTTCAAGTTTTATTCTCCAAAGTTTGCATGCCTGTAAGTCAAAAAGTATTAAATATATCTTAATGCCCTTTTAGATATTGGGTGTTAGCAAACTTTCCTTTTGGCATCTTTATTTTTAAGGCCCTGTATGGTTCAGTTCCAGAGATATTTAATGGTGAATGTAGGGGGAAAAAAAAGAAACTGCAGGGTCATTCCGTGTCAACTCAACCAAAGGTCCCTGGCTCAAATGTTTGCTTTTGCTTTTTTTTTTTTTCTGAAGAAAGATAAACATATATAGTAATGAAAGCCAAAATATTACATGCTGTGGACAAATATTTACTCAGTAATCCAATATTTTGTAAAGGGGGGTCAAAATGGGGGTCAATTTTCATCTGAGATTCAGAGCCAAATTACAGGGGGGTTAAAATGACTTCAGAAATATGGCAGAATCACAATGTTATTTCTACACAGAGATCAGTAGGTCTATCAGTAAAATCTATTGACGTAAGCAGTCTTTGTTGCATTATGTGTCAATGGTGACCATTTAAAAATAGGGAAACAGCATGTTTCAAGTTTTTTTCTCCAAAGTTTGCATGCATGTTACTCAAGAAGTATTAAAGATATCTTAATGATTAAAACAAAATGATTCTTGCTACAAAGCAGATCAGAGCTCTTAGACATGCAGTAGTCTGTCGATCACAGGAAACATTGTGTTTTAGGTTCTTATTCAGACCTGAGAACAAATACGGCTAAACAATCAAGTCCTACCTCTCTTACAAATTTAATAGAAACACGGGTGTTTGGCCAGATTTCAAATTCGATTAACTATTGTATACCCCCAATTGTTGATCCAAAGGGGCTTGAAACTGGATGCAATGACATGATAGCTCCAAATGCAATAGCACCTGGTGGTGACTGATCAATTATATGAGGTTTTGAAGTAGGCCTCTCACTGCACCCAGAGTAGGACACCCAACTCGATCCCAACTTGGTTCACTTGGCTAAATCTCTCATTTCACAATGCACAATTGACAATGGCGCCCGTTCACCCCATGCATGGCATAATTCATGCTTAATAAAAGCTTTTAAATTAAATTCCATTCATATTTAATGGGAATCTCTGTTATATCAATTACTTTATTTATTTTATTGGGTCTCAGAGAGCTCATCTTCTCTGGTTATACCCCCGTGCACCCTGCTGCGAGCGGAGGCTGTTTGATTGGCAGGTGGATAATGGAATGGTGGGATAGAGGTGAGAATATCTCCCTCCGTGACCCCTGAAGGAAGCCTGTCGATGAATCAGTTCAGACCACCACGGCGAGCACTATTTTAAGAGAGATATGATATTTACACAGCCCTGTGTTAAGCCTACTGAGGGACAATCTCACTTCTTTTGTTTTAATTTCTTTTCATTTCAGGGGGTCATGACACAAACAACACCTCTGTCATATCGAGGAGACAGATGGGAGACACCACCCGAGGTGCTGGCATTTTGACAAGTGATCACTTTGCAATATCTCAAGTCCTCTGTGTCTCGCTTCCTGTTCACCGCCACGCTCCTTAAAGGTGAAGCGGGCAGTTCTTCGACTATGTTGCGGGGAACTATTAGTGGGCAGCTATGCAGAAATGACAACAGAGTACTTTTACTGCTTTTAGATATTATTTTACCTTGGGTTTTAATTAAAATACACTGGTGAAAATATGATCTTTAATTTTGCTAATATTCTTTCTGAAGAAAGATAAACATGTATAGTGATGAAAGCCAAAATATTAAATGTCATGGATGAATATTTACTGAGTAATCCAATATTTTGTAAAGGGGGGTCAAAATGGCCATTTTCACCTGAGATTCAGAGCCAAATTACTGGGGGTTCAAAATTACTTTAGAAAGATGGCAGCATCATAATGTTACTTTTACACAGAGATTGGTAGGTCTATTAGTAAAATCTGTTGCCGTTAGTAATCTTTGTTGCATTATGTGCCAATGGTGACCATTCAAAAATGGGGAAACAGCACTTTTCAAATTTTGTTCTCCAAAATTTGCATGCCTGTAACTCAAGAAGTAATAAAGACATCTTAATGTCCTTTTAGATATTGGGTCTCAACAAACTTTCCTTTTGGTGTCTTCATTTTTAAGGCCCTGTATGGTTCAGTTCCAGAGATATTGGATGGTGAATGTAGGAAAAAAATAAATAAAAGAAACACTTCAGGGGCATTCCGTGTCAACTCAACCAAAGGTTCCCGGCTCAGATTTTTGATTTTGCTTATTTTTTTTTTTTTACTGAAGAAAGATAAACATATATAGTGATAAAGGCCAAAATATTAAATGTTGTGGATGCATATTTATTCAGTAATCCAATGTTTTGTAAAGGGGGGTCAAAACGGTCCTTTTTCACCTGAGATTCAGAGCCAAATTACAGGGGGGTAAAAATGACTTTAGAAGGATGGCAGCATCACAATGTTATTTCTACACAGATATCAGTATGTCTATCAGTAAAAGTTGTTGATGTTAGCCAACTTTGTTGCATTATGTGCAAATGGTGACCATTCAAAAATGTGGAAACGGCATGGTTTAAGCTTTTTTTCTCCAAAGTTTGCATGCCTGTTACTCAAGAAGTAATAAAGACATCTTAATGTCCTTTTATATGTTGGGTCTTAACAAACTTTCCTTTTGACATCTTCATTTTTTAAGGCTCTGTATGGTTCAGTTCCAGAGATATTGGATGGTGAATGCAGGAAAAAAATAAAAAATAAATAAAAAAACTGCAGGGTCATTCCGTGTCAACTCAACCAAAGGTTCTCGGCTCAAATGTTTGATTTTGCTTTTTTTTTTTTTTTCCTGAAGAAAGATAAACATACATAGTGATATAAGCCAAATTATTAAATGTTGTGTAAAGGGGGGTCAAAATGGCAATTTTCACCTGAGATTCAGTACCAAATTACAGGAGGGTAAAAATGACTTTAGAAAGATGGCAGCTTCACAATGTTATCTCTACACAGAAATCATCAGTAAAATCTGTTGATATTAGTAATCTTTGTTGCATTATGTGCCAATGGTGATCATCCAAATATGGGGAAACAGCATGTTTTTAAGGGTTTTTCTCCAAAGTTTGCATACATGTAACTCAAAAAGTATTAAAGATATCTCAATGCCCTTTTAGATATTGGGTCTCAACAAACTTTCCTTTTGGCATCTTCATTTTTAAGGCCATGTGTGGTTCAGTTGCAGAGATATTGTAATTTCAATATGGCTCTAGGATTGCATTGTTAAATTGTACACATTTTCAGTGGTCAAAAACCAGGCGATTTTCTCAATATTTTTTATTATTTTTTTTGCACCCTCAGAATTCAGATTTTCAAATAGTGTCTTGGCCAAATATCGTCCTATACTAACAAACCATGCATCAATGGAAAGCTTACTTATTCATAACCTTATTTATTCAAAATCAACCATAACTTTTTTCCCACTTCAACAATAATCCATCCAAGTGCCTTCATTGAAAGGAGACCAAACTTAAATCCGTGCTTCGAAAGCATTCAAGATTTACAGATTATAACTACTGCATACCTATTAACCATAAAATCCCCTAAAAATACACAGCATTAAATAAGAAACATTATAAAACCACAATGTAGTACATTCATTTCATGGAAGACAAAAAAAAATCTAAACAACTGGAGATATTATGACCGCTTTCCACAGCTCACGTCTATCAAAGTTTTGATCATTACATACAGCAGCTTCATTTATCTGTGACTGAGGTTGATTATAGTGAATGTAACCAGCGTGCAATTCTCCACTGTTTCTGTAATTACTTCTTCCTGGTAAAGCATTCTGTGTTTATGTTAAACTAATGAGTAAGAACATACTACTTTGGAACAATTTGAGGGATCTGGCTTTGCAAACGGAAAGCATATAACGCCTACATCATGCGTCTAAGCCCTACGTATGAAAGGTACCATTACCCACAATGCTCCCCAGCAACAAGAAAAAATAACAAAGACGGTTGGGGGTAGGCATCTGTGCTCTTCCCCCTTCGGACCCGCTGAGGTCCCCGAGGCCCTGCTGTCGCTCCAGGCTGGAGGTTATGATGGGGGTTCAGGATGGTGCTACGTGGAGGTTTGAAGGTCAGTAAAGGGGGACGGGGTCTGTGGGGTGTGGATGAGGTAATTCAATGTGAGAGGGCATCAGGATTAGCAATTACATCCTATTAATAGTGTCCACTAATGCACACCGTAGAGGCATGTCTGCCCCTGAGCCAAAGTTGCCGTGACCAGTCGCGTGAAAACGGGAGTGGTATTCTTGATCTCCAACGCTCCTCCTCTCTGTGCCCCAGTTCACTCCAATGCACTCGTTTATGTCTTTTACTTCTGCTTCCATCCCTTATTTGTCCACTCTTCCAGCACACATTACTCAAGCCGCCCATTTCTTTGAGGCCAATGAGCACATCTGCCCCCTATGACCGGTAAAGGTATAGTTTAACCTAAAATGAACTTTCTCTCATTAATTTCTTAAATAGGCCTGTCAATTTAACATGTTAATTTAGTGTAATTAATAATGGGGGAAAAAAAAATGATGTTAAAGTTGTTAATGTATTTAATGTATACCAGACCTTTAGATAATGCAGCGGACAAGCATGATGCAGGAAGAAAAATGCAGCCTATTAGAAAATATTATTATATGCCCCGAAAAATCAAGATATGAGGGGACAAAAATGCTTCTTTATGCGTTTTTGTTATATAATTATATTGTTTAGCAATATCAACAAGAGTAAGAGTGCTGTTTTCCCAACTGAAAATGTGATGTTGATTTTATACAACAGTTCAATAAACAATAAGTTAAGATTGTTTTTTGTTTTTGGTAAATTTCACCAACGAAAACAGTTCCCATGGAAGCCCATTTCCGCCAGTGAATAAAAAATAAACAAAAAGGTTATTGCGCCTTTTTATCTCACAATTCTGACTTTTTTTTCTCAGGGTTGTGAGATATAAACTCGTTATTGTGAGTTATATGACAAAATTGTAAGATTCAATTTAAATTCAATTAAAAAAACTCACAATTCTTTTCTTTTTTTTTAAGAATTTCATGATACAAACTCACAATTGCATTTTGAGGACCGAAAAAGGACTGATATGTTCTCAAAATAGCAAATTTATATCTCACAATTCTGATTTCATTTTCTTTTTAAATTGCAAATTTATACCTCACAATTCAGACTTTATAACTCACAATTCTGAGTTTGTCACAATTTTAAGAAAAAGTTAGAATTGCAAGTTTATATCTCACAATTCTGACTTTGTTTCTCAGAATTGCGAGTTAAAAAAGCCAGAATTGTGAGATGTAAACTCGTAATTCTACCTTTTTCTTAAAATCGTGAGATTTAAACTTGGAATTGTGAGTAAAAAAGTGAGAATTGTGAGACATAAACTCACAATTCTGTTTATATCTTACAATTCTGACTTTTTAACTCAAAATTCCAAGTTTATACTTCACAATTCTGACTTCATTTCTCAGAATTGCTAGTTTATATCTTACAATTCTGACTTTTTAACTCACAATTCCGAGTATATATCTCACAATTGTAGGAAAAAGTCAGAACTGCGAGTTTATATCTCACAATTCTAGCTTTTTAACTCACAATTCAGAGATTATATCTCACAATTTTACAAAAAAGTGAGAATTGCAAGTTTATATCTCACAATTCTGACTTCATTTGTCAGAATTTGAGTTTATAATTCACCATTTTAAGAATAAGTTAGAATTGCAGGTTTATCTCACAATAATGATTTCATTTCTCAGAATTTGAGTTTATATCTTACAATTCTAACTTTTTAACTAACAATTCCAAAATGATATCTCACAATTTTAAGAAAAAGTTGTTTAAAAAAGTTTGAATTGCGAGTTTATAAACCACAATTCTAACTTTTCAACTCACAATGCCGAGTTTATATCTCACAATTTTAAGAATTTGAAGTTTATATCTCTATCTATTGCGAATGTGTATGAATATGTCACAATTCTGAGTTTATATCACGCGATTCTAAGAAACAATTGTCAGCATTGTGAGATGTAAACTTGCAAATTGCGAGAAAAACAGTCAGAATTGTGAGATAAAAAGACACAATCACCTTTTTAAAATTTTATTCAGTGGAGAAAACAAAGCCACAGCTGAACTGCTGCTCATCTCCGAAGATTTTTGAATGATTTTTCCACATTTTTTGAACAAATCGTAAAGTCTTACTTAATTTCTCTATAAATCAGCTGTTTGAACGAATCAGTTGAATGAATGACTTAATGACTCACTCGTTAAGAGCTTGATTCGGTGTCACCTACTGGTGATTCTAGATTCATATTTACAAATTTTATTTCTTAAAAAAAGAAAGTCATATTTAAGTATTATTTTGTAAAACCCATTAATGCCTATTAATTCTAATTGCAGTGTAAATGCATTCATGTCACAGTCTGTGCAATTATAATTAAATGACACTTCACTTGTAGCCTTAAAAGTTTGTGTTGAATCAAATTTTTTTTTTTCTAAAGCTACTTCTTCATAATGTCTATACAATACTCTTTCATTTAACACTATAATGACTTCACATTATCTTTCGAGGGGTAATTTCTCAGCACAAATTGATGTGCAATTAATTTGTCATTAATTTAATTAATTAGCACAATGTGTAATTAATTAAATAAAAAAAATGTAATTGCTTGACAGCTCTAATTTTAACAATGCAATATACAAATATAATATATATTGATTTGGGTTTAGAATAATATGAGGGTAAATAAATGAAGGGTTTGAACTGTCCCTTCAGTGTCACACACAGATCAGGTGCAGAGAGCTGTCTGACATGCTAACAGGGTCGGGGTGAGGTGTGGACACATCAACAGACCTTATACGGTTAGAAGCTGATGTTAAAAGGCCATGTCAAGAGAATGCCAGACACATTTATGGTGCATGTATGATAAAGCCTGTAGGACAGGCGGAGACCAGTGGCATCTAACCCCTTTCAGGTCATTTGCTGAATGCTCGCATGCATGTCACAGTTCATAGCCGATGACCTATTCACTCCATCCATGTGCAGTCAGCATGACATCTAACACTCACAGATATACAGCCGCCTCATGCACCATGTGGTCTGAAGTAAGGCTTACATCAAGAGCTGCCATTAAGCTAATAACATCAAGCATGTTGCTGTCAGAATGTTCAGCTGTTCTGGTGGGTGCTATGGAATTGGTGAACCCAAATCAAAAGAGTACACCTTCAAATCTCTGATATTATGGTTCTGGTCTCTGTAGCACCCTGGTGACATCTACAACACTTTTTAGCAAATTAATTGTAAAACCGTTTTGACAAGTGAAATAAGCAAGCAAATAATTAAATAGATAAAAAAAGATAGATAGATAAATAAATATATAAATAAATACATAATTTCATAATTTAATTAATTAATTTCAAAGTAATTTCTAGAACCTTTATTATGAGTCAAATCTTAACAATTAAAATAAACACAAATAATAATAGCAATAATATGGTGAGTGAAGTGAAATGCAGAACTTGTTTAACTAAATGAATTCTAGAATACAATTTGTCAAGTAAAATAAATCATAATAAATCTTAATAATAGGAATAATAATAATAATAATAATAATAATAATAATATAAATAATTAAATTATAAAAAAAAAAATCATGAGATTCATTTTTTTACTTTTATTGAGAGTGAATTGATAAATAAATAAATAAATAAATAAATAAATAAATAAATAAATAAATAAATAAATAAATAAATAAATAATCGGGTAAATGATGTATATTTTAAAACTTTTTTATAAAATATTTTTAACCTTTATTAATAGTACATTCTTGAATACTTTTTATTAAGAAAAATAATAATAATAATAATAATATAAATAATTAAATTATAAATAAATTAAAAAAAACTATGACAAATTAAGTCATGAGATTCATTTTTTTACTTTTATTGAGAGTGAATTGATAAATAAATAAATAAATAAATAAATAAATAAATAAATAAATAAATAAATAATCTGGTAAATGATGTATATTTTAAAACTTTTTTGTAAAATATTTTCTAACCTTTATTAATAGTACATTCTAGAATACTTTTTGTTAAGAATAATAATAATAATAATAATAAAACAACAATGATATAGCAAATTAAGTACATTCTAATTAAGTAAATAAATAAAACAAATGAATGAATACATAAATAAAATGATATAGAGAATGAAGTAAATTATAGAACTTTAAAATGATTAACTTTTATTGAGAGTGAATTGTTAAATACCTTTTTACATGAGAAATAAATAAATAAATAATCCGTCAATTAATAAATCTGGTGAATGATGTCTATTTTGAAACTTTTTTATCAAATTAATTTTTGAACCTTTATTATTAGTACATTCTGAAATACTTTTGTTAAGAAAAAAAATAGGAATTATATAGCAAATGAAGTAAAGAATATTTTTTAAATAAAAAAATATGAAATAAATAAATAAATAACCAAACAAACTCAGCAATGATATGGTGAATGAACTAAATTCTAAAACTTTTTTATTGTTATTTTTTAACTTTTATTAATAGTAAATTCTAGAATACTTTTTGTTAAGAAAACAAATATATTAATAAATACATAAATTAATAGAAAAATCAGCAATAATATAGTGAAGTAAACTAAAACTTTTTTATAAGGTTATTTTTTTTACCTTTATTAATAGTAAATTCTAAAACAATTTTTCATCAAGAAAATAAATAAATAAATAAATAAATAGTAATTTAATTAAATGTTTTTTTTTATTAAATAAATTTTCGAACCTTTTTGACATGTGAAATAGACAAACAAACAAAAACAATAACAGAATGTGGTCAATTAGGCAACTTTTTATCAATTAAATTTTTATCAATTAGAATCTTTATTAAAAGTAAACTCTAGAATCATTTATGTCATAAATAAATAAATTAATTAATGTTATGGTGAACAAAGTAAATTCTATAACTTTTTCATCAAGTTAATTTTTGAACCTTTATTACTAGTAAATTCTAGAATACTTTTTATCTAAAACAGAAATAAACAAACAAACAAAATACACAATGATATGGTAAATTAAGTAAATTCAAAAACTTTTTTATCGGGTTACATTTTTTTTTTACCTTTAATAATAGTAAATTCTAAAACTAATTTTCGTCAAGAAAATAAATAAATAGCAATGATATAGTGAATGAATTAAATCTTTGAATTTTTTTAATTAAATACATTTTCAAACCTTTTTGACATGTGAAATAGGCAAACAAACAAAAAAAAAATAACAGAATGTGGTCAATTAAGTACATTCTAAAACCTTTTTATCAATAAAATTTTTATCAATTAGAATCTAACGCTAGAATCATTTTAGTCATAAACAAATAAATGTTATAGTGAACAAAGTCAATTTTAGGGATGCACCGATACGAATCGGCCGATAATGCTTGCGCGTTTTGTCAGTAAAGCCGGTTCTGTAATCAGCGGTAAATGCCATCAGGTGCGTGATTTCACGTTGAGCCGTATATACTACACACAGCCGTTGTTTACCGACGAGCTGCGCAAATCAATGTTCATTATCAGTGTGAATGTGCGCAGCTCGTCAGAGAACAACGGCTGTGTGTAGTACATACGGCTCAACGTAAAATCACGCACCTGATGGCATTTACCGCTGATTACAGAACCGGCTTTACTGACAAAACGCGCAAGTGATCGGCCGATAAGGATCGGTGCATCCCTAGTCAATTTTAATTTTAATCAATTTTAATCAAGAACCTTTAATCTAGAACCTTTTTTGGCGAATAAATTCTAGAATTCTACAATCTTTATTTGGTGAGTAAATTGTAGGACACTTTTTTTTTTTTTGACAAGTGAATTCTAGACCCATTTTGTTCAATTTTGCTGCCTCCACTTTCCCGGTCACTCATTCAGCTGTTTAGTTTTTCCACATTTGTGTATTCTCTCTCGCTCTTTCTTTGATCACCTCATCTCTCTCTTCCTCCCTCTGTCTTTCAGCTCTGATTTTAATGCTCTTCCAATCAGTGTGTCCATTAAGCGCAGAGCTCATCAGAGCACGTTTACTCACGCATGCAGATGAGCTCCAATTGCAGTGTATTGCAAACGCCTCAGAGACCTCCTTGTGTGTGTGTGTGTGTGTGTGTGTGTGTGTGTGTGTGTGTGTGTGTGTGTGCTTCAAACAGAGATGGAAGAGATGAAAAAGTGAAGGGCTACAGTTAAATGGGCCTTGAGAGACTGCAGATGAGTGTGCATCGCTGCACAAGTAAATCTGTATGTGTGTGTGAACAAAAACACAATGAGAGAGGAGTTGAATGTCAGTAATCCATACTCTCCTGGCAAGGTGTGTTCATGTGTGTGTGTGTGTGTGTGTGTGTGTGTGTGTGTGTGTGATCTCCTCAGTGATGTGAGTTTCTGATGGCTCTCAGGGGAGGGCTAGATGTAATGAGAGTGAGGGAGGACGGTTGTGTGCTGCGTGAGCGTCTCCGCTGGGGTCCAGACCTGCGTTTCAGTTCTTAATGAACATTCACAAGCCTTCCCACTCCCTCACTAAACACATATACATTTCCACCTCTGACTCCTCTGCAGTCGAGTTAATTTGACCTCCTTCCATCTATAATTGTTGGTGGGTTTGCTAAGTAGACAATATATTACTACTGCTCCTATTAGGGTTACAGTTTTGAACATAACCATAGCCTTATGTATTAAACTTCATTGTGTCACTTGTCAGCTCATTACGGAAAACTGCATTATAAGCAGTCCGATTTATGATTATACTGTATATGACCTGAGCTATATTTAGACACCAGAATTGACCACAAATGTGCAATATGAAAGAATACAGTTGAAGTTGAAAATTTACATACACCTTGCAGATCATCTAGAGACAACCTTGACGAAAAGTTGTTAAAAGCATTTAAGATTTAGGCCAATGCATTATTTGGACGTTGCTCATTATGAATAAATTGGCCCGTATCTTGTTAACGCAATTTCCGAAATTCACAAAATTTGGTGCACATGGATGTCAAGGCCATGTGAGGATACATGCAAAATGTTAATTATTTTACCAAAATAAGAGGAATCATACAAAATGCATGTTATTTTTTACTTAGTACTGACCTGAGCTATATTCAGACACCAGAATAATCCTAAAATTGACCACAAATGTGAAATATGAATATTACATACACCTTGCAGATCATCTAGAGACAGCCTTGACGAAAAGTTGTCAAAAGCATTTAAGATTTAAACCAATGCATTTTAGGCGTTGCTCAGTATGAATAAATTGGCCCGTGTCCTGTTAACACAAAATCCAAAGTTCACAAAATTTGGTGCACATGGATGTCAAGGCCATGTGAGGATAAATGGCAAATTTCATCAATTTCTGATTCTTGGGAAAGTCATAAGTCAAAAAAGCAGGAATTGGAGGAATTAAACATTACCCCTTCAGTCGAATCACTTCGACGTTACATTGGGATCTCGCTTGAGAGACCGATCACCTCTGAGCCTTATTAAAAAGGCCAATTGAAAATTGGCGAGTGGACGTGCGCGCCGGCCACGCCCCCGTACATACGGGTATATAAGATGGCTGCGCGCACCACTCAGTCAGACTTTTGCTTTCAGAGCCGATGTGTCGAGCCTCTAAACAGCCGAGAAGAGTTCTTCAGAGTTCATGCTCCCTCCTGCTGCTGCGCTGCCATAACTAAAAGAGTGTTTCACAGAAAGAGCATTGTTTGGCAGCCGTCAGCGCGGTCCCGCGGGCGGCCGTTTTCACGGCCATATAAAGCCTTTTTGCATTCCAGCGAGCAGCCCCGGCGAGTGCATTGCCCCGCGGCCCCTCCCTGGGCAAACCGGGATCACAAAAGAGCAATTTCTAGCGGCCGTTTTAGACGTCCTTTTCAGGATGTCTTTTCGGCCGTGCGTTTCTGGATGTGGTAGTTTCCTCTCCTCAGCGAACGGACATGAGCGCTGCCTCACGTGTTTAGGCTTTGAGCACGCTGGGGTGGTGCTCATGAATGGTCCATGCGGTGAAAGCATGACCATGACCACGCTGAAGTCCTGCCGCTCGTTCGCGAGCTGGCTCCCCCCGCCTCCCTCCCGTGGTCAGCCGTTGAGCCGCCTATGCTCTTCGGCCACCGCGGTGGGGCGCGGGGGGGGACATTCAATTTACGATAGACAGCGTTCCGCCGGCTCAAAAAGCCCTGCGGACCTCTCTATCTCAGCGCGGTCCCGTTGAGTTTCCGCAGCAGACGCTTCCCCGCCTGGCGGGCTGAGCGTCTCCTTCGGTGCTCCTGCAGAGGATGAGATGTCTGTCACAGCATCAGAGGGAGAGTCAGACGGTGACACATCTCTTCCCGCGGCGCGGCGCCCACCCGTGGTCGCTGCCCCCCCGGAGGTTGATGTCGAACTGTCGGCTATGCTTTTCCGGGCAGCCGGGGGGGATCGGTTTGAGGGTTCCTCAGGGGCCTCCGGCCGATCCTTCTAGGCTGGACGACTGGTTCCTGGGGGGGGCACCGGCGGCAGCGCCGTGCTCCCCCCCGGTCCCGTTCTGACTGGATGTGCATGAGGAGCTGACAAAATCGATGGCGCCCTATTAATTTGAAGCGCACTCCAGCTCCTCTCCCCTCGCCACTCTCCATGGCGGGGCAGCCAAGGGGTACGTGGCGGTCCCCCAGGTCGGGCGCGCCATCGCGGTGCACCTTTGCCCGCGGGCGCGGCCGCCTGGTGGGGCCCTCCGCGTCTCCCTTTTAGGGCATGTGAAATTTCTTCCGCCCTCATCGGCTGGGCCTTTTCTGCGCCCCCCGACACGCTGCCCCGCCCTGCAGGCCATTGCAACACTGCAAAAGTGCCAGGTGCAGGCACCTTAAGGCCTGCACGAGAGTGGTCCTGACCAGGGGGTACTTGAAGAACTCCGCGCCGCCACTGACTTCGCCCTTCGGGCCACTAGGTCGCGGCGTGTCCCCTTGGTCAGGTGATGTCCACCTGCGTGGTCCAGGAACGCCACCTATGGCTGACTCTGGCCCGGATGGCAGAGGCCGACAAAGTTCGCTTTCTCGACTCTCCCATTCCCCAGAGCGGCCTATTCGGCGACACCGTGAAGGGTTTTTGCTCAGCGGCGTCGAACGTATCGCCGGCCCCCAAAAGCCTGCGATCCTCCGCCCATCAGCATACCCCGCCGAGTTGCCAGAGCAGTACGCCTCCCCGTCGTTCGGGCTGGGCGTCTCCCCTGGCGCTCCAACGGTCCAGAGGCAGACGGAGGCCGTCCAACATATCCTGCCCCGCCGCGAAGTTACCATTCCGCCGCCTGGGCCCCCGCCTCCGCCTGCCCGTCGCCGAGGGCGTCCCCCCGCAGCTCCGTCCCCTGCTGAGCCACACGATCCAGGCTCGCAGCCGACGTCGAGCCGCCCGTGGGAGAGGGACGCCGCTCGCCTCTCAGGGTCCTGCGACGGAAGACCCTCGCAGGCGAGCTTCGAAGCGTCCCTGATGCGAGCACCCCCGGAGGTGGAGAGAGCTACTCTGTCGGCACTCCCGCTGGAAGCGGGACTTAGCCGGTCATTTGAAATCACAGAAAGACCCAGCTTTCTCACCTCTGGGGCCCCGGCCCCGAGTTTCCTTCCTGAGCAGCACTTCCACTCCTCGGAACCAGACTCGGGACCGGATGTCGCCAGCGCGGGAACCAGGGAAGTAGGTAAGCACTGCTTAGCGCAGTTAGACACTTCTCCAGGACGTTTATCCTTCTGGGTTTTGTCTCCTTCCCTGTCTTTCCCCAGGCTGCCCCACCACGGTCACGCCGGTCAACGTTCCCTTGATACCACTACACTGGTTGATACGGACGGTACGGCCCGGCTCCAGGCGTCCGCCCAGACTCACAGGTACCCCTTACATTCTTTATTCGGAAACAGGCGTGCCTCTGTTCTGCCTGCGGAGGTCGCGTTCCTACTGGCGAAGGACGCGATCCAGCCTGTCTCTCCGGCCGGGACGAGGTCGGGGTTTGATAAGAGTCCTGACTTCACGTGTCCAGTTAGAGTGGTGGGTTAACATCCGCCCTGGATGGAGCTCTGTTCCGATCCCTTCTTAGGCTGTCGGCACACATGCTCACGACGACGCACATACAAGTATGTTTCCGTCTCCAGGGCTGGGTTGCAGCCATCTGCCTGAAGGGCACCCGCTGTCGCGTCTCGATCTTTCCCCGGTGCACACCCCTCCGGCGGTCTGCCCCGGGGGTCGAGCGCTCAGCGCGAGGTGCTTCCACTCAGGGACCTGGTGCCTCGGCACCCCCGCCATCTGGTCCTTCAGGCCAACCGAGGGAATCCCTTTCCTCGGTCGGGAGCCCGACTCGGTCAACAAGACGGCCCGCCTTGCTACCAAGAGCGCGCAGTTGGTGCTGTAGTCTCTGAGCTAATCAGGAACTATTCAGCGGTCCCCTCAAATCAGAGGCTCCTGGGGCACATGTCAGCTCTAGCCGCTTGCCGTTAAGCTGTTTCATGTGAGACCGCTGCAGCACGATCGAGTCCTATGATGGGCATGGCATCTCGGCTCTCTCCGGACTGGCGTTTTCCCGCAGTATTGCCGACAAGTCAGCCCGTGGCTTACCACGGGTTGGGTTGCCATGTACAACAGAGGCTTACAGCTCCTCCCATCTGCTCCCATGGAGTCCAACGTGGCAGATTTTGCTACTTGCCATTCATTTAAAGAAGGGAAACTCAACCGTGCAGCCCCCCGGTTCCCACGGCAGTCCACCCACCTGCAGAATGGCGACTCCACCCCGTGACGCAGCTAGTTGGAGTTATATCGGCAGGCCCAGCCACATCCGCTCGCCCTCCCGATTCCTCCCATTGCCAGAGTAACTCTGGCACATAGCTGACCTCCGGGGCCCAAGTACGCCCTTCCCCAGTGAGCCTCCTTGCGCAGACTCTGTGCGAGTCCAGGGAGGACGAGGAGTAAGTCTGGAGGTTGCGCTGCAAGGACGGCCCACCCGGACTTAGGTCTAGTAACCTTCCCCTCGCGGCAGTCCCTCCCTGTAAGGGCACGGCTTGACACCATAGATCTCTCCGGCCTTCCACAGGCCGTGATACAAACTATCACTCGGTACTGGGCTCCCTTGGCAAAGGCTGGCTCACGCACTGAGATGAGGTCTATCGCTGGCATTCCTCTCGCTGAGAGGCACAGAGATACACGATTGCAGTAGTGCTTCCTTTCCTGCAGGAGAGTTGGAGCGCAGGCTGTCCCCTCGACTCTCGGAATATATGCCGCCGCTTAGCCGCATATCACATGCAGTAGATGAAGCAAAATAGGTAAGCACCCACTGGTCGTGAGGTCCCTCAGAGGTGCCAGACCGCGCCTCATACCCTCTTGGGACCCCCCCGTCGCCCTTCGGGCCCGCGGGGCGCTTCATTTGAGCCCCTGGCCTCAGTCGAGCTAGAATTCCTGTCATTTAGACAGCGCTCCTGATTGCCCTGGCCTCCATCAAGAGGGTAAGGAGACCTACAAACTTCTCTGTAGGGAAGCTTCCCCGTCGCCTTCTCAGGCCGCGGGGTGCTCCCTTGGAGCCTCGGGCCTCAGTCGAGCGAGAAAAACGCTCCTGACTGCCCTGGCTCCCATTGAATGAGCAAAGGTTCCCCAGAGGTGCTCAGTGGGCCTCAGTCGAGTCCTGTCATTAAGACAGCGCTCCTGACTGCCCCGGCTCCTATTAAGAGGGATGGAGACCTACAAGCTTTCCTTGCCAGCAAAGTGTGTCAAGAAGTTCGGGCCCGGCGACTCTCACGTTACTACCTGAGACCCCGGCCCGGCTATTGTGCCCAAGGTTCCCCACCACGCTTTTCTGCGGTCAGGTGGTGAACCTGCAAGCTCTGCCCTGGAGGAGGCAGACCCAGCCTTGCGATGTTGTGTCTATGTGAAAATGAATTCGCTCGGCACTTCAGACGCACCTAGCAGCTTATCTGCTTGGGGTTCAGCAGAAAGGGAATGCTGTCCCCAAACTGAGGTGGCTCATTGGGTGGTAGATGCCTCTCCCTCTCTTATCTATATCTGGGAGAGCCATGCCCCTTAGGTGTTCATGCCCACTCCATTAAGAGTGCTGCTTCATCCTATGCGTTGCTCATGGCGCCTCACTAGCAGATATCTATAGAGCTGCGGGCTGGGCGACACCTAATACCTTCGCTAGGTTCTTCAACCTCCGCGCAGAGGCCGTTCCTCCCGTGTCTTAACATAAGACTTCAGGCGAGCGGGGGGACGGCTGGTGTCGGCTTGCTGCGCCATTCCCACGTGGATCCGTGCGCTATCTCCCAGAATGTTCCCTCCGGCGAACCTGGGTCCTCCATGCCCCGCAGTCAGGGCTAGATGCGGAGTAGTCCTTGGCTGTGATCCTGCCTGGGTCTCCTTCGCCCCGCAGGTTGTGGCTATACTTTTCAATATTTTCCAGCGGAGGAGACCGCTGTTTCCCTCGTGTATCCCTAAGAAATCTTATGGATATATTGAATTATTCTCATTTCCACATGCACAAATTGCATGTGCTCCGCCCCCCCAACCCATGCTTCAGTACATCTGGCATCCCTGCAGGCCCCCTTATAAAAAGGGGGCCTCGGGGCGTTGGGAAGGTTACGTTCAATGACCGCCTGCGGACACGTCTGGGAAGACCTGCCGGCACGTGGCGTTGTGCGTAACGCGGCGTCAGGGTCGTGGCCTTTTCCATGGGTCTAGTTCCCAATGTAACGTCGAAGTGATTCGACTGAAGGGGTAACGTCTAGGTTACGAAGGTAACCCTCGTTCCCCGAAGGAGGGAACGGAGACGTTACATTCCCCTGCCACGCCCCTGGCGTCGCGCTGACGCTGGGCTCTCCCGGCTCTTCAGCAAAAGCCTGACTGAGTGGTGCGCGCAGCCATCTTATATACCCGTATGTACGGGGGCGTGGCCGGCGCGCACGTCCACTCGCCAATTTTCAATTGGCCTTTTTAATAAGGCTCAGAGGTGATCGGTCTCTCAAGCGAGATCCCAATGTAACGTCTCCGTTCCCTCCTTCGGGGAACGAGGGTTACCTTCGTAACCTAGACGTTTTGCATTGGAAACAGCTGTATTTACACCATCCACACAATCTGCAGTTGAAGTCAATAGTTTACATACACCTTGCAGAATCTGCAAAATGTTAATTATTTTAACAAAATAAGAGGGGCTATATAAAATTGATGTTATTTTTTTATTTAGAACTGACCTGAATAAGAAATTTCACATGGAAGACGTTCACATGCACAATAGAAAACAATAGTTGAATTTATAAAATGATCCTGTTCAAAAGTTTACATACACTTGATTTTTAATACCGTGTTGTTACCTGAATGATCCACAGCTGTGTTTCTTTTGTTTAGTGATAGTTGTTCATGAGTCCCTTGTTTGTCCTGAACAGTTAAACTGCCTGCTGTTCTTCAGAAAAATCCTTCAGGTCCCACAAATTCAACATTTTTGTGTATTTGAACCCTTCCCAACAATGACCGTATGATTTTGAGATCCATCTTTTCACACTGAGAACAACTGAGGGACTCATGTGCAACTATTACAGAAGGTTCAAACACTCACTGATGCTCCAGAAGGAAGCATTTTGTCTAAATATCATTGTTTTTTCATTTAGTACTGCCCTTCAGAAGCTACAGAAGATACTTACTTGTTTTCCAGAAGACAAAATAAGTTAAATTTACCCTGATCTTTAAATTTCAAAAGTTTCAAAACACAAAAATGCTGGAAAACCAAAAAATGCGACCTGAAGGAGTTTTCTGAAGAACAGCAGGCAGTTTAACTGTTCAGGACAAACAAAGGACTCATGAACAACTATCACTAAACAAAAAAACACAGCTGTGGATCATTCAGGTAACAACACAGTATTATGAATCAAGTGGGGTCATTTTTTTTTATAAATTTAACTATTATTTTCTCTTGTGGACTATATGTAAACATCTTTTATGTGAAATATCTTATTCAGGTCAGTACTAAATAAAAAAAAAATAACATGCATTTTGTATGATCCCTCTTTTTTTGCACATTCTGCAAGGTGTAAACTTTTGACTTCAACTAGATTGTGTGGATGGTGTAAATACAGCTGTTTCCAATGCAAAATGTTTAGTTCCTCTATTAGGCTGCAGGCTTTTTTGACTTATGACTTTTCCTAGAATCAGAAATTGATTAAATTTGGCATGTATCCTCACATGGCCTTGACATCCATGTGCACCAAATTTTGTGAACATTGGCTTTTGCGTTAACAGGATACGGGCCAATGAATTCAAACAGAGCAACGCCTGAAAAATGCATTGGCTTAAATCTGATATTTAACAAATCAAAATTCTTTTGACAACTTTTCGTCAAGGTTGTCTCTAGATGATCTACGCCAATTTTCATGCAAGCTGGATGAACAGCCGGGAAAGACTTCTAAAATCGAGCTCATATGGTTGCCGAGACAAAATAAAAATATATAACTTAGCACAGCACAAAAAATAATACACAAACTCTGGACACTTTTAGGATGAAAAATAATGAGCAATAGGGTTCCAAGAGCAGGGGTTGTGAAAGCTGGCAGCGATGTGTGATGACAAACACCTGAAGCTAATTCTGCCTCATCACTGAAGCTGTAAATCCAAAACAGCTCCTCTCCTTTGGGGAGGCCAACATGGACTAAGCACATGCCAGGTGTTCTCAAGGTCTCAATGCGACATAAGTCTGAACAGCCTGAGTGTGATGAGCACACCACAACCTTGGGTGAACTCCAACTATGTTCAGCATTATATGTATACCATGTGCTCTAACTCTAAAGCGACATGTGACAGACAGCGGACGTGGCTGGGAAAGTTCAGGTTGAATCAATACATTTTGTCTACAAATGTTTTGTCGCTACAGCAGTATTACACACACTTTCAGAAGTACATAAAGGTAAGGTGAAATTAGCAACATTTCGTGTGCAAAAGAGTTAATTTTCAATAAACAACACCTCACAAAGTTCAGTTAGTTTCAAACCAAGCAGCTTTTCTTGGGCAGCATGGCAAATTTACATGACCAATTTTTTCATCCCAATCTTGCAAATTCGTATTTGTATTCAACTGGATTTTGCCCACAAAATTTTGCTGAGCCACGGTTGATGTGACTGTACCTTAAAAATGGGGAAGGGGGTTTGTGTTTGTATTTGTCAGTGTTAAACTTCAGCATGCTACTTGAAACAAAATAAAATAAAATAAAATAATTAAGGTGGTTATTTTGCCAGGCAAGTATCATTAAATATTTTATTGTTAATATTAATATTTATTTTTAAAATAAAATAAAAGAAATGCAATCTAGTGATTTATATAACAGTAGTTTAACTGAAAACACAGTATCCTGGAAATATGGTTAATAATAATAATAATGATAATAATAATAATAATAATAATAATAATAATAATAATAATTTCTATAAAATTAAATTAAATTAAATTAAACAAATTCTAGTCATTTATATAGCAGTAGTGTAACTGAAACCACAGTATCATTTAAATACATGTGGTTTTGAAATAATAATAATAAATTAAGGTGGTTGTTTATTTTCTATAAAATAATAATAATAATAATAATAATAATAATAATAATAATAATAATAATAATAATAAAAAAGTAAAAATTTAATTAAACAAATTCTAGTCATTTAATAATAATAAAAATAACAATAAATTAAGGTGGTTGTTTTTCCAGGCAAGTATCATCAATATTTTCTATAAAATAAAATAAAATTAAATCTAGGGATTTATATAACAGTAGTTTAACCGAAACCACAGTATTATTGGAATACAAAAGTAAAATAAAATAAAACTAAATAATTGTCATTAAAAAATATTTTAATAAAAAATAAAATAAAAAAGAAATAAAACAAAACAAAACAAAACAAATAAAATAAAATAGTGATTTATATAATTGAAAGCACAAGTTTTACTGAAATATAGTACTTCTACTATTACTACTACTACTACTAATAGTACAATTATGGTGAGTGTCCACCCATGTATAGTCTATATTAAGGTTGCAAAGGGGTGGAAAATGTCCAGAAAAATTCCAAAAATACCTGGAAGATTCCAAAAATTGCTGGAATGTTTCTGAAATTTTCTGAAAATTTTCCACCTTTTTGCAACCTAGTTTATGTACCTCTATAATTGTCAGAAAGCTCGCCTTCATGTCTCTAAATCCAATCAGGAAACCAAATTTCCACCCTTTTTTTTAAATTTACAATAATCTGATGCATTCAAAATGTATGTCACAATACTGAAGAAAAAATCTGCCGGTACTTCCTTTTCATTGCAACTCAAGAAAACTTAACAAGTAACAAGTATGTATGTAACACATCTTAATCATATTGTTATGCCAACAGTTGTGCCAACCCCCAACCCTAAACCCTGATTACAATGAACGCTGAAGTCCTCACGCTCCTATTCCTAATTAATTAATCAAATTCAGCTCAAAACGCAGGCCACAACCTAACACGTCATTACGGCCTAGTAATTGCCCATCACCTTCTACAAGAGAAAGGAGTGTTGAAGAATCAAGGGGCACTAAAATCAACCCTTTAGTGCCCCTGAAACATGACCTGGAAACACTTGTCGTTTTTATTGTTCATTACGGAACAGCATGCCACGTACTACGCTAACTAATCCCATTACGCTAATCCACCTCAAAACATCTTATTGTGCAGATAAGAGTGTGGATAATTTATGCGGGATTCAAATGAGCACCAAATCAGAATAATTAATGGAGGCCTCGGCTTAATTAGCCTGGCATTGGGAAACGCATTCTGCGTTCACAACCAAATAGACACGCGACCCGCTATTTCAAAGAGCCCAGAGGGGCGGGAGACGGGGAAAGCACCTTTTCATGATAGCAGCCCCCAAAAGTGTGTTATCTGTACCTGTCTCGTCCCTCCGGAGGAGCTTTGCGAGGAGAGAGAAGCTGAGTAAATGTTAATCCCTCCATATGGATTTATTTTCAAAATTAACCGATTCCGCATTCGCTTCTATCTCTTTGTAGGGTGAAGTTGGAAGTGAAATTTTGCAAATCAGTCACAGTTGGGGTGACATTTAACTAGACAACAAAGCTGTTTACACAAACACAAAAGCTACACATGTTTAGTGGCTAGTGCTGCTGTGCACATTAATGTGTTTATTTCAGAAAAGTTAGCAATCTAGCAATTACCAATGATGAATTTGAGCAGAAAACCTATGCATTGATGAATAAAACATTGCCTTATTAAAAATAACCTCCATCGAAAATGCTTGTGGCATCAACAAATGATAGCAAGAGTGTGGGTCAAGGTAAATAAAAAAAATAAAAATAAAAAAAATAAATAAAAATAAATAAATAAATAAATAAAATAAAATAAATAATAATAAAAAATTTAAAAATAGTGATTTATTTAACAGTAGTTTAAAAGTGACAGTATCATTGACATACATATGGTTAAATATAATAATAATAAAAAAAAAATAATAATAATAATAACAATAACAAGCAAGTAATAATAGCAAGTAACTTTAATATTTAAAAAATAAATAAATAAATAAAATCAAGTTATTTATATAACAGTAGTTTAACTAAAACCACCGTATCTTTGAAATGCATATGGATAAATATAATAATAATAATAATAATAATAATAATAATAATAATAATAATAATAATAATAATAATAATAATATAAACAATAAATACAATTAAATAAAATTAAACAAATTCTAGTCATTTATATAGCAGTAGCTTAACTGAAACCACAGTATTATTTAAATACATATGGTTAAAAATAATAAAATAATTCATATTTAAAATATAAATAATAAAAAAATAAAATAAAATGAAAAAAACACAATTAAGGTGTTTATTTTGCCAGGCAAGAATCATTATTATTTTTAAATAAAATAAAATAAATAAACTCTAGTGATTTATATAACAGTGATTCAACTGAGACCACAGTATACTGGAAATATGGTTAATAATAATAATAATAATAATAATAATAATAATAATAATTTATATAAAATAAAATAATACAATTAAATAAATTAAACAAATTCATTTATATAGCAGTAGTTTAACTGAAACCACAGTATAATTTAAATACAGTATAATTTAAATGCATATGGTTTTGTAATAATAGTAATAATAATAATAATAATAATAATAATAATAATAATAATAATAATAATAATAAAAATAAATTAAGGTGGTTATTTTTCCAGGCAAGTATTTATATTTTCTAAAAAAAAAAAAAAAATAAATAAATAAATAAATAAATAAATAATAATCATAATAATAATAATAATAATAATAATAATAATAATAATTTATATAAAATAAAATATATTAAAAAAATAAATTAAATTAAACAAATTCTAGTAATTTAATAATAATAAAAATAACAATATTAAAATTAAGGTGGTTGTTTTTCCAAGCAAGTATCATTAATCATTTCTATAAAAAAATAAGATAAAATAATATAAAATAAAATCAAGTGATTTATATAACAGTAGTTTAACTGAAACCACAGTATCATTTGAATACAAAAGTAAAATAAAATAAAACAAAACAAAATATAATTAAATTCATTTAATAAAATAATAATTTAAAAATAAAATAAAATATCTTCCCATTAGTAGCAGGGACTCCCAAATACTCATCATATTGTGTCAGCGCTTGCCAAATACAGTGATTTGAACACCAAAGGCCTACCTGAACATGTCGCCCAGACCCTTCAGCACGCCTTTCTTGGCTTTGCTCTTGTCTTTCTTGTCCTTCCCTGCTCGCTCCTTCTTGTCCTCTTTACTGCGTCCTCCATTCAGCTGTTTCTCTGTGTTGGAGAGCGGGAAAGTGAGATCCGTGGCTGTAGAAATGGAGTCGCGGCCTGATCGTGAGCTCTCCTCTGTGTCTTCTTCCACTGAGATGATGGAGAAAGCAGAAAAGAAAGAAAGATAAACATGAATGTTGAGTCAGACTATGTGTAAGTCACTGTAAACTCTTGAGAAAGAGCAACACTAGGTTAAGCTTAGCCACATTTCCATTAAACACAACACAATAGCAACCATCAAAAAAAGGTGTCTGTTTTGCCAGGCAAATATTATTTAAACCTAGATAAAAAGTTTTCTCAAGACAAACTGTAAATTGGCTTAAAAAAAAAGCCTGATCAGAAAGTGTGAAAAAGTTTAAAGTTGTTAAAAGTTTTAGAAATTGTAGAAATGTTATGGTTTTCAGTCAAAAGGAAGATTGAAGTTTAAAGTTTCGAATTGAAGTTTGATTCAATAACTAGTTTGATTCTAGCAAGCTTGAATGTTTTGAAGGCAATACAGTCTGTCGTATGGCTAGACAAATGGACAGACAGCATGTTTTAGCATTTTTTAACAAGTTACTAGCATGGTGCTAGCATGTTTCTAGCATGATTAACATGTTGCTAGCATGTTTCTAACTTATTTAGCATGTTACTAGCATGTAGCTAACATGATTAGCAAGTTACTAGCATGGTGCTAGCATGTTTCTAACATGATTAACATGTTGCTAGCATGTTTTTAACTTATTTAGCATGTTACTAGCATGTAGCTAGCATGATTAGCAAGTTACTAGCATGGTGCTAGCATGTTTCTAGCATGATTAACATGTTGCTAGCATATTTCTAACTTATTTAGCATTTGTTACATGATTAGCAAGATATTGGCATGGTACTAGCATGATTAACAAGTCATTAGCATGTTTCTAACATGATTAGCCTGTTACTAGCATGTAGCTAGCATGATTAGTATGTCGCTAACAGGATGTTAGCATTACTAGTATGATTAGCAAATTACTAGCATGATTAACATGTTTCTAGCCTAATTAACATGTTGTTAGAATGTTTCTAGCATGATTAGCAAGTTATTAGCATGCTACTAGCATGGTTAGCATGTTGTTAGCATGTTATAACATGTTTCTAACATGATTAACATGTTGTTCACATGTTTCTAGCCTAATTAGCATGTTTCTAGCATGAATAGCCTGTTATTAACATGTTACTAGCATAATTAGCATGTTGTTGGCATGTTTCTAACATGATTAGCCTGTCACTAGCATGTTGCTAGCATGATTAGAATGTCGCCATCATGATGTTAACATTAGTAGCCTGTTGTTAACATGATTAGCAAGTTACTAGCATGTTTCAAGCATGATTGGCATTTTGTTAACATGTTTCTAGCCTGATTTGCATGTCATTAACATGATTCTAGTTGTTTGGATGGATAGATAAGAAATAGTCGATGAGTTACAAAGAAGGGAAGTTTGATTGAGTCTCAAGGGATTGTGGGAGTTTTGACAGTTGGAGTTTGAACAGTGTTGGCTTCCGTCAATGTAAGTCTATGGGATTTGTCCTAGTTTTAATCGTCATTTTTAGGAAAACCGTAAGTCCGATCAGTTAGAAAAGATAGAGCAAGTAGAGTCAGATCAGTCTGACGATCTGGGCTGAGTTTGGAGTTTCTAGAGTTAAAGCTCTAGGAGGAGGAGCAGTCAGAAATTTTAGTCTCAAAATAATAATAACTGTAAGTTTCAATAGCGTTTCAGTAAGTCAAATAATATATTATACTTTTAGCTATTTGTGTAACTGTAGCTAAACAAATACATGGTTTCATTGAGAAGGAATTCAGGCTAATGTAGTATCTCTGACTTCATTGAACATCGACTTAATGAAACATCTTAATGAGACCTCGTCTTCAAGTCCAACCATATCTAAGAAAGGCTCGTGAGCTCCTGGTCTTGCCTGAATCTCTTTTCATTTTTTCTCAGCCGAGTTTTACCTCAGAGGTTACTCAATCTGAAGGAACCCCATTATCTTTTTGCTTCTAAAGGGTCACATCTTCCCACCACAGTTCGGCGGTCTCAAATTCAGTTACCCAGGAGCAGTAAAGAAAGCCTATTAGCGTTATTCCTCGCTGACCCAATAAAACTAACAGAGAAAGTGAACTCAGAAGTTCAAAAGGCTAACGTTCACCAAAAGAGGCCCATCTTCTGTTCACCTCACCTCAAGTATCTGCAGTACCACATCTATAGTCTGTCTCAACTACTTTTTTGACCAAGGTTTATAGTATAATTGTTTCTCCTGCTAAAGCAGAGGTCTAGACATCATGCAGTCAGAATATAAAAACTCTGGAGTTTGACTCTATGCTTTGGTTGTATGGAAAAGAGCAGGCTGAATGTGTGAGTTATGTAATCAGATTACTTTTTCAAGTAACTAGTAAAGCAATGCATTACTTTTTAGTTTACAAGAAAATATTGGAGTTAATTTTTCAAATGTATGCCTCAAAATGAATAAATCAGTGAAATACAAACTCAGAATATAATTTAAGCCCAGCCCAGAATTTAAAAAGTAATGCAAAAGTAATGTAACACATAGGTAAAACATTACTTTCCATAAAAAGTACAGCTGAGGTCAAAAGTTTACATCCCCCTTTCAGAATCTGCAAAACATAAACTTTTTTACCAAATTTAGAGGGGTCATAGAAAATACATGGTATTGTTTAGATAAGACATTTTGCATAAAATATGTTTACAGTCCACAAGAGAAAATATAATAGGTTTATGCTGGTCCTTAGCTTGTTTATACTGGTCTTTTGCAATTTTATACTGGTCCTTTGTTGGTTTATGCTGGTCCTTTGCTGGTTTATGCTGGTCCTTTGCTGGTTTATACTGGTCCTTTGCTGGTTTATGCTGGTCCTTTGCTGGTTTATATTGGTCCTTTGCTAGTTTATGCTGGTCCTTAGCTGGTTTATACTGGTCCTTTGCTAGTTTATGCTGGTCCTTTGCTGGTTTATATTGGTCCTTTGCTAGTTTATGCTGGTCCTTTGCTGGTTTATATTGGTCCTTTGCTAGTTTATGCTGGTCCTTTGCTGGTTTATACTGGTCCTTTGCTGGTTTATGCTGGTCCTTTGCTGGTTTATATTGGTCCTTTGCTAGTTTATGCTGGTCCTTAGCTGGTTTATACTGGTCCTTTGCTAGTTTATGCTGGTCCTTAGCTGGTTTATACTGGTCCTTTGCTAGTTTATGCTGGTCCTTTGCTGGTTTATATTGGTCCTTTGCTAGTTTATGCTGGTCCTTTGCTGGTTTATACTGGTCCTTTGCTGATCCTTTGCTGGTCCTTTGCTGGTTTATGCTGGTCCTTTGCTGGTTTATGCTGGTACTTTGCTGGTTTATGCTGGTCCTTAGCTGGTTTATACTGGTCCTTTGCTGGTTTATGCTGGTCCTTTGCTGGTTTATGCTGGTCCTTAGCTGGTTTATACTGGTCCTTTGCTGGTTTATACTGGTCCTTTGCTGGTCCTTTGCTGGTTTATGCTGGTCCTTAGCTGGTTTATACTGGTCCTTTGCTGGTTTATACTGGTCCTTTGCTGGTCCTTAGCTGGTTTATGCTGGTCCTTAGCTTGTTTATACTGGTCCTTTGCTGGTTTATGCTGGTCCTTTGCTGGTTTATACTGGTCCTTTGCTGGTTTATGCTGGTCCTTAGCTGGTTTATGCTGGTCCTTTGCTGGTTTATGCTGGTCCTTTGCTGGTTTATACTGGTCCTTTGCTAGTTTATACTGGTCCTTTGCTGGTTTATGCTGGTCCTTTGCTGGTTTATGCTGGTCCTTAGCTGGTTTATACTGGTCCTTTGCTGGTTTATACTGGTCCTTTGCTGATCCTTTGCTGGTCCTTTGCTGGTTTATGCTGGTCCTTTGCTGGTTTATGCTGGTACTTTGCTGGTTTATGCTGGTCCTTTGCTGGTTTATACTGGTCCTTTGCTGGTTTATGCTGGTCCTTAGCTGGTTTATGCTGGTCCTTTGCTGGTTTATGCTGGTCCTTTGCTGGTTTATACTGGTCCTTTGCTGGTTTATACTGGTCCTTTGCTAGTTTATACTGGTCCTTTGCTGGTTTATGCTGGTCCTTTGCTGGTTTATGCTGGTCCTTAGCTGGTTTATACTGGTCCTTTGCTGGTTTATACTGGTCCTTTGCTGATCCTTTGCTGGTCCTTTGCTGGTTTATGCTGGTCCTTTGCTGGTTTATGCTGGTACTTTGCTGGTTTATGCTGGTCCTTTGCTGGTTTATGCTGGTACTTTGCTGGTTTATGCTGGTCCTTAGCTGGTTTATACTGGTCCTTTGCTGGTTTATACTGGTCCTTTGCTGATCCTTTGCTGGTCCTTTGCTGGTTTATGCTGGTCCTTTGCTGGTTTATGCTGGTACTTTGCTGGTTTATGCTGGTCCTTTGCTGGTTTATGCTGGTACTTTGCTGGTTTATGCTGGTCCTTTGCTGGTTTATGCTGGTCCTTTGCTGGTTTATGCTGGTACTTTGCTGGTTTATGCTGGTCCTTAGCTGGTTTATACTGGTCCTTTGCTGGTTTATGCTGGTCCTTTGCTGGTTTATGCTGGTCCTTAGCTGGTTTATACTGGTCCTTTGCTGGTTTATACTGGTCCTTTGCTGGTCCTTTGCTGGTTTATGCTGGTCCTTAGCTGGTTTATACTGGTCCTTTGCTGGTTTATACTGGTCCTTTGCTGGTCCTTAGCTGGTTTATGCTGGTCCTTAGCTGGTTTATGCTGGTCCTTTGCTGGTTTATGCTGGTCCTTAGCTGGTTTATACTGGTCCTTTGCTGGTTTATACTGGTCCTTTGCTGGTCCTTTGCTGGTTTATGCTGGTCCTTAGCTGGTTTATACTGGTCCTTTGCTGGTTTATACTGGTCCTTTGCTGGTCCTTAGCTGGTTTATGCTGGTCCTTAGCTGGTTTATGCTGGTCCTTAGCTTGTTTATACTGGTCCTTTGCTGGTTTATGCTGGTCCTTTGCTGGTTTATACTGGTCCTTTGCTGGTTTATGCTGGTCCTTAGCTGGTTTATGCTGGTCCTTTGCTGGTTTATGCTGGTCCTTTGCTGGTTTATACTGGTCCTTTGCTAGTTTATGCTGGTCCTTAGCTGGTTTATACTGGTCCTTTGCTAGTTTATGCTGGTCCTTAGCTGGTTTATGCTGGTCCTTTGCTGGTTTATACTGGTCCTTTGCTAGTTTATGCTGGTCCTTAGCTGGTTTATGATGGTCCTTTGCTAGTTTATGCTGGTCCTTAGCTGGTTTATGCTGGTCCTTAGCTGGTTTATGCTGGTCCTTAGCTGGTTTATGCTGGTCCTTAGCTGGTTTATGCTGGTCCTTTGCTGGTTTATGCTGGCCCTTAGCTGGTTTATGCTGGTCCTTTGCTGGTTTATGCTGGTCCTCAGCTGGTTTATGCTGGTCCTTAGCTGGTTTATGCTGGTCCTTTGCTGGTTTATGCTGGTCCTTAGCTGGTTTATGCTGGTCCTTAGCTGGTTTATGCTGGTCCTTTGCTGGTTTATGCTGGCCCTTAGCTGGTTTATGCTGGTCCTTTGCTGGTTTATGCTCATATGTTCATAGCAGCATTAAAACCTACCTAACCAGCATATGCTGTTTTTTTCAACAGTGTTTCTCTTGTGGACTATATGTAAACATATTTTATGTGAAATATCTTCAGGCCAGTTCTAAATAAACAATAACATGTATTTTGTATGATCCCTCTTATTTAGCAAAATTTCTAAAAGGAGGATGTAAACTTTTGACTTCAACTGTAACTACATAACGCAATTAGTTGCTTTTTTAAAACTTTCCCCAACACTGCTGAATGCGCTTCAGCATATCTCTGTTTGTGTTCGGGAATCATTTCAGAAAGAATTGCCTTGCTAACAGAGTATTTTATCACATCCCCACACTATTAAGATGTTTACTTGGAAGACAAAGAGTTGATCTCTTCTAATGGACAAGCCGAAGGAGGATCATATTCTCAAAGCCCTCTTAACATTTGATAGGCCATGAATTTTGTAACGGCAATTTTATGGATTCCAGTCAATGGGATGATGTATTTCATTAATGATATATTAATGCAAGTACTTTGATGCTGTTTTGGAAAAAGCAAGCGACTCTCTGGGAATGTTTTATTTTGAAGTATCGTTTGCAATGCTAATTCCTTCCCCACCACCTATCTCTGTGATACGTCGCATATCAGTATAATCATAAGGGACCGCAGCTGGCTGATATTGCTCATTTCCATTTCGGCGAGCGTCTGATTACAGCTACTGTCTCCATTCCTGATGGTCTGGACGTGATTAATTTGTCACTAATTGTAAGTTTAAAAACGCTCAGAAAGGAGGAAAAAATTAGAGGGCACTAAAAGCAAAGTGCTTTTGAATAGAGCGACATAACGGCGGAGATGTGGCGCTGGAGACAGATGCCGGCGTGATTAGAGCTTATTAATAACCAACAAATCTCTGACGTGAGTGAGGACTCTGAAGGCTGGAAGAAAGGCCTCATGAAAGCGAGAGACCGCTAGTGAGGGGAAGAGGGTGGGCACTCATTCCCTTTTGTTTTATTCACTTGTGTATCAGTGTTTTCAGTCATTCTGCCATCTACTGAAACAATATCCAAAAGGTTCAGCGTACGAGTAGGAGACTGTGTGAAATTGGGGCATTAAACAATTATAGATTTGTATTTTTTCCCAAATAAATCCAAACCTTTCTGAGCTCAGGAGATGATAATAATGCTAAGAAGGTTTAGTTGGATATCATATAGCAAAGGTGACCAAGCTCAGATGCATTTGGCAATTAAAACTAGGCTTCCCTGCAAAACATGCTTTTCTTACTTAGATGTTTTGTCTTGTTTTCAGCCAAAATATCTACAAATTCTTAAGTCGAGAAGGATTTTCTAGACAAGTAAAACATATTTTCTTGTTTTCAGAAAAAAACAAGTCACAATTAAGTGAGTTTTTGCTTAGAACAAGCAAAATAATCTTCCAATGGGGTAAGCAAAAAAAAAAAAAAAACTTATTTCAAACCAAAAACAAGATAATTTTTTCTTACCCCATTGGCAGATTATTTTGCTTGTTTCAAGCACAAATGCACTTAATTTTGACTTGGTTTTTTTTTCTGAAAACAAGACAATAATTGTACTCATCTAGAAAATCTTTCTTGAATAAACAATTTTTAGATATTTTGGCTGGAAACAAGTACTAACCCTAAGTACGAAAAGCATTTTTTGCAGTGTGAGAGCAAATGTGACCAAGCTCAGATGCATTTGCCAATTAAAACTAGGCTTCACTGCAAAAAAATACTTTTCTCACTTAGATGTTTAGTCTTGTTTTCAGCCAAAATATCTACAAATTCTTAAATCAAGAAGGATTTTTCTAGACAAGTAAAAAAAAAATCTTGTTTTCAGAAAAGCCAAAATTAAGTGAGTTTTTGCCTAGAACAAGCTAAATAATCTGCCAGTGGGGTAAGCAAAAAAAAAAAAAAAAAATTAAAACTGAAAACAAGATTATTTTTCTTACCCCATTGGCAGATTATCTTGCTTGTTTCAAGCAAAAATGCACTTAATTTTGATTTGAAAATACTTCTTGATTTAAAATTTTTTAGATATTTTGGCTGGAAACAAGACAAAAAATCTAAGTAAGAAAAGGGTTATTTGCAGTGTTTAAAATTAGTCACGGTGGTCATTTCTAATCTTTTAATGCTTTCTCAGTGAGCACATCTAATGGAAATGCTTCTGGATACTCTGCGCATCAATGAATGTTCAAAAATGTCAAAAACCTTTAAGATGTTTAAGAAATGTTGGAAATATTGTATTACAAGATAAAAGCACACGAACGCTACCACAAAGTTGTAATTACGAGTGGGAAACTCTTTGAACTTTCTTTAAGTTTCTGAGTTGTCACTGTCAATAAAACATGTTTGATAAAATGGATGCAGCATCTGCAATAAAGGGATAGTTTACCCAGAAAAGAAAATTCTGTCATTAATTATTCACCCTCATGTTGTCCCAAATGTTGTTGTTGACCTTCGTTCATCTTTGGAACACAAATGAAGATACTTTTGATGAAATCCGAGAGCTTTCCAAACCTCCACAGACGGCAACGGAACTACCACTATCAAGACCTATAAAGTTAGTATAAACATTGTTAAAGTAGTCCACGGGACAGCAGTGGTTCAACCATAATGTTATGAAGCTTCTGGAACACATTTTGTGCACAAAGAAAACAAACTGACACGGAAGAGAAGAAATTGTTGAATAAGATTTATTCAACAATTTCTTCTCTTCCGTGTCAGTTTGTTTTCTTTCTTTTTATTGATGTCCTTATACCTTTCTGGGCCTTGAATGTGGTAGTTGTTTGCTGTCTACGCAGGGTCAGAAAGCTTGGATTTCATCAAAAATATCTTAATTTGTGTTCTAAAGATGAACAAAGGTCTTACGGGTTTGGAACAACATATAATAAGTAATTAATGACAGGAGTGAACTTTCCTTTAAATTACACATTTGTTGATATTAATAAAGCCATTATTTTTGTCATTTCCAATAAAACTATTTAGGTTGCATCTAAAAATATACAATAGTATTATATTAGGAATGCACCAAATGTTTGGCAACCAAAATTAGCAAAATTATCATTACTCATCCGAAAATAGCGAAAGCTGAAATAAGCGAAAAGGACGAATAGATTATACCGAAAAATGACGTGACTCAATCAAATAGAGGCGCAAACATGTGGAAGCATTTAAAACTGTCAGAGAAGGACATAAAAATCATTCCAAGCACAGACAGTGAGAGACTGTTTAGTATCGCATCGCATGTCTTCCATGAGAAGAGAAAGGGCTGGTTGTTGCTGGTTACTGTATGATGACTGAAATCACCAAATGGCCTTAAACCATTAGTAAATCAACTACAGAACGTTATGCTGTCTAATACACGCACCAATTGTATTTATTCTGACAGCGCTGCAGCAGCTCCTTAGCCAGGGTTCAAAGACCAAAGATGAGAATCATTCATAAATCTGCTGCTGTCAGCAAAAAGTAGTACTGAGGTCTTCTTGTGGGTTTCCGCCAAAATAAAAGTCAACATTCATAAATGTTAGTATTGTAATTGTACTGTTGTTTTGTAAAATAAAATTAAAAAGTAAGACAAAAATAATGATAACATCCATTACAACAGCTCTATTAATACATTTATTATAACATTCTTTGCTCAGCAAGGCTGCATTTATTTGTAGATTAAAAACACATGCCTGATTCAAGAAGGGGGTCAAAGAATATTATTTTACTTAATAATTTTAAGTTAAATTGTGCTTTGTTGGTAGGCTATAATGTCTACTAGATTGTAAAAAATGTTCAGTGTTAAGTAAATATTTTTAAATTGTTGTTTTGTAATTGATTTTTTTCTTTGAAAAGCAAGACAAAACTGTAAAAAGCACATTTTGGTGAAAATAATTGGCAAAATAGATGGGGGACATTCGGCCCTGTGTTTAATTTTATTTGTTTTCGGCTTCAGCCAAGAATTAATATAAATTTGTATTTTTTAATTACCAATCGTTTATCAAGATAAAAGATTGTGTAGAGCTGCACTGAAACTGCAATTTGGACCTTCAACCTATTGGTTCCCATTAATGTCCACTACATGAAGAAAAGAAAATCAAATGTTTTCCTCAAAAACCTTCATTACCGTTCGACTGAAGAGAGAAAGACATGAACATTTTGAATGACAAGCAAAAAAAATCTGCCAACGGGCTACGAAAAACAATCTTGTTTTCTGTTTGAAATAAGATTTTTTTTTTGCTTTTTTGCTTGTTCTAAGCTAAACTTAATTTTGACTTGTCTTTTCTGAAGACAAGAAAATCATTTTTACTTGTCTAAAAAATCCTTCTTGATTTAAGAATTTTTAGATATTTTGACTGGAAACAAGACCAAAAAAGTAAGAAAAGTATTTTTTGCAGTGTAACAGTGTATATTTTAACCTAGATCTTATGCAAACCATGTGAAATTGAGTGTTGTATTAAAAAATAAAAAAAATCACATTTTAACTTCTCAAGCCAGAAATAACACCTTCATGCAAGAAACAACAGCAATAAAGCATTTCAAAATGGGTAACACTGCAAAAAATGCTTTTCTTACTTAAAAATTTTGTCTTATTTGAAGCAAAAATATCTAAAATTGTTCTAGACAAATAAAAATTATTTTCTTGTTTTCAGAAAAAAAGACAAAATGAAGTGAGTTTTTTGCTTAGAACAAGCAAAATAATCTGCCAATGGGGTAAGCAAAAAATATTATTTCAAACAGAAAACAAGATTATTTTTCTTACCCCATTGGCAGATTATTTTGCTTGTTTCAAGCAAAAATGCACTTCATTTTGACTTGTTTTGTCTGAAAGCAAGAACATAACTCGTCTAGAAAATCCTTCTCGATTTAAGAATTTTTCGATATTTTGGCTTCAAACAAGACAGAAAAATCTAAGTAAGAAAAGCATTTTTTGCAGTGTAATAAATTAAACAGAAAACAAGATTATTGAGGAAATAAATACATGAACATCTTGGATGACATAGGTGTGAGTAAATTATCAGGAATTTTTAATTCAGGAGTGAACTAATCGTTTAAATTTTAGTTATTAGTGATAACTGGACGTTAAAATAAAGTGAGACCACTAATCACCTTCATAAACTGAATAAAAACATAAAAAAGCAAAACACACTGATGCAGAAAGCTAATGACTAGTGGACTATTGAAATAAAGTGTTACCAAAGACTGCACTGGACATGCTCTTCTCATTTCTAAACATCCCTATTAACTTGAAAAAGCAGATTTGTGCCTACAGAGTCGCAGTCAATACAGCAGCGACTTCACAGATCAATGGCGTTTTCATTAAAACGGTTATCACAGTAAGTTACGGTTCTGCTAATTGTTGACTGAAATGTAAAAAGAAACGAATTACGGTAATTAACGGCAAATTTCAGCTACACAGGACTGAGTGGTAAATGTTTTGACACCGCAATCAAAAGGCATCATTAGTCGTCTCCTTTCGACGTGCCACGGCATTCGTTTCTCCTTTAGAACGCCGATCACTTCTAATGGAGTCTTGAAATTGCCACTCCGGCTAAAAACCCGGTGGGAAAAAGAGCCGAGCGCATTTAAGTCTGATATTTAAAAAACATAAAACACAACGAAAACACAGCCCAACTCATTTTCCCGGCTGGATATCTCCCGGTGACACATTTCTCCTCGGGTGATGCCAAATTCACATTTTATGTAAATAAAAGTGTCTGTGTGGAAAGAAAAAGCCTGCCCTTATCTGTCAACTTTTGACTATTAACCTCGGTGACAGGCACAGGCAGGTTCCTCTTATCTAAATTGAAAAACAGAGTTATTTGAATATTGGAAGGAGAGAAACGCAATATGCTTCTACCGCCGAATCTCCCGCGTTTGCCCTCTATTGCTCCGCTGAAGAGATAAGACAGTATTTAGCCCAATGTGGACACAGCTTACAAGAACAAAGTGATTGAGGGAAATAATTTGACTCTTTTGAAAAAAAAAATCTGCTTGCTTTTAATGGAATCTTTTAATGGAGAACAAAGGGACGGCGTGATTTTCCCCCCTGGCAGGTGTTATTAACTAGACTGCTCTGTCGGACAGACTTCATAAACTCTTCCTAACACAAAAAATATATATATATATATTTTTTTTTTTCAGCTCTAGGGACTACACTGCAAAAAAAGATTTTCTTACTTAGTTTTTTTTTTTTTTTGCCAAAATATCCAAAAATGCTTGAAATGCTTTATTGCCATTGTTTCTTGCATGATGGTGTTATTTCTGGCTTGAGAAGTTAAAATGTGTCTTTTTCTATGCAACATACACAATTTCACACGGTTTGCATGAGATCTGAGTTAAGAAAAACACTGTTAAACTGCAAAAAATGCTTTTCTTAGATTTTTTTTGTCTTGTTTCTAGTCAAAATATCTAAAAATTCTTATACTAAGAAGGACTTTCTAGACGATTAAAAATTGTCTTGTTTTAGGAAAAAACAAGTGTGTTTTTGTTAAAATGCTTCTGCTTGAAACAAGCAAAGAAATCTGCCAATGGGGTAAGAAAAGTATTCTTGTTTTCTGTTTGAAATAAGATTTTTTTGCTTACCCCATTGGCAGATTATTTTGCTTTTTCTAAGCAAAAACTCACTTAATTTTAATTTTTTTTTTTTCTGAAAAAAAAAAACTTAATTTTTTTTTACTCGTCTAGAAAATCCTTCTTGATTTAAGACTTTTTAGATATTTTGGCTGGAAACAAGACAAAAAATCTAAGTAAGAAAACCGTGTGAAATTGTGTATGTTGCAATAAAAAAAATAAAAAAATAAATAAAGCCAGAAATAAAATCTTCATGCAAGAAACAATGGCAATATAGCATTTCAAAATGGGTTAAGAAATTAAACAGAAAACAAGATTATTTTTCTTACTGCATTGGCAGATTTTTTTTGCTTGTTTCAAGCAGAAACACACTTAATTTTGACTTGTTTTTCCTGAAAACAGGACAATTTTTTACTCGTCTAGATTAGAAAATCATTTTTGATTTAAGAATTTTTAGATATTTTGGCTGGAAACAAGACAAAAAATCTAAGTAAGAAAAGCTATTTTCAAGCGAAAACACACTTAATTTTGACTTGTTTTTCCTGAAAACAAGACAATTTTTACTTGTGTAGAAAATTCTTCTTGATTTAAGAATTTTTATAAATATATTGGCTGGAAACAAGAAAAAAATCTAAGTAAGAAAAGCATTTTTTACAGCGTAACAGTTTATTTTTAAACTCAGATCTCATGCAAACTGTGTGAAATTGTGTATGTTGCATTAAAAAAAAATCACATTTTAACTTCTCAAGCCAGAAATAACACCTTCATGCAAGAAACAATGGCAATAAAGCATTTCAAAATGGGTTAATAAATTAAACAGAAAACAAGATTATTTTTCATACCCCATGGGCAGATTTTTTTTTTTTTGTTTTACGCAAAAACACACTTAATTTTGACTTGTTTTTCCTGAAAACAAGACACTTTTATCTCGTTTAGAAAATCCTTTTTGATTTAAGCATTTATAGATATTTTGGCTGGAAACAAGACAAAAAAAATGAAGTAAGAAAACCTTGTTTCAAGCACAAAACACACTTAATTTTGACCTGTTTTCCTGAAAACAAGACAATTTTTACTCGTCTAGACAATCCTTCTTGATTTAAGAATTTTTTGATATTTTTCCTGAAAACAAGACAATTTTTACTCGTCTAGAAAATCCTTCTTGATTTAACAATTTACAACAAATTAACAACAAAAAGAAAAGCATTTGTTACAGTGTAACAGTGTATTTTTTAAACTCAGATCTCATGCAAACCGTGTGAAATTGTGCATTTAAAAAAAGCACATTTTAACTTCTCAAGCCAGAAATAACACCTTCATGCAAGAAACGATGGCACTAAAGCATTTCAAAATGGGTTAATAAATTAAACTATCTAAAATATGAAAAAAAATACAAATTGCAGCTGCAAGCAATCAATGAACCGTAAAAATGAACCCAAACACATTTAGTAAATCACTGTGAGAGCATTGAGAAATATCCCTTTAAAACCAAGGTCCCATTAAAGAAAAATGCCCAGCGTGGACGTCTGGAAATTCATTTGGTCATGGGTGAAATGAATAGTGAAAGTTATACACATGCTTATTGGCTGTTTATTTCCTTTCGGGTCTTTGAGGGAAGGCCTGACCTACTTTTAGCAGGAGGATCTCTTCTGCTATTCTAATCTTCAGAATAACACAAGCAACCTCGTGAGACCTACTGAGCGCCGTCTATAAAGTGAACCTCAATTGGCGGAATATTTTGGGCTGGCTATTGTGCAAGACAACTGATGAAATTGGCATTGATATTGTGTCAGATTGCCTTTATGCTGTGCATGGGCAATTATGGTAATAGCTGTGATTACATGAGTTTTCAATATACAGAGAAAACAGGAGGTTAAGAAAGTAGATGATGATGCTCTGGCTGGACTGCATAATGATCAAACTAGACTGTTGCGTTTACATACAAACTCACCACCATGATGGATAATTTTATGTGCTGTTTGCTAGACTACGAGTAACAAAATGCTTTTAGCCATAATTTGTGTGTATTTATTGCATACGTTTACCTCCCTTTACGTCAAAACTATGCTAGGCTGTAATTTAAGCACAGCTGGTGCAACTGGCCCCTGAATCATTTCGAGAGAAAAAAAAAAAGACTCACAGGTCAATGAGGACCTTGAATGATTCACTGGCTGATGGTAAAGCAGAAGCGAATTTGAAGATCCATCATGAATTATTTTGACTGACTCATTAATAGAAAGAAAAAGCTTCATAAGCATCTGACAAATCAGACAACTCAGCTTGTGCTACGTTTGTCGTTGCACGCAGGTATCACTGACGCACAATCTAACAAGATTGAGATTGTTGCCTTGCTAGAGTGTTGCCAGAGTGTTTAATTTTGTTTAATTTTCTACAATATTAGAGAGAAATCAAGAGGTGTGTTGAGGTGGGTCTTTCATGCCGAAAACTCTCCTTATGTGTTTGCATAATGATGCATTTAAAAGTGAATGACCAAACGTATCTTTATAAAAGTTTGCAATGTTGTTGCAGATTAAATATAATGTGGGTAACATTAAATATATATTTTTCATTCATCAGGTTAGATATTGATTATTAATGGGATAGTTCACCCAAAAAAAGAAAATGACTTACCCTTAAGCCATCCTAGGGTATATGACTTACTATGACTATATGATATACAATCGGACAAATACAATCAGGGATATAAAAAAAAATATATATCCTGGCTTCCTGCTGGAATGCCACTCTCCCGTGAAAGCGTAAGATAGAGATTAAAGTTTATAAACTTTTACATATGGACATTTCTCTTACACAAATGTATCAACTTGCTTCAGAAAGCCTGTATTAACCCTCTGGAGCTGTGTGGAGTACTTTTTTATGATGGACGGATACACTTTATTGGACTTCAAAATCTTAAACCCCATTCACCACCATAATAAAGCTTGGAGGAGTCAGGACATTTTTTTTAATATAAAGAAGAAAAAAGTCATATACAGCAATGGCTTGAGGGCGAGTAAATACTGGGGTAATTTTATTTTTTAGGTGAACTATTCATTTAAGCATCCAAACCCCTTTGTCTAAGAGTATGTTTACATGACAACTATGTACTACTTTGTGTTTTTGAAAAATATATATATATATATGTGTTGCTGTTCACATGGATCTCAGAAAATGATTGCTACAAATATCGCTACAAGCAGCAATTACGGGAGTTCAAACGCTTTAAGTCATTTAAGCACATATAGAAAAAAATTCTAAATCAATTATTTTAAAAAGCATTTTGGCAAATCCAGGTAAGTTACCATATAAATACTGTATTATGTTTTTTATTAACGATTATGACTGTTACAGCACCAGCTGTGGTCCGATCTCCTTTAAAACATTGCATGCTTGTAAAGAATGACCTGTCGCATGTGCTCACTAGATTTCATGAAGTTTTATGTTTTCATTTAGGCTTTGTAGGATTTTGGGTAAATTTGGACAGGCATCTTTTCTAAACGACCCCGCTATAGCTTCTCAAAGGTTAAATTTCGACCTTTTTGATAATTATTGACCTAGAGAGTCTAGAGAATTGTATTGAATTTTTTTTTTTTTTTCCCAGATTAAGTGAAAAACCTAGGACTAGTTCGTAAAAGTGAGTTATTAACACCTTCTTAATCATTTAACAAACGATTTGATTGACAGCAGTGGTTCTAGAGGCAAAGTTGTCCAGGATGAGGACTTTTATCATATGATATTAATATTGCATGTTTGTGCGAAAAAAAAAACAAAAAAAACGCAATGTACAATACGCCTCTGAAAAATGCGATATTGCCCCCAGTGCCCGATTTCATTTAAATTTCTCTCTCTTTTGTCTAATGGGTGCTCAAACTTCATCTGCCAATGGTGGCCATGTTTTTTTTGAGATATGCAAATGTCATTATAGACATTCGTGGCTCTTTAGACCAAGAATGTGCACAGTGATTTTCATGTTGATAGGACAAATAGTTGCATAGGTATAGCCATTTCCCCCCCCCCCTCTTTAAGCACCACCAAGTGGCCAAGCTCCGCAATTTTTGTCTTGTGACTTCAGATTGAGCTCTTACATAATTGTTCAGAGTTTGGTGAAGATATCTTATTCTCTTCAGGAGTTACAGGCATTTAATTAAAAGTGTCCTTGCCCCTTTCAAATATTTTAGCTTCCTTTCGCGACGGTGAGTTGAAAGTTCTTTATTTGCCGTTTGGGTAGTCCAAAATACTGAAACTTTTGCCAAGGCTCACGACTGAATCTGATCTGATGTGCATTTTGTCTGGCATGATTCAAGGAATCCAACGACAATAAACACTTGAGCCTGCAGCCGACATTTAGGAGTTATGAGCAATATTGTACTTTTGATCGCTGTAGCGCCCCCGTCAGGCCGATTGGGGCGAACATTGGTCACATTGTCGGCCGTGTGGGTACTACCATCCCTGCAAGTTTCAAGTCTCTACGACTTACAGTTTGGTCTGCACAGTCAGTTTTATGTGGAATTTGCTGATCCATGTTTTCATGTAACTGAACATCCAAAATGCATTAAAAAAAGTTTTAATGTTTAGTTAAAAACAGTTGTGTAAATGCCACCTAAACCTCTGTACTTATCCGTTGCTCTCGCACATCCACCATGTTTGTAGTTTTTAACACTTTTATTTGTGTTTGTAGTCCTAATCAAATCAGCTTCCAATGTGGAATGGCTTGTGGCCAATATTGGACTTCGATTTTCACTGGAAATGGTAAACCATCTGGGGTATTCATTTCAACATGCTACGATTTGGGACACACTAATGTCAAATAGTATTTAGGATGGAAACTATGCAAATTGGGACGCAACACATGATATTATAGTAGGTAAGATTCAAGTCTCCTTCAATGTAAATCTATATGATTTTTGTCCCCAAATCTAAGGGCATGTTTACATGACATCTAAAAATGAAAAGTTTTTTTTCTTTGCGTTTTTGATAAGTTTCTGTACAGACGACATTGTTGTCAAACGATCCCCATTCACACAGATATGCAAAAACAACTAAATTTGCTGTATTCCCTGCTGAAAAAAACAGCATATGCTGGTTAGGTATGTTTTGGTGCTGGGATGCTGGTTTTAGCTGGCTTATGCTGGTCCTTTGCTGGTTTATGCTGGTCCTTGACCAGCATCATGACCAGCATAAACCAGCTAAAACCAGCATCCCAGCACCAAAACATACCTAACCAGCATATGCTGTTTTTTTCAGCAGGGTTATGCATGCCAGGCCAGTAGATGGTGATGTCACGTTGTAAAGAAACACTATGCACATACAGTACACATTCCTATAGACTGAATGGGAGTTCAGGAGTTTTAAAGTCGTCATTGGATTGATTAAATTCTACAGTATTTTCTTGTTCTTTAACGTCCCACCTGGAAACAAAGATGTCGCGATGCCAAACCCTCTCATGAAAGAAGATAGATGCCATGTCTACAACTGTGATGATGATTGCTAATTAAGATCAACTAAACACTGGATTTTCAAAAGTATGTGAAATATTTCAACACAGAGACAAAAACGGTATCGTTTTCAAAAGTTTGCGTTTTCCGGCCACCAAAACGCAGCTGTTGTGTAAATAAATGGCCAAAACGCATACAAAGTTTTAATTTTTAGTTAGAAACCATTGTGTAAATGCAGCCTAAACCTCTGTACTTATCCATTGCTCTCGCACATCCACCATGTTTAAAGGTTTAAACACTTTCTATTGTGTTTGCAGTTCTAATCGAATCTGCTTCCAATGTGGAATGGCTTGTGGCCAATATTAGCCATTGCACTTCGATTTTCACTGGAAATGGTAAACCATCTGGGGTATTCATTTCAATATACTACGATTTGGGACACACTAATGTCAAATAGTATTTAGGATGGAAACTATGCAAATTGGGACGCAACACATGATATTCCAGTCTCTAGGTATGATTCAAGTCTCCTTCAATGTAAATCTACGTGATTTTTTCTCCAATACTTACACGTCTCCATCCCCTCGTCGTCTTCATCGGGGTTGACTACGGTCACACCTGGCTTGTCGTAGGACTTGTCGATGGCCGCGCGGAAGCTCTCGTTGCAGCCCCGTCCCCTGATGATTCTGGGGCGCGGCCTGTGGAACGGGACGTCCCCGTTGAGCGTCACCTCAGCAACAGCTGTCTGGAGGCTCTCCAAGGAACTCGACTTCTTCAAACCCAACGCTGGTCCCACATCTCGTGTGGAGTTGCCTTGGAGTGGAGAAAGAGAAAGAGAGAGAGTAAAAAAAAAACATGCCAGAAAGAGGAGAAAAAAGATGTTGTCTCACTTTTTTCCTCAATAAATCCTTCTCTCCTAATTCACTTCTATAATTTACATCCCTCGCCGAAGACAAATGTGCATATGGGGGTTGCGTTTCTCTGCAGATGGAGGGTGAAAAGAGTGTGCTAAAATAATATGGAATATAAATGGCTCCACTGGATGCAAAGTGAGGTGTCAAGACACGTTATCCGTCTTGCGTTCGTCACATTTTTAACTCTTGAGGTCATTTTTGCTTCTTCTCCCCAATGCGTGCGAGACGGTGAGCGCATAACTGCTTTCTGTAGTTTAAGGCACTGATGGATGGCCCGAATATGAGGCCCATTATCTTCCCTGTGTGGTCGTGGGAGGAGGTGGAGGAGAGGATGTGGAGAACAAGAGGGAGGAAGAGCAAAAGCTTGTAGACTAAACGCGCTTTGAGACCCCAGCCGTTCGGATCGAGCGGCGAGGACTAGCCGAAACTCCCTCAACTCGGCTGCTTAATGACCTTTTCATGCATTTAATCCACTTGTTTCTCGTTAATGGTCCCTCACAAAGACACAGCAGGCCCACACTTCAAAAACGCGCCAGCGCCAAGACAACATTAATCCTGCTTATGAAATCCTGTAGAGGAGGAATTCTGGAAAAGACCTCAATGGGAGCGAATGGGCTTGGCTGCTTGGGTCAGGGATTTGCATGTGTATGTGCAGAGTATAAAATGAATGCTAAATGGGAGTAAAAAAGTGGCTATAGAGAGCAAAATAAACTGTCCTTTCCTTATATGGCATTTTTTTTCCTGTTTTTTTTTTTTTTTTTTTTTTTTTTTTTACGTTTATTCCGTTTCCTAAATATTTTTTTGCTTTCTTTCTTTACAATCTCCTAATTTAAAAAGGCAAAATAAAAAATAAAAAATAAAAATCCATACATGCAGACAAACATCACCGGTCAAAAGTTTATAATTAAGAATATTTACTTAGTTTTTGAAAGAAGTCTCACCATTGCTGCATTTATTTGATTAAAAATCCTGTAAAATCACCAATAATGTGAAATATTATTACTTTAAAATAATTTAAAATAACCATTTTCTATTGTAATATATAATATATGTCTTCACTGTCACATGATTCTTTTAATATAAATCATTCTAATATGCTGATTCGCTGATTATTATCAATGTTGAATACAGTTTTTTGCTGAATGATGTATTTATTTATTTATTTTTGTGGAAACTAATATTTTTTTTAGATTTTTTTCCAACTTTTATTTATTTTTTTATTCATTCATTCATTCATTCATTCATTCATTCATACATTCATACTTTCATACATTCATTCATACATTCATTTCCATTTAAACTACAATGAACAGCATTTATTTAAATGAATGAATGAATAAATAAAAATAATAATTAAATGAAATAATAAATACAAATAAATACAATTTAATTGTTATAATCAGATATTTTGTGGTATTTTTCCCCACTATTTATTTATTTATTTATTGCTAATTAAAGTACAATCAACATAATTGATTTAAATGAATGAATAAATAAATGAATAAATAATAAAAACATAAATATAAATAAAATAAAAATAATTAAACAGATAAATAAATTTAATTATTACATAAAATAAAATCAATCATTCTTCACTGTCACATGATCTTTCAGAAATAATTATAATATGCTGATTCGCTGCTCAAGAAACATTTCTGATTATTATTGTTAAAAACATTTTTTTTTTTTTTTTGTGGAAACTGTGATATTTTGTGGTATTTATTCCACCACTCATTCATTCACTCATTCATCCATTCATTTCTAATTAAAGTACAATGAATAGCATTTATTTTAATTAATTAATTAATTAAATTATATAAATTATATAAAAATGCAAATATATATATTGTGTGGTATTTTTCCACATTTTATATTTATTTATTTATTATGCTAATTAAAGTACAATTAACATCATTTATTTGAATGAATAAATAAATAAATAAATAAATAAAACATGTATAAATACAAAACATAATAAGTAAATAAATAGATAACTAAAATAATAAAATAAAATAAAATAATTCTAATATTCCGATTCACTGCTCAAGAAACATTTGTCATTCAATGTAGAAAATATTTTTTGCTGTGTTATATTTTTGTAGAAACTGTATTTTTACTTATGTAATTACTCTTTGCTAATTAAAGTACAATGAACAGCATTTATTGAATTTATTGAATTAATTATTAAATAAATAAAAATCAATAAGTAGATAGGTAGATAATGTTTTTTGTAATATGTAGTCAAATTTTTTTTTTTTTTAAATACAATCTATATTTTATTTATTTATTTTTTTATTTTATTTTATTTTATTTTATTTTATTTTATTTTATTTTATTTTATTTTATTTTATTTTATTTTATTTTATTTTATTTTGTTTTGTTTTGTTTTGTTTTGTTTTGTTTTGTTTTGTTTTGTTTTGTTTTGTTTTGTTTTTAAATACAAATTGTGCCAAGGAATGATTCTCTGTTTTTAAGAAAAACATTTGTTATTCTTAAAAACAAATTGAGAATCATTCCTTGGCACAATTTGTGTTTGAAAAGAAAAGAAAAGAAAAGAAAAGAAAAGAAAAGAAAAGAAAAGAAAAGAAAAGAAAAGAAAAGAAAAGAAAAGAAAAGGGCAAAAAAAGGGCAAAAAAAGAAAAGAAAGAAAATAAATATTGTATTGTTTTTTTTTTTTTAATAATTAATATTTGACTAAAAAAAAATAATAATAAGTCAAGTGTATCCAAACGTTTGGCTGGTAGTGTAGAAATAAAATAAAATAAAATAAAATAAAATAAAATAAAATAAAATAAAATAAAATAAAATAAAATAAAATAAAATAAAATAAAATAAAATAAAATAAAATAAAATAAAATAAAATAATCTTACTGACTCAAAAGCTTTGACCTGTAATTTCTAAACTGTCATTTAAATTAATGAACTGTATACACTTTCAGGGCTGATTTACCAAAATACTAAATACTGCCAATGAAATATTTATGGAGAGTAAACATTCTGGATTCATGTTCAGCTGGCTCATGCGGTACAAAGCTAATTCTGGATTCTGTGTACGTGTGAATCAGTGATGTATGTGTGTGTGTATGTATGTGTGTGTGTGTGTGTGTGTGTGTGTGTGTGCAATCGTGCGAGCCATATGGAACAGACTCTGGAACAGTTGCCAAGTACTAAAAATTATCTAAGCCACCTGCATGATTGGATAAAATAGTCTGTGTACCTCTAACAATAAACCTTGATAAATGCCAGTATGCACCACTGCCTTACACACATGCGTGCACAATAGTTTCAGTGATGTATGACACCGCCGCGCAGCATATAAAATCTCTCAGATGAACTCTCGATGATGCATTAATGTGAGTCCAGCTGTGCGTCTCATTGAAATGTATCGCGCACGTTCTAACACAATTAGCATGCAAATGATATATAAACAAACGTTAACTGACAGCAGTGTTCTCTAGTGTTCTGGAGAGCGTTTGTGTTTGCTGGCGTAGCATAAACGTATCGTTTCTCACTCGAAGACCTTCGTGTCAGATATTGATGGAAAATGTGTCGGTTGCGACGCTGAAAATACAGCCCTCAAACCCTTGCGTTTAACAGGCCTCCCGCTTGGACAGCTATAATTATTTTTCCAATGGCTGCTGTTCTGTGTTTAGATTTGGCTAGTGAGGCGAGACTCCAGCTCCGGCTGCTCATTCTGTCAGTGAACGCCTGTTTAAGGGCCTCAAGAACACTGACCCCGGAACCAAAGGTCAGCAGAAAAATTGGTTTGAAAATATGGGTCAATGAGATGTAAGAGCGCCCACAAAAAAAAAAAAAAAAAAAGAATGAATGAATGAATTTTGAATTAAAAATTCAACTCTAAAAATGCCATGTGGTATAAACAAATAAAAAAAAATATTTTAATATACTAATTAAATGATAACTTTACATTAAAGTAAAAAATAATAAATAAATAAATAATATATTTATATAGTAAAATTATATAGAAAATTTCAAGTGAAAACAGTAATATAAAAACAACTAAAACATAAATAAATAAAATAATAATAATAATTCTGGATTAAAAAAAATTAATAAATATTAGTATATAAATATAGTATATTGATACATATAAAAAATAATTGTGAAGTACATATTATATTTATTATATTGTTCTATTTTTAATAAAACAATAATATAAAAATAATTTTAAAAAGCACCAAAAACAATCAAAATAAGTGAAAATGAACAGTTAAAAAAAACTCAAATATAACAGTAATATAAAAATAACAACAACAACAAAAAAGTACTACTACTACTACTAATAATAATAATAATAGTAATTCTGCATAAAAAAGTAAAAAAAATAATAGCATATAACATATAGTATATTGGTATATATAAAAATAAATTGTTAAATATGTATTATATTTATTATATTGTTCTATTTTAATAAAACATCATAATATAATAATAAAAACAGATAATAACCCTCCAAAAAGCACCAAAACAATAAAAAATAAGTGAAATGAATAGTTACAAAAAAGTATATATATATACTTTTTAACTAAAAAGAGATTAATTCTACATCAAAATAAAATAAAATATTATTATTATTATTATATAATATATTGTATATTAGTGTATATAAAAACAAAATGTAAAATATATATTACATTTCTTATATTGTTATATTATAATAAAACATCATAATATAATAGAAATATAATAGAGATTAATTCTGAGTTATTAATCTCTATTATAAAAAGCGCCAAAGCTATAAAAATAAGTATAAAATGAATAGTAAAAAATGAATAAATAAATAAAAAATAACTAAAATATAATAGTAATATAAAAATAACTAAAAAGAGATTAAATCTAGGTCAAACTAAAATAAAATAAAATAATATTATTAGCATATAATATATAGTATATTGGTATATACATACAAATAAATTGTGAAATATACATTATATTTATTACATATCTATATTTTAATAAAACATCATAAAATAATAAACATATAATACAGATTCATCCTGAGTCCAACAAATGTGGCAAAACAATAAAAATAAGTGAAATAGTCAACAGTTACAAAAAAACTCAAATATAATAGTAATATAAAATAACTAAAAAGACATTAATTATGGGTATAAATAAAATAAAATAATAATACAAATTATTATAGAAGTATATATTCAAGAGTAGTGTTAATAGAAGAATCATAATAGTACAAAAATGACTAAAAACAACCCACCACAAAAGTAACATAAGAATAATTAAAATAAATTAAAATAATAATATAAGATACAATTATATAGCATATATATAACATACTATGATAAACTATATATTTTTTATTTTATTACATGTAGATTTTTTTTGTTTTATTTTATTTTATTTATTTTATTTTTATGATATCATGACAGTTCACCCTGACATAAAATAGGGTGCAACATACTATGATAAAATACTAGTTTGTTTTGTTTGTTTGTTTGTTTTTATTCAGATAATTTTTTTAAATTTATTTATTTTCTTTCCTTTTATTTATTTATTATTTAATTTAATTTAATTTAATTTAATTTAATTTAATTTAATTTAATTTAATTTAATTTAATTTAATTTTATTTTATTTTATTTTATTTTATATCAGGACAGTTCAACCTGACAATAGGGTGCAACATACTATGATACAATACTAGATTTTAATTTAATTTAATGTCAATTTAATGTTGAGCTGTGATCTGTGACGCAGGTTCAGGCACATTTAAGTTCTCGAGCACTTCTAGGAATTGACGTTTGCCATTTCAACAGACCTTAAAAACGGTGTCTCTATATCTGTGAATGTGACATATGGTGGCACTCTGTGTAAACACAGCTGTCTTTCAATCTGCCTCATTCTCATTCCTGCTCTCAGATGATGCGTTGAGGTGGACCCGACGGTTTGGTCCTTCTCCTAAAAACATCTTCCTTCCATCTACAGCACGCTGAGATTCCCGACTCGCTTTCAGACGCTAAATGGAGCGTTTCTGCCGGCCGCTGAGCTCACAGCCCATCTTCGGCAGCAAAGACGTGAAGCAAAACAGCCATTAGCTTAGCAAAATAAACCTCCAACATCGTAGGAAAACAATTAGAAATCTATTACCTTCCCTTGAAAGACAAACAGCGTTTTAAACAGCAGTACGAGGGAACCGAACACTTGGAAATGATTCCAGGTGATTTGAGCTGTAATATTGTGGTTGGCGTAAACCAAACCAAAAACCTAGCAGCTTCTGGATCCTTTATAACCTGCTTGATCCTTTAACCAAGTAAACCTGCGCTGCAGAAAGTATTGATTAACCAAACCAATGCCAAACCACTGACTGGACAATTAGCTCTCGGCCAGGACAAGAACTGAAGGATCCTGAGCTGGCCAGAGACTCACGGTCTCGATATTCATGGAATCTTTCATTTACAGGAACAGTAGGCCACTGTAAACACAGGTGCTCTGGTTGGTCAGAACATGACGAATGAGTTTTGCGGGACATTTGAGATGGAGCAGACTGAAACTCTGTCAGAGTGGGATTTCTAAGTTCTTTCAAAACTGAAAGTTCTGTAAAAATTTGTTTCAAAACTGTGTGATAGTGTTCCTTTTGTGGAACACAAAAGGTGAGTTTTTCATAATAATGACAGTAATTAAGGTTTGGGTTCATTAAGCTCTAAAATGATCAAAAAAAGATTAAAAAGTTTGTCAAAACAAACTTTAAGTTGGCTTGAGAAAGCCAGACCAGAAAGTTTGAAAAGTTTAAAGAAGTTTACCCTGGTGAAAAAAACCTAGCCTAGGCTGGTTGGCTGGTTTTAGCTGGTCATAGCTGGAAGGCAGGCTGGTTTTAGAGGGGTTTTGTCCACTTTTCCAGCCTGGCCAGGCTGGTCAGGCTGGGAAACCACCAGCTAAAACCAGCCACTTCCAGCTTAAACCAGCTTAAACCAGCTAAGACCAGCCAACCAGCCTAGGCTGGTATTAGCTGTTTTTTTTTCAGCAGAGTAAGAAGTTTAAAGAAGCTTAAAAGCAAGTTGCTAGTATGTTTCTAACATGACTAACATGTTTCTAGCATGATTAGCAAGTTGCTAACATGTTGTTAGCATGGTTAGCAAGTTGCTAGCATATTCTTAACATGGTTAACATGTTTCTAGCACATTTCTAGCATGATTAACAAGTTGCTAACATGTTTCTTCCATGATTAACAAATGTTTTAGCATTATTAACATGTTGTTAGCATGTTTCCAGCATTATTAGCAAGTTGCTAGTATGTTTCTAGCATGATTAGCATGTTTCTAGCCTGTTTCTAGCATGACTAACAAGTTGCTGCAAGTTGCTAGCATGTTCTTAGCATGGTTAACATGTTTCTAACCTGATTAGCAAGTTGCTAACATGTTCCTAGCAAGATTAGCAAATTTCTAACATGTTGCTAGCATGTTTTTAGCATTATTAACATGTTGCTATCATGTTTATAGCATGATTAACATGTTTCTAGCATGTTTATGGCATGTTTCTAGCATGATTCGCAAGTTGCTAACATGTTTTTTGCACAATTAAATGTTTCAAATCAAATGTTTCTAACATGATTAACAAGTTGCTAACATGTTTCTAGCATGATTAGCAAATTGCTAGCATGTTTCTAACATGATTAACAAGTTGTTAACATGTTTCTAGCATGATTAGCATGTTGTTAGCATGTTTACAGCATGATTAGCAAATTGCTAGCATGTTTCTAACATGATTAACAAGTTGTTAACATGTTTCTAGCATGATTAGCAAATTGCTAGCATGTTTCTAACATGATTAACAAGTTGTTAACATGTTTCTAGCATGATTAGCAAATTGCTAGCATGTTTCTAACATGATTAACAAGTTGTTAACATGTTTCTAGCATGATTAGCACATTGCTAGCATGTTTCTAACATGATTAACAAGTTGATGCATGTTTCTAGCATGATTAGCATGTTGTTAGCATGTTTACAGCATGATTAGCAAATTGCTAGCATGTTTCTAACATGATTAACAAGTTGTTAACATGTTTCTAGCATGATTAGCAAATTGCTAGCATGTTTCTAACATGATTAACAAGTTGTTAACATGTTTCTAGCATGATTCTAGCCTGTTTCTAGCATGATTAACAAGTTTCTAGCCTGTTTCTAGCATGATTAACAAGTTGTTAACATGTTTCTAACATGATTAACAAGTTGCTGCATGTTTCTAGCATGATTAGCATGTTGTTAGCATGTTTACAGCATGATTAGCAGGTTGCTAGTACGTTTCTAGCATGATTAACAAGTTGTTAACATGTTTCTAGCATGATTAGCAAATTGCTAGCATGTTTCTAACATGATTAACAAGTTGTTAACATGTTTCTAGCATGATTAGCATGTTTCTAGCCTGTTTCTAGCATGATTAACAAGTTGTTAACATGTTTCTAGCATGATTAGCAAATTGCTAGCATGTTTCTAACATGATTAACAAGTTGTTAACATGTTTCTAGCATGATTAGCATGTTTCTAGCCTGTTTCTGGCATGATTAACAAGTTGTTAACATGTTTCTAGCATGATTAGCATGTTTCTAACCTGTTTCTAAAATGATTAACAAGTTGTTAACATGTTTCCAGCATGATTAGCAAATTGCTAGCATGTTTCTAACATGATTAGCATGTTTCTAGCCTGTTTCTAGCATTATTAACAAGTTGTTAACATGTTTCTAGCATGATTAGCAAATTGCTAGCATGTTTCTAACATGATTAACAAGTTGTTAACATGTTTCTAGCATGATTAGCATGTTTCTAGCCTGTTTCTAGCATGATTAACAAGTTGTTAACATGTTTCCAGCATGATTAACAGGTTGCTAGTATGTTTCTAGCATGATTGGAATTTTGCTAACATGTTTCTAACATGATTAACAAGTTGTTAACATGTTTCTAGCATGATTAGCAAATTGCTAGCATGTTTCTAACATGATTAACAAGTTGTTAACACATTTCCAGCATGATTATCAGGTTGCTAGTATGTTTCTAGCATGATTGTCATGTTGTTAACATGTTTTAGCATGATTAGCATGTTAGCATGTTTCTAACATGATTAGTAAGTTGCTAGTATGTTTCTAGCATGATTGTCATGTTGCTAACATGTTCTTAGCATGGTTAACATGTTTCTAATGCAATCTAAAAAGAATATTAGTAGAAGTATAAAAGTGAAATGTTATGATGAAAATAGGTGAAAATGAATGACTAGGACTATCAAGCTCCAAAAATGACAAAAAAGCACAATAAAAGTGGTCCTTATGACTTGTGCACTGTGTTCCTGGTTTTCCCAAAGCAGGTCTATCCAAGTTTTTGTGAGGAACAGACTGAAATGTTATTATTCCTAAACAAAATCACCTTTTTTGCTCCACAGACATCTATCAAAATGTGCATTTCCAACTATAAAGGCCTTGGAGCAGCAAGCCCTCATCTCCTCCACTTCACCTCTCTCCTCTCTGATGAAGCACGCTGTATCTGCGTCTGTGTCTGTTTGTTATTAATGGAAATGAAAACGGAAAGAATCCAATAGGTCTGGTACGCGTATGGACTAATATGGCGTCCCATATGCTGGAGAAGCTCTTTAATCAACGTGCTCCGCATGGCATGTGAACATGAGGCTTTCAGAGCTTCACACACAGAAGATCAGGACTGAACACACGGGACTAAGATGATAAAACCAGCACACAAACACAACTCAATCCTGGAATAATCACTGAATCTCCTCCACGGCAAGGGAGGGAAAGCTCATAATTGTGTTTTGTTTGTTTTTCCACAAAGGAGGATTTTGAGATGCAAGCCTCACTGGATCTAACCGCTGTGATTCTTATCACGTCATATGCGCTAGTTTTATTGTCATACTCTCGCTGAAATTTTCCCTAGTATTTTCTCATCCAGGTGAGAAACAGTGCTTGATTGTGTTAGATGAAAATACATAGCATGGTATTAAATGATTATCATCTTTATTTAGCCTTCATAAATCAATATGGTAGTGGTATTCCTCCAAATGAATGTGTTTTGGTATCACTGATTAACCCTCTGGGGTCTGAGGGTGTTTTGGGGCCCTGAAGAAGTTTTGAAATGCCCTGACATTTGTGCTTTTTTTCAGCATCTTAAAACATTTTAATGGTTAAAGTCAGATTACATTGTAATCAGCACATATTGGGCTTCAATAATATGCAACATTAATGTGCATGTTTGTGTTTTTGAGAAAACTATGTTTATGCGTGGTTATTGGAAATCTAAAGTTTTGAAGTCACTGAAATAAGGCAATGAAGCACATACAGAACATTTGTCATCAAGACTGTTGAGAATTGGATGTGGTAGGCTAAAAATTTTTCAACCAAATGATGTGAAAATCATCTTGTTCACTCGTTCAGAGTGAACATTCATAAATCAGTTATAATACATATATCAAGCTCCAAATAAATAAAGCATAATGTTATGTTATGTATGTTATGTTATGTTATGTTATACTATAATTTATTCTATTCTGT
>NC_133384.1:8517702-8537725 GCF_049309525.1 Garra rufa | reverse complement strand
ATATATATATATATATATATATATATATATATATATATATATATATATATATATATATATATATATATATATATATATTAGTAAAATAAAAAAAATATGAATTAATTCTGGATCTGTACAGTCCCACAAATAAATAAATAACACATTTCTTTAAAAAAAAATACACTGTGGTGTATCCATACAGCAAAAAAATAATAACATTTTTTTTGTTTGTTTTTTTTTTTGCCAAAAAATATATTTTTAAAATATATTTTTAAAAACATCTGCATTATATTACATTATATCATATTATATACTGTATTATATTGTAATACAATAACAAAATGTGATTTTTTTTCTAAATAATGACAGTAAATAAGGTTTAAAATAAAATAAAACAAAATAAAATAAAGCAGCAAAAAAGTATTAACTAACAATAATACACTCAAACATATTAGTAAAATAAAATAACAAAAAATATATTAATTCTGGATCTGTCAGTCACATAAATAAATAAATAAATAAATAAATAAATAAATAAATAAACAAAAGAATAACACATACATTCCTTAAAAAAAAAAAAAAAAAAACATTTCCCATATAGCTAACAGTTTTTCTTTGTTTTAATTTTTGTATTACATTATATTGTATTGTATTGTATTATATTGTTTTATATTATTTTATAATACATTATTTTATATTAAGAAAAACAACAAAAACATTAACTAACAATAATTATATGAACTGTATTTAAAATCAAAAATATTTGTAAAATTAAAATAATGAAAAAGAGATTAATTTTGTATCTGTAAAAAAATACATAAATACATAAATAAAACATGTCTGTGGTGTTCCTATATAACAAAAAAAAATAATAATAATTTGAGTGTTTTTGGCCAAAACTGCTTGTATTTTTAAAATATATTTTCTAAATATTTATATTATATTATATTTATTATATGGCCAAAAATATATTTGCAAAACTATGTTGAGGGAAAAAAAAGTCAAAATATGCAAATATATTTGAAATTATTTTATTTATTTTTACATTTTTTTTTTTTTTCTGTAAGGGATATGGTGTGTATATCCATAAATAAACAGTATTGCCATGGTATTATAATAACAAAATGTGATTTTTTTTCTAAATAATAACAGTGATTAAGGTTTGAATTTGCTAAGCTCCAAAAATAAAACAAAATAATAAAATAAAATATTACTAAATATAAAAAAAAATATACTTTTTTTAATACTCCAAAATACTATGAAAACATATACAATTTCATTTCTATAAATGTCAATAAATAAATAAATAAATAAATAAATAATATTTCACAAATATTTGGTCAAATAAATGCAGCTTTGATCAGCAGAAGTGATTTCCTAAACGTTTAAAGTGAAGTTTATCACTACAGTATCCAAAACCAGCATCATTAAACCCTGTTACTCAAAGTGGAATGAGATGAAAAGCAACGGGACACAACAACAGCGAAGACATATCTACATCATAAAGTGCCTTTAATTACCAAAGCCACAAAGGCACCTCCAAGACCGATCACCATTAAACGCTATGGGAAAGCAGCATTTAAGCGATGAATGGCTGTTGTGAGCGCGCTTTTGTTAAGATGGCCAACAGTATCCTCCTGACTGATACTCCAGGTAACACAGGCCAGAATTTGCGTATGAAAGCGCCATCCGTCACGTCTAATGTATTCAGCTATCTGCAATTTTATGCATCAACTTAAAAGGGTTATTAGGTTAAAAATAGCTCTGCGGCCAGCCAAGGAGTTTTCGTCCCGGAGCGTCCAGGAAGATTGAAGGAGTCTCGGGGTCAGTTCACCCTCCATTCCCTGTATCCTGGATCATTAGTGGAGCAGAGGATGTCCAGGTTGTCCCTCGCTCCTCTACATCTGTCCTAATTAACTTGTAATGCCGCGAGCCAATCAGTCAAGACACTTTCATCTGTCTCGTTGGCGTAATGATATCAAAATCTGCTGAGTCACTTTTATTTCTGCTCCCTCAGGAATCTCAATCTGACATCATTCACTGTCACTCACAGACATAAAGTCTGCAAACTTTGAAGGTTGTACGTAAAGATGTCTTGGGTTTGGTTACTTTATGTTAGGCGCTTTTAACCACAACGGTATTGAGGTTTATTAGGTTGTGAGAACATGGAGCTTAGGCTGTAGATCTGGTAATAAAAAGAAAGTGAGCACTGTAGAGCTAATACTGGAAAATAATATCAACCGCTCAGCCACAGACTTAAATTAAAGCCCTTTATGGTAGAAAACATTTTTACAACAATTTTGTTTTGTAAACCTCAACAGCCCTATGAAACTATGAAGACAAATATTATACTTAGCATTATTATTAATAATACATTATTTTAATAAATTATACACAATAATAAATCGTATATTATGATTATTTAACAATGCTAATGATTATTTTTGTCTTATTTAGACTTAATATCTTCCTTTTTCTTTATTAATAAGACAAGTGAGCTTGCTTGTCATTCACAAGAATGAAAAAGACAACACTAAACAAAATGAAATAAAACATTTTATTTTCTCTCTCTTTTTTAACTTGATGTACTAAAATAAAACTACAACTGAAAAAAAAAAAGAATTAATATATATATATATATATATATATATATATATATATATATATATATATATATATATATATATATATATATATAAAACACTAAATAATTTTAAAAAGTCTAAATATAAAAACAAATTCAAAATAAGTGACATTTTTATTTTATTTTATTTATGTTTTATTTTATTATGTTTATGTATCTTTTTAACTTGATGTACTAAAATAACTAAAACTACAACTGAAATAAAAATGAATTAAAATATAAAAACCCTACTAAAAAAAATAAATAAAATTGAAATATAAAAACAAATTCAAAATAACGGTGACACTTTTTTATTTTATTTTATTTTAATTTTTTTATTTCAGCTACTTGCCAAGGCTATGTTTCTCTTTTTTTTATTTTAACTTGATGTACTAAAATAACTAAAACCACAACTGAAATAAAAATGAATTAAAATATAAAAAACCCTACTAAAAAAAATAAATAAAATTGAAATATAAAAACAAATTCAAAATAATGGTGACACTTTTTTTTATTTTATTTTATTTCAGCTACCTGCCAAAGCTATGTTTCTCTTTTTTTATTTATTTTAACTTTATTAAAATATGTTTAAAAAAAATACTATATAATAATAAAAAAAAACTAAAATGAAAACTGAAAATATAAAAACTAATTCAAAATAATGGTGACACTTCATTTATTGTATTTTATTTCATCTACGTGTTGCCAAGGCAACATTTGTTATTATTATTTATTTTAACTAGAATAACTGTAACTACAACTCAAAAATTAATTAAAAATATAAAAATACTAAATGCAGTTTAAAATGAAAACAGAAAATATAATTTTAATATTTTATTTTTATTTCAGCTACTTGCCAAAGCTTGCCAAAAGTTTCTATTTTTTATTTATTTTAACTTGATGTATTAAATAACTAAAACTACAACTGAAATAAAATTTTAGAAAAATATAAACAAACTAAATTATTTTATAACAAACTAAAATGAAAACAGAAAATATAATTATAAAAACCAATTCAAAATTATTTAATTTTATTTTATTTTATTTTAGCTACTTGCCAAGGCGACATTTCTCCTTTTTATTTATTTTAACTTGTTGTATTAAAATAAATAAAACTACAACTGAAATAAAAAAAATATACAAATAAAAACAAACTACTAAATATTTTTTTAAATAAACTGAAAAAAGAAGAAAAAAATATATATATACATATTTAAAAAAAAAAAATATTTTAAATTTATTTTATTTCTACTTGCCCAAGCTACATTTTTCATTTTTTTTTTAATTTTAACTTGATGTACTAAAATAACTACTAAATTATTTAAAATAAATAAATAAATAAAATGAAAACTAAAAATATAAATATACAAAACTAATTCAGAATAATGGATCACTTTGAATCACATTTTTTTTTGTTAACAATTGTTAACTAGCAAAAAAATAAAAATAAAAAAATTACTAAATCACGTATTAATACCAAATGTTCAACAAGTATGTAATGAACCTAACGTGAAATAAACAAAAGTTGTATTTTACTTAACTAACATTAACAAAGATGAATAAATACTGTAACAAAATAACCAATCACAACACATTTTACTAGAAAAGTGGTTTGTAAATTGTAAAAATACTGAAAGCAAATAGATAATGTAAGAAGCATTTGAGTAAAAGCTGATTTTCAGCCACATGATTAATATGCAACTCCTGCTTTAACTTTCTTACTGCATTCAACATGAATCTCCTCAATCCATTCAATTCCCGCTTTACTTTGTTTGTTTCAAGGATTTCTCATTTAATGCAGATATAAAGGGTTGTGAGCAGCACTTCATGTTGACTTTAACATATAAAGGCTTTGACTTTTGTACATAACATGACTGTGAACCTCCGGTGTCCATACATGACTGTGTTCTCCCCTGAGCTGTAACTAGAACTCTCTGCTCCAGACGCCTGACATTGATGGATTAATTGCAGTAAACCGAAGCGGCCCGTCTGACATTGAGGCTCTTTATTCGAAACAGAATTTCAGCAATCTCTCCTCACACAGATGTGTATGCGTACATACATACACACCTCTGTTTCTTTCCCCGTTCCAGCAGCCCTCGGCATAATTAATGTTTTCTTCCATCATAGTCCCTCAAGAACAGCCAGCGCGCTTGGCTTTCCAGAAAAACTTGTTGCCAAAACGTCTATTTAACACCGTGGCACTTCATTTCAATGGGAAAAAAAGAGAAAGCAACACCCTCTCTGGTTTGATGGCAATTACTTCAAATGACTTCCTTAACGAGCAAAACGCACACAGTGGTTTAGTTAGATGGATTACTAACAGCTAACAGCAGATAGGAGAGTCGTGAAGTCAAAGCAGGGCCGTTTGGAAAGATTTTTCCGAGCGCAGATTAAACTTGTCGCTGGACTCATTTCTAACGTCACCGGTGGTCTCACACTCTTCATTTATCTTTCTAAGAATACTGCGGCTCTGTTCCAGAACCTAGCGAGTCGCCTCGCTGTCTACGGCCTACACAGGGAGTATCTTCAGGATAACAGAATCTCATCTCCAGAATCACAATTTGAATAGAATTTAACATTAGCATGTTGCTAAACTAAAAACAAATAGCTTAAATTGTGTGCTAGCTATAACACAATTAGCATTTTGCAAGCAAGATTACAATGCTGCTAGAATGTTAATAGCATGTTTGTTTAACATGTTGTTAGCATGTTTCTAACATGATTAACACATTTTTAGCATGTTTCTAACATGATTAACATTTGTTGCCATTTTTCTAGCATTATTAGCATTTTGTTAGCATTTTTCTAGCATTATTAACATTTTGTTAGCATGTTTCTAGCCTGATTATCCTGTTGCTAGCATGTTTCTAAAATTATAAATCATTTTGTTAGTATGTTTCTAGCATTATTAACATTTTGTTAGCATTGTTTCTAGCCTGATTATCCTGTTGCTAGCATGTTTCTAAAATTATAAATCATTTTGTTAGCAAATTTCTAGCATTTTTCTAACATGATTAGCATTTTGTTGGCATTTTTCTAGCATTATTAGCATTTTGTTAGCATTTTTCTAGCATTATTAGCATTTTGTTAGCATGTTTCTAGCCTGATTATCCTGTTGCTAGCATGTTTCTAAAATTATAAATCATTTTGTTAGCATGTTTTTAACATGATTAGCATTTTGTTGGCATTTTTTCTAGCATTACTAACATTTTGTTAGCATGTTTCTAGCATGATTAACATGTTGTTAGTATGTTTCCAGTATGATTAGCAAGTTTCTAGCATTTTGCTAGGATGTTTCTAGCATGATTAGCATGTGGTTAGCATTTTTCTAGCCAGATTAGTATGTTGTTAGCACGTTTCTAAAATGATAAATCATTTTGTTAGCATGTGTGTAGCATGATAAACGTTGTTATTATGTTTCTAGCATGATTATCATTTTGTTAGCATGTTTCTAGCCCGATTAGCCTGTTGCTAGCATGATAAGCAAGTTACTAGCTTGTCGCTAGCATGTTTCTAAAATGATAAATCATTTTGTTAGTATGTGTGTAGCATGATAAACATTGTTATTATGTTTCTAGCATGATTATCATTTTGTTAGCATGTTTCTAGCCCGATTAGCCTGTTGCTAGCATGATAAGCAAGTTACTAGCTTGTCGCTAGCACGTTTCTAAAATGATACATCATTTTGTGAGCATTTTTCTAGCATGATAAGCATTTTGTTAATGTTTCTAGCATGATTAACATTTTGTTAGCATGTTTATAGCCTGATTAGCCTGTTGCTAGCATTTTTCTAAAATAATAAATAATTTTGTTAGCATGTTTCTAGCATATTAACATGTTGCTAGCATGTTGTTACATGATTACCAAGTTACTAGCATGATTCTAGTTGCTAGGCTTGACTATGATGTTAGCATGTTACTAGCATGTTGTTAGCACATTTCTAGTCTAATTAGCATGTTGTTAGTATGTTTATAGTATTATTACCATGTTGTTAACATTTTTCTAGCATGATTAGCAAGTTTCTAGCATTTTGCTAGCATATTTCTAGCCTGATAAACATTTTGTTAGCATGTTTATCGCAAATTAACATGTTGCTAGCATGTTTTTAACATGATTACCAAGTTAATAGCATGATTCTAGTTGCTAGGCTTGACTTTGATGTTAGCATGTTACTACAATGTTGCTAGCATGATTTTATTATGACCAGCATAAGTTACTAACATGTTGCTAGTATGTTTAACTTGTTGTTAACATTATTAGCAAGTTACTAGCATGTTGTTTACATGATTCTAACATCTTAGACTATCATGTTAATATCATGGCTTTATCACAATTAACATGTTCCTGACATGTTAGCATGATTCTAACATCATTAACCTGTTACTAGCATGCTGTTGGCGTGATTTTATCATGAGTAGCAGGTTACTAGCCTGTTGCTAACATGTTTAACATGTTACTTGCATGTTGTTAGCATAATTTGTAAGTTACTAGCACGTTGCTAGCATGATTAGCATGTTACTAGCATGTTACTAGCATGATTTGATCATGACTACCATGTTAATAGTATGTTGCTAGCAAGTTACTAGCATGTTGTTAACATGATTGTAACATGATCAGCGCATAATTAACATGTTGTTAGCATGTTTTTAGCATAATTAGCATGTTATTAGCATGTTTCTAGTATTAACGTTTCTAGCATTTTGCTAGCATGTTTCTAGCATGAGTAGCATTTTGTTAGCATGTTTCTAGCCTCCTTAGCATGTTTCTAACATGATTAACATTTTGTTAGCATGTTTCTAGCATATTAACATGTTGCTAGCATGTTTTTAACATAATTACCAAGTTACTAGCATGATTCCTAGGCTTGACTAGATAGATGCATTCCGTCAATATAAGTCTATGGGATTTTTCCGAGGTTTAATATTTAATAATAATATTAGTAGGCTAACTTACAAAAGACAAACACTCTGAAAAAGTACAGATGCTGTGTCCCAATTCACATACTTAATACTATGCCCCAAAAGTATATACTCTTTTTGTGAAGAAAAAGTACATACTTTTGAGTATGTAGCAGAATAGTAGGCAGATTTTGGGACATACTACTTCGTCTTTAACGGACGCTCTGTTGCTTAGTTACCTGAATCCTGTCACTGTTTAAACGGCCCTGTCAGTTAACATCATCTACATTTCGTTTAGTTTGATTACTTACCATATTAGAGAGAAATGAAGAGGCACTTTCTTTTTACTAGTCTTTCATGCCCAGAACTCTGCTCTCGTGTTTGCATAATGATGCATTTAAAAAGTTAATGACCAAACCTATCATTATAAAATTTCATAATGTTGCTGCACGTGAAATATAACATTTTTTATTAGGTAACACATTGATTATTTATCACTTAAAACCCTTTCTCTACCTGTCCATTGGTCGCGCATATGCGCCATGTTTGTAGTTTTTTAACACTTGTTTGTAGTTCTAATCGAATTCTCGTTTACCGTGCAATGTGTTGTAAGCAATATTAGCCGTTAGAGTGCATTGATCCGCACTTCGAATTCCAAAGTTAAGTAGTAGACCATCCGGGAAACTTTGGAATACTTTTTAAAACATACTACGATTTGGGACATACTAATTCTGTTTTCGAATACTATATAGGACGGATAGTATGCAAATTGGGATGTAGCAAGACACTTTTAAAGCAGAGTAAAAACGCTTTACTACTGTCCACCTCTGGCTAACAGCATAAATATTGGGTACAAATAGGGCTTTATATTGAGAAATACATAAATAAATAAGGTCAAAATATCCCCCCTCCACCCCACTACACTGCCCTCCAAAGGCAAAGCACAGTAACTACACATTTGGTCAAAATTGAGTTAAGGCTTAAAATGGGCTTTGTGACAACTGTTTTGTCTTGTGGCAAAGTTTCCTGGTTCAATTTTGTCCCTTAAAAAAAAAAAAAAAAAAAAAAAAAAAAAAAAGAGAGTGTCAAAAATGCAGTAACTACAAAATCCAAACGAATACCAAGGCAAACCACAGTAAGTGATGAAATGTACACATCTGAGAACAGCCTACACACTCTAGGCTACTTTGTTCTTCTTATTTTGTTTAAATTGTGTGAATTTGTTTTCAGCTATTGTTTTAAAGCAACCTGTAGGTCTGTAATATATTACTTTTTAAATAAAATAAGCAAAAATTAGCTTCTGTTGTGAAAGGAGCAGATGAATCTTTAATATTGAGGCTTACTACTGAGCAACTGTAACATTCACGGCATGCAAAGATCAATAAAAATATTTAAGTTATTACAAATTAAAGTTATTATTGGAACATATTTAGTTTGTAGTTACTGCACCTTGCTTTTCCAATAGTGTTTTAGTTTTTCAGGTCATCCAAAGGCAGAGTGCAGTATCTGCACTTGCATTGTCATGTTTTTATCTATAAAAAAATTCTTCCTAAGAAGGCACTACATGAATGCATTACCACTAATCTACCCACAACATGTTTGACTGGCTGGTGTAAAAACTTTTTTCTTTTTAGTGTTGGTGTAGTTACTGTACTTAGCCTTTGTAGGGCAGTAAACTCCCAGTGCATTTTGGAATTACTTCCTGCATGAAGGATACACACAATGCTGCTTTAGACTTTAAACTAAGTGAAGTAAACATGGTGCCAACGTAATGCAGCTGCTGGCATATGGCTAGGTTTTGAAACAGAGCTCCAGTGATTTGTGTGAGAATGTTTTGAAACACCATTAGAAGTCCACCAAACATGAGCATTGGCCAGACACACAGAGATCCGGTGCGTGAGGTTAGTGTCCCTTACCTTCTGTCCTCTCTCTGCGGGGAGTGAGGTTAAACTCGTCGGCTACTGTTAGGGAGGCATAAACAATTGTGATTGGTTAATTCAAGACATTCCACCATTCCCAGACCCATGCAACTCATTCCATTACAGATGTTACTTGACATTTACAAAGGCCAAACCAAGAGGCATGCAAATCACTTGGTGAAAGTGAGACAAGACGTGAGACAGAGACAAAGTGGGAAAACCCGTGAGAATTGAACAAATTATCATGCGATAACATTCAGAAGCGTTGGGCAGATCTATGTGTGTTAGCTGGTTTTAGTTCCATCAACCAGGTGTAACCTAAAGCGTTTTGTCCCTCTCGGTTTTAGCACACATGAAGTCTGATTTCTTATTTCTTTATTTTTTTTCTGTAATTTCCCCCATGTTGGCTCTTTGACTGTTACTGGCAATTGTGTTCTTTCTAAAAGCCTGAGAGGAGCAAAAATATATACTCAACCTGAAGGCAGAAATGCCATTTGAGGAAAATGGCTCATCAGAACAAAGCACAGGAGATTTGGTGGAATTGAAATGTGCTTCTAATGAGTAGAGAGGAGAGGACTTCAAATGGTGCTCGTTTGAAACGGACTGTAATGTCGGGCCACATCTGTCCTGCTCTAAATGCATTTCATTTATTTATTCTGTACAACTGGAGGAAGAAATAAGCAAATTTCTCAGACTACTGCCTAACTGATTCTGTTAAAAGCATTTATTTATTTATTTACTCACTTATTTAGAGGTCTGTATTTAAGATATTTAAGATAATCTATAAGATATTTTATAGATTTAAGTCTTAAAATAAGTATTTTATGGAAAAAAAGAAGTAATTTAATAGTATATTTTTACTATTTAACAACAGTTTTGTTTGTGTGAGTATATGTTAAAATGCAATTTATTTCTGTGATGCAAAACTGAATTTTTATATATATTTTTTTATATATTTTTATTAGGGCTGGGACACGATTAATCGCGATTAATCGCATCCAAAATAAAAGTTTATGTTAACATACTAAATGTGTGTTTACTGTGTATATTTATTATGTATATATAAATACACACACATACATGTAAAGCCTTTAAAAAATACTTATATGTGTGGATAGTTATATTTGTATTTAATTTAGATTATATATAGAATTATAAATATTTTATTTATTTTAATTTAATTTTTATTTTCAGTTTTCTTTAATATACATGTTTGTGTGTGTATTTATACATACATTATATATACACACAGTAAACACACATTTAGTATGTTAACATAAACTTTTATTTTGGATGCGATTAATCGCGATTAATCGTGTCCCAGCCCTAATTTTTATATATATATATATAAAAAATTTTTTGTTGACAATTCTTTGAAATGGTAAAAACCTTAACATGAAAAACCTGCATGATAATAAAAAATAAATAAAACATTAATGATAAAATACTAATATAGCAAATTACTGATCTGAAATAATTATATAATATAATATCATATGATATTAAAAATAATAATAATAACAGTTGTGCTGCCCAATATTTTTTTGTGGAAACCATGATACATTTAATTTAATTTAATTTATTTTAATTTAATTTAATTTAAAAATAATTTAATTATTGATAAATTAATTATTTTTGATGATTCTTTGAAACTTAATATGATAATAAAAAATAATAATAATAACAGTTGTGCTGCCCAATATTTTTTGTGGAAACCATAATACATTTAATTTAATTTAATTTAATTTAATTTAATTTAATTTAATTTAATTTAATTTAATTTAATTTAATTATTAATAAATTAATTATTTTTGATGATTCTTTGAAACTTAAACATTCTTATTTTAAAACCTTAACATGGAAAACCTGCATGATAATAAAAATGAAGAAAAATAAAATAATAATAATAATAATAATAATAATAACAACAGTTGTGCTGCCCAATATTTTTATGAAAACCATGATACATTTTTTATTTTATTTTATTGTATTATTTGTTTTGTTGATTCTTTTAAAATGTGAAAAAACGTATCATGAAAAACTTGCATGATAATAAAAATATATATTAACTGTAATAATAAAATATTGATATAGCAAATGACTAACCTGAAATTAATCAAGAAAAAAAATAATAACAATACCAGCTTTGCTGCCCTATATTTTTTTGGAAATTGTGATACTTTTTATTTAATTTAATTTAATTTTTATTATTTAATTAAATTTTTATTTCATATATATATAAATTATTCATTTACTTTGCTGAAACACCTGCATGATAATAACCGTAAATAAGATATTATTAATAAAATATTAATATTAATATAAATATTTAATATGTTAATATATATATATATATATATATATAAAGATTTATATAAAGATTTATATCAATAAAAATGTCATATTAATATAAATGTATCATTATCATAACTATACTAATTATTTTATGTTTTTGTTTGTTTTTATAATTACTACATTACCAATTATTATTATTATTATTATTATTATTATTATTATTATTATTATTATTATTATTATTATTATTATTATTTTAAAAGATCGCACAGGTGTCCTAATACAGTAAACATCTCTAACGTAGTTCAACACATTAAGTATGGACATGTTCTCATAAGTGTCAGAAAACTTCAAAAACACTTAAACATGAACTAACCTTAGTTTGTGGCATCTTTAATCCTTTAAGTGTCCAAAAAAACTTTTAAGGGCCACTGTATATTTGTGGTTAGAGTGTAACACACCTCAACTCACAACATCCACTTGAGTCTAACTCATTTAAAGCTTAATGCGGCTCTGAAATGAGTCTTATCTGCTGCCAAAAACATTCCCTATTCCTCTTTCCTCATTTTTTAAGTGCTATATCACCTTCCACTCATTTGACTGTTGCTAGTGAAGTGTAAAGAGCGAGTGTCTAGTCTGGTGTTGAGTGAGCGGGGCATGGGTCCGGTCTCAGGAGGCTGTGGTCTTGATGTTGGCTGAGGATAAAGAGAGGAGGAAGAGGATGAAAGCCATGTTTTATCTCCTCCGATTAGCCGCGCGGCCATGCGGCAGAAGCTCTGCGTCTCCTGAGACGGGCCGGTGCGCTCGCAACAACCCTGACCTCTCCTTGAGTCTCTCAAACCCACCTCAGAGGTGAGCGAAGGGCCTACTTAGTTCGGAAAGGAAAGAAACACAATGCTTCATTTTTATCAGCTCTCTGCACTTTTTAAGTTTGGTGAAGTCAGTACTGTGCCTAATGCTATTAGCTTTAACGTGAAGCGCTGCGCTCGCACATGCACCCCGGCTCATATACCGCGCTGCTGGATTGCGAAGGAACAGGAAGCAGCAACCTGGGGACAGGAAGTGGTTTGGGGAGTGCTAGTGTTGAGTGTGATGTTACCTAGGTCCATGCTCTTGGACTTGCGACTCTTCATGATCTCCAGTTGAGCAGCGTCGCCGTACTGTTTGGTCCGCTTTTCTGACATGCTCTGCCGGCCGAAACCTTCCCTCTGAAACAGCTCATCCATGTCTGTGTCTGGACTCAGTGTGCTGAAACACAGGAGAAATAGAAACTTTATATATTATTATTATACAATTAGATTGCAATTACTCAAATATTACTTTATTAAATGATTAATAAAAAAAAAGGAAAAATAACAATATCTTATAAATACATAAATAGATAGATTAAAAAAAATCAATAAATAAACAAATAAATAAATGCATAAATAAATAAAGTCATTGCTTTTTATTATTTATTTATTTTACATTTTTCTTGAAAAATTAGCATGGAAAAATGACTGATGACTGAATGACTGATGTAAAATGAATTAATAACAAATGATAACAATAATAATAATAATAATAATAATAAATAAATAAACTGACACTGTTTTTATTTTATTTTTAATGAAACTACTGAAAACCCGGACTATAATAATAATAATAATAATAATAATAATAATAATAATAATAATAATAATAATAATAATAATAAATAAATAAATAAATAAATAAATAAACTGACACTGTTTTTATTTTATTTTTAATGAAACCACTGAAAACCTGAACTATAATAATAATAATAATAATAATAACAATAATAATAATAATAATAATAATAATAATAATAATAATAATAATAAATAAACTGACACTGTTTTTATTTTATTTTTAATTAAACTACTGAAAACCTATAATAATAAAACCTTTAATAATAATAATAATAATAATAATAATAATAATAAATAAACTGACACTGTTTTTATTTTATTTTTAATTAAACTACTGAAAATCCGGACTATAATAATAATAATAATAAATAAACTGACACTGCTTTTATTTAATTTTTAATGAAACTACTGAAAACCTGAACTATAATAATAATAATAATAATAATAATAATAATAATAATAATAATAAATAAACTGACACTGTTTTTATTTTATTTTTAATGAAACTACTGAAAACCCGGACTATAATAATAATAATAATAATAATAATAATAATAATAATAATAATAATAATAATAATAATAATAATAATAATAATAATAAATAAACTGACACTGTTTTTATTTGATTTTTAATGAAACTACTGAAAACCTGAACTATAATAATAATAATAATAACAATAATAATAATAATAATAATAATAATAATAATAATAATAATAATAATAATAATAATAATAATAATAATAATAAATAAATACATAAATAAACTGACACTGTTTTTATTTTATTTTTAATGAAACTACTGAAAACCAGGACTATAATAATAATAATAATAATAATAATAATAATAATAGCTGACTTATTTTTTATTACCATTGATAAGCTTGCCAACCTGCATAATGATGAAAAAAATATATAGATTTCCCTTATTATAACAATTTGATCGATGCAACTACAGTTTAAACATAATAAATGATCATAATAAAATGAATCATGGAATACAATATAAAAGCAATAATTACAAATATAATAAAGAAACAACCAAATGTAAATGGATTTGAAGTGAAAGAGACTGAAAGAGAGATTTTTCAGACTGAGCTCTACTCCAGCAAACCGTGTTCAGCAGCTCAGTTTAAAGCTAACTTTCCGTGCAGCCTTGCGGCGACTGTAGGTTTCCAGTCTAAACAATAAACAAGTCCTTGGATTAGACCTCCATCACTCCCTACAGTAACAACAGCTCCCAAATCCATGACACAAACGTCCCCTCGGTGCAGCAGGAGGACAAACCCATCAATGATGCATTATTCATCCCCGATTCCTTCTTACCTCATAACAAACACACACTCACTGTGTCCCTGAGAGAAAATAAGGACATAATACACCTCCGACATCAGATCTGGATACTGCAAGCAAGTGTTTCCAAACCGAATATAAGCAAGGACAGCAGAGCAAGACTAGATAAAATATATGACGCAAAGGCCAAATATATGATGCAGTGACTCACAACAAAACTGACAGAGCGTTACACTAATGACTGGAGTAAACACAAAAGACTCCTGAAAAGCTGTCCTGAAATCAACTCTGATCACTGGGTTTGAGCAACCTTTCTTTATTTTTGTAAATACACAGACACAAGCAGTCAACACTGTGATTGATTGATTCACTATATTCAGATCATGGTTTGCTGGTCTTCAAACTGCATTCAAGCAAGTTGTTTTACACAATTGTTTTCTAAAATGCTTACCATAATGGTAACAAGAGCAGTATTGTGTTGTGTTAACAAAATTATGAAAAATATAAATAAATAAATAAATAAATAAATAAATAAATAAATAAATAAATAAATAAATAAATAAATAAATAAATAAATAAATAAATAAATACATACATACATACATACATACATACATACATACATACATACATACATACATACATACATACATACATACATATTATTATTATTATTATTATTATTATTATTATTATTATTAAATATTTTTTAAAAAGCTGAAAATGAATTATTGTTATTGTTGTAAATAAATATATTAATTCATTAATTAAGTTTAGGAATGGTATGGCCTAAATTAAATTAATATTAAAAAATATTAAATTAAAAATATTTATTTCTTAAAAACAAATTTACCAAGTAAGTTTAGAACTGTTATTGTCATATTTTTTGTTCTGTTTACTTGATTTAATATTGTGCTATTAAAACATTTCATTATTATTATTATTATTATTATTATTATTATTATTATTATTATTATTATTATAAATAAATAAATAAATAAATAAATAAATAAATAAATAAATAAATAAATAAATAAATAAATAGCGTAAATTTAGGACTGTGATAGCCTAAACATTTTATATTTATTTGTAATAAATAAAAGTAATTTTAAGACTATTATTATTATTATTATTATTATTATTATACATAAATAAATAAATAAATAAATAAATAAATAAATAAATAAATAAATAAATAAATAGAGTAAGTTTAGGACTGATATGGCCTAAACTTGTTATATTTATTTGTAAGTAAATAAATAAACAACAAATAATTAAAATTATTAAATTATTAAATATACTATTCTTCTTCTTCTTCTTCTTCTTCTTCTTCTTCTTCTTCTTATTATTATTATAAATTTTCAGCTTTTTTGTTGTAATTTTAATGTTGTGTTGTTAATACTATATAAAAAGAAAATGAATTAAATTACTTTTACTAAAAAAAACAACAAAAAAAAAAAACAATACAAAATAAATAAATAAATACATGTAGGACTGCTATGGCCTGATTGATTTATTCACTGATTAACTGATTGCCTGATTGTGTCCCTTTATTATTTGTAACAATTATGTTAATTCATGCAATCTTTATATTATATTTATTTTAATTATTAATAAGTGTGCTAATAATAACAACAACAACATAACAACAAGAAAATACTTTTTTATTGTTTTTAATAATTTAAATATTTTTTATTGTTTGTTCTCAATACTGCTGTCAATAGCATCATTTTAGTGCAAACAATTGTGCAAAACATTTATTATTATTAATTATTCATTATTAGAGGCCTAAAAATTGAAACAAAAAATCCATACTGCAAAAACTCTAAAAAGTGATTACAATTAATGATTACAATTACTATTTTATTTTAACACACTATACTAAAAAATGGCCTGTTGATAATGTAAAATGTTTATTTTAGAAAATGTATAAATTTTAGGCATAAAACGCCAAGGAAAAAAATAGTTAATGTATCAATGCAAAAAAAAAAAAAAAAAAACAGTGTTGGTGTATCTTCACAAAATCGAAAGCCGAGTTTTAAAGTTTAAAAGACACTCAAGACTCAAGTTTCTCCCTCAGAAACAAACAAATGAGAAACAAACGGAGGTAGGCCGAGACGTCACAACTTTGGGATTGAAGTGCGTCAAACTCCATTCCTGTGAGCCTCCTACTTACAAACATCAAGCTCACATTAAACCTTTCCTTTAGTGTTTGAAGTCACGAATGCTTTCACTCAGAGAGAGTTTCTTGCTTTTCATAATTCACGGCAGACCGAGAGGAGCTCTGAAGCAAATCGCAAAAACACGTCTGAACTCTGAGAACAGCATGAGAGCAAAACAAGCTTTAGACGATCCAGGCGACTAAGTTGAGAGTATATAGACTATAGAGACTGGAAAACTACTGCTTGCTCCACATGTAGATGTGTAGGATGTGTTTTATTAGAGAGGGCAGACGGGAGTGTTGTTGGTATTGATCCTGATGTTATGATGCTTGATTAGACGCGTGCCGTCTAACAGATATCGACTGGATGAACGTAAGCCGAGCGAGAGACAGAGAGCTCACCCTATAGTGAAGATAAGGTCAATGTATTCTCTTTAGACTCTCTCAATTCCTCACAAACTCGCTTGTAATTATAGTTGCTCGCTCTCTTCTGGCATATTAAGCACTACAAGCCTTGACTAACACACACACACACACACTAGTCTAAAGGCCTCAATATGCTTCAAGTGAAATTTTAGGCCACAATTAGATTAGATTGGAGTTAGAAAGATTAAACTCAAACTCCCATTGGTCCATTGTGAATATGTAATTAGTGGGTGTGGCTCTGTGACTTTATTGGCTCCGCCTACTTTGACATAGAATTCTTGTTTTTTTTTCTGTTCAGTCCATTGAGGTTCAGAAATCCGTAAAAAATCAATGAAAAGCTGCTTTATAGTAGAAACTTTTAGCTTAATTGAAATTTTTTTTTGCGTAATTTTAATTGTTCATTTTATTTTATATTTTTATTTTAATTGATTTTATTTTATTTTTTAATTTAACTTAATTCAATTTATTTCTGTTTTATTTTAGTTCAGTTTTTTTATTTATTTAAATTTAAAATTTTATTTCAATTGTTTATTGTATTTTATTATTTTATTAGAGTGTATGTTAAATTAAATTAATTAAATTAATTAAATCAATTAAATTAAATTTTAAATTAAATTAAATTATTATTTATTTATTTTTTTAAGAAACAGTTCTATTCTGTGGAACATTTTATTTTATTTTATCAAATTTAAATTGTTGTAATTTAATTGTTTATTTTATTATTATATTTAACTGTAAATTATTATAATTTTTTAATTAATTTAATTGCATTTAATTGGTTATTTTATTATGTAATTATAATAAACTTAATCTAATTGCAATTGTTTATTATTTTATTTTTTGAAGAAAAAGTTCAGCTAAAAATGTTGTCCTTTTGACTTTATTATTTTATTATTGTATTTTAATTGTTATTGGTTTTTCATTATTTTATTTTATTTTTATTTAATTGAACTTAATTTAATTTAATTTTAATGACTTTGTTAATAATAATTTATTTAATTATTAATTTATTAATTATATATTTATTAATTAATATTTTAAATACGTTTATTTTATTTTATTTTTTAAAGAAAAAAGTTCAGCCAGAAAAGCTGCTCATCTGACTTTGTTATTATGTGGAACATAAAATAATGTAATTACAACAAATATTATTATTATTTAATTGCAAATTTAATTTAATTTAATTTAATAAAACATTTTTAATTGGTTATTTATTTATTTTTTATTTAATTTGATTTAACTTAATTTAATTGCATTAGTTTATTTTATTTTTTAGAGAAAAGTTCAGCCAGAAATGTTGCCTATTTGGCTTTTGTTTATATGTGGAACATAAAATAACGTAATTACAACAAATGGAAACACTAAATCAAATATCAAAAAGTAAAATTATAAAATTGTCATAATTGTAATCCATGCATCTTGTGCTTAAAATTGCAACTCTTCAGATGACATATGATAACTCTCAATCAATAATATATTTTCTATGTATTTTTATATTGCATTATTTATTTTAAACTAATGATGGTACTTTTATTTTTCATTTCAATTAATTAATTTATTTTCTACTATTTATATTTTGACGATTGTCTTAAAAAATAGGCTTTACTATCTTTATTGTCTTTTTAAAATCAAGTCACAAACTTTGGAAAATTATAAGGTTTAGTAAATGAACAAAAAGTTCCTTTATTCCTATAAATCGGAAAGCCTCCATCCTCATTGATCCAGGGAGAAAAGTGGATGTCTATGCATATGTGTGCATAAGCCTTCAGAGATGAATCTGAACCCCAGTCTGGTGAAACTCCAGAGAATGGAGTGTGAAACACATCTGGGAGGAGTTTAAGCTTAAGGAAGCTGCAATATGTTAAACATACAGGAACAGTCCTAATATTCATATCCAACAGGGATCCATTAGCATTTGGGGAGAGGAGAAAGCGTAATTAAAACATATCAACACACATGAGATATGACTTTATACGCCTCTAAGCTGTACTCCGTAAGGCCAGGTTGTGTGCAAGCACAAAGTACTAATGCATACAAATGAAGTTCTTAACACAAGTTAAATCACAAAAGTCTCTCTGTCAACTGTGATGCAGACCTGAGCTGAGCGTCCAGACACTCCATCACACTCAATTAGGCCATTAGAGACACGTCCAATTAACTCCGGCCAGACTGCATCTCTGCTAATAACAACTAACACACTTCAGCAACCCAAACCACTGGAAAGTAAAGAACACAGGTCTGGAGTGAAACGATTTGCTTTCAGATTTGATGTTTGTGAATTTAATTAACTCACTATTCACTCAGTTATTTTAGTGTTTTTCTGATACTACTATAGTTGTTATTAGTATTATTCATTTGTTTTTATTTTAACATTTAACATTTATATTCATTCTGTATATGTTACTTATTGTTTAAATTTACTAGCAATTTCTGAGTAAAACTGTTTTTTGTTTTTCAGTTATTTTATTTTTATTTATTCATTTATTTTTCCTCGTTCTTGTTATTTTAATATGTTTTTTTAATTATCTTTTATTATTTTACTTTATTTTTTTATTTTTTTGGCTTTAGTTTTAGTTAACTTTAGCTTTAGTAAGCAATTATTTTATTTTTAATAAATGTATTTTATTTTAGTAATTTTTCATTTTTTTATTATCTTATTTTACTATTTATTTTATTTTATTAGTTTTTCTTTTTCTTTGCATTATTATTTATTTTATTGTTTAATTTTATTTTACTTATTTTCTTCATTATTTTATTTAATTAAATTTT
>NC_133384.1:8507702-8512702 GCF_049309525.1 Garra rufa | reverse complement strand
AAGACTCATCTCTTTAGCCAAGCATTCACGTAATGTATCTCATAACGTTGTACTTCAGGTACATCTGATCAAATGCACATCAACATTCTTCAGCTTGGGCTAAACACATCATTTTTGCTTGGTTGGAACAGCAGCTACGCTAATTATTTCTCTATTTGTTTCTCTGTTTCTGCCACGGGATTTCCATCCCGTGGTAACTAGGATTTACACAAGATTCAGCCCGGATTCAGAAGAAGAGACGATGCCAACCCCTCAGAGGACCGCCGATGATGCCAGCCTTGAAACAACATACAGCACTACACACATTTTCTACAAGTTTGATTGCAACACATAATCATTCTATTAGTGTTCATCATCTGTTTTTGATTACACCATTACTGTTTTTATATTTATACCATATGTACATCGACTTAACATACAGTAGTCACCACTAATAAGCTACTAAATATATTGTAGTAGCCTACATTTTTGTACAGCTGCTTTGCAACGATTTGTATTGTGAAAAGCGCTATACAAATAAACTTGAATTGAAGTGAAAACTTGAATAAAAGTATGACTCTGCATTCACAATTTAGGGTTCAAAATGAGCTTTTGTTTTTTGTAGTTTTGATGGGTTGATGTTTTATGTGAAGCAACACAGCTGCAGTGATTAAAGATCGTTTCTAAATGAGGGAGAACGTTTTCTGATAAGCTGTCATCTAACAAACCATAAAAGTCAAAAATTTGCTGTGATTCTCTGGCTGATTTCCAAATGCAGTTAAATCATGTCTGTGATATATGTACATCTTGCCTTAAACTGACACTACAGAGTAAGTATCAATTCTTTAGTTTTAGTTTGAGTTATTTTAGTATTTCAACTTAAACTAAACATAAATATACTAAATATTAATACATATAAATAACAAATGTTTTCTTGTCTTTTTGTCTTGAACTTCTTGGCATAAATAAATTATGTTTTAGTACGTAACATTTTATTTTTATTATTGTTTTAGTTTAAGTTAACTATAATAACCCTGCTTTTATTATTTTTATTGTATTTTATACAAATTATTCATGTTTTATTTATTAATTTTGGTTGTTTTTTTATTATGTTTATTTATATTTTTAATTAAATTCTTTTTATGCGAGTTCTTTTTTTTTAAACGAAAACCATAATAAATAAATATATAAATACATACATACTTGCATACATACATACATTTATTCACTAGGCTACAAGGTCTAATGACAGCCTAAAATAAATAAATAAATAAATAATTTATTTTATTTTATTTTATTTAAAAACATGCAAAATGGAGCACAACAATTTTATTTTATTTATTTCTGTTTCGTTCTATTTTAATTTATTAAATGGATTGAATTTATTTATTTACTTTTCTGTTTGTGTATTTTATGTTATTTTTATTATTTTATTATTGATTGATCAATTTTTTTATTATTTTACTTTTATTTATTTATTTTTTCAAAAACATGCAAAATATTTTTAGATATTTAAAAAACATACACAATTTAATTTGATTCATTTATATTGATTAATATTTTATTTCATATTATTAAATATGCTCTTATTTATTTATTGTTTGTTTGTTTTTTTATTATTAATTATTTTATTATTCTTTTCATTTGTTTTTATTCTTTTCTTTTATTACATTTTATTCATTTCTTTATTTATTTATTTTTAAACATGCATAGTGGTGCACAACAATTTTATTTTTCTGTTTATTTATATTTCATTTTTTTAATTAATCATATTTATTTATTATTTTTAGCTTTTATAAAAGTATGTTTTAATTCCATTAAATTCATTTTTTAATGTGTGTGTGTGTGTGTGTGTGTGTTTACAGAAGAAAAAAAAACTAATGTTAATTAATTAATTGTGTAATTATCAGCATTATTCTATAAAACAAAGTGTCCAAAAACAAGGTCTAAACAGAGAAAGATGCACAAAGTGACCTGCATTTAACAGAATTCTGATATGACCGAAGTCTCATCTCATTTTTAAATCTGATCAAACATGCTTTGTACTTAATTCAACCCATTAATGTCCTGACGATTCTGGGGTAGCTGATAACATTACCTTTCATCCTGTATCTGGACATCTTTGGGCCAAGATACTGGCATTTCTGTCACAAACCCCATGTCATCATGGGAGCTGGATGATGATTGGTCAGACAAGCGGGCAGGAAGAACAGGTGGCCTATCATCTTCAATGATGACTGTGTCGTCCTGGGGCATATTCACAGTGGGGGACAGCTGGTAGTGACCTGAGAGACAGAAAGAGTACGTCAACATTATACTGAAAACAAAACGATACCACAACTGTGTTTATTTAACTGGCTTTGAATGACCACAAAAGAGTGAGTCAAAAGTAAGGTGTACACTCAGATATGACCGAAATGTCCCATATAAACATTTATCCACGCAAAAACAGCAATTACGTTTGTGTCTGAAACCAAAACACAGGTAGAAAAAACTCACTTACTGTAAGTCAACAATCCCTAAAAAATACACAAAGCAGCTGGAGCGTAAACAAAGATGTTTGAGGAGAACAAAAAGCATATGTTCACAATTAAAGCAAGGATTTTCCACCCAAACATGAACTTCTGGAGTTCCGCTTGGGTTTCGTTCCAAGTGTATTTATTTCAACTATAAGTCATTTTGCAACTTTAGCAGCTTAAGAGCAATCAAAGGTAATTGCTCCTAGACGAAAAAAAATAACGCTGGCGGCCTACCAGCAAAAATAAAACTAAGATTTAGTTTCAGCGTGGCTCAGACAACAAAATACTTGGACTGAAATAAATGATTGTTTACGTGCTTTGGCCGAGTACACAGCGCCTGAAACGTGCAGCTTTAGCATGTGATAACAATTAATGGACACTTCAAGACTGGTTGTATGTTAAACACAGGTCACGTCGGGACTTGACCTTTAAAAAATAAATAAATAAATAAATAGATAAATAAATAAATAAAGTGGGTGGAGGGGAAAAACAGTGCTTTTCATTCAGGAGAGGTCAGACTTTAAATATATATATATATAGTAAAATAAAATTAAATAAATAAGATTAATTTAGAAAATAAATAAACTAAACAAATACTAAAATAAAACACTAAAATACAATACAATAAAATAATTGTTGTGTACCATCATGGATGTTTTTGATTAAAATAAAATAAAGTAAATAAAATTAGATCTATTTAAAAAATAATATGAAAAATAAAATAATAAAATAAAAATGAATAAATAATTAAGATACATTTAAAAATATAAAATAAAATATAAATACACTGAATGAAAAAAACTAAATAAATAATTAAGATGCATTTTTTAATTACAAAATAACATATAAATACACTGAAATAAAGTAAAGTAATATATAAAATAATATAAAAAATAAAACATTTGTGCACCATTATGCATGTTTTGAAAATAAATAAATAAATAAATAAATAAATAAATAAATAAATAAATAAATAAATAAATAAATAAATAAAATTGTTGTGTACCATCATGCATGTTTGATTAAAATAAAATAATAAGATACGATTTATCAAATTTTTTTAAAATAAAAATAACAATAAAATAAAATAAATATAATAAAAAAAACAATTGCTGTGGATGGTTGTAAAATAAAAATAAAAATAAAATAAAATAATATAAAAAGATAAATATTTAAAAATTGCTGTGCACCATTATGCATGTTTTGAAAAAAAAAATGTGTACCATCATGCATGTTTTTGATTAAAATAAAATAAAATAAAATCAATTTAACAAAATAAATAAATAAAAACAAAATAATAAAATTAAATAAATTGTTGTAAAACATGTTATTGATTAAATAAATAAATAAATTTGTTCTGGACCATCATGCATGTTTTTTGGAAATTAAATAAATAAATAAAATACTAAAATTGTTGTGTACCAATCATGCATGTTTTTGATTAAAATAAAATCAATTAAATTTAATTAAATAATACAATTGTTGTGTATCATCATGCCTGTTTTTGATTAAAATAAAATAAAATAAAATAAAATAAAATAAAATAAAATAAAATAAAATAAAATAAAATAAAATAAAATAAAATAAAATAAAATAAAATAATAGCTGCACCTTGTTGTGCACCATCAGGCATGTTTTGGAAAGTCTTATTCTTGACTGTCATTAAACACTGTAGCCTAGTGGTTAAATATCTACACTGGTAACCTTTGGGGCATATCACAATATCACAAAAGCATTGTACCCTCAAGAAAGTCAACTTTGGATCACTCCATGAGGGCTGTTTCTATTAATAAGTATATGTCATTTGGGATTAATCATCACCAAAATGACAAATTAGTAATTAGTAGAGTCCATTAGAGAAGCTTTGTCATGTCAATTTAGTGCACTGGCATCAGAGCGTCCGTGGTAAAAGGCCTCATGTAATGTGCGAATGCACACAGTCCTGAACAAGCGCTGACCTGAAAGATTTAGTTTAACTTAGACTAATCCAACCCACACAGACATTAACACTCCTGAAATAAATCTGCTGTGTTAAACGTTCATCATTAAATCATTAACACGTACAAGACAAAACATTCACAAATATTTACAAAGCTCAGCTTGAGGAACATGAGGATGAGCAGCGTTTTCACTTGAGACGAGACATTTGAAACCCATTTTCAACATCGCAGGGGTTAGATATGAAGAATCTATAAAGGGTTTCATTTGATTTCATCAACACAACTGACGAAACACTTAGAAAATGCAAAGCATTGGTGGCTTTGGAGCTCTCAAGGTCACCTGGACGTTTACAGGAGGCCTTGATGCCGCAGGCGGTCCGTCCCAGAGGACAGGGGCCCCGCTGAAGATCCACGAGAGGTTCCAGACCCCAGAGCTTGGATCTCAGAGTAGTCAACCGTAACGCTGCAGGAGGAGTTACAGAGCGGTTGCATCAGCGTATCAAAGACAGTCTCTCGCTGCAGTGCGGACACACTGAGCGTGGGTCAGGAAATATGGGGAACT
>NC_133384.1:8497549-8507202 GCF_049309525.1 Garra rufa | reverse complement strand
GGAGAAAAACATTAATACAAATAAAATATAATAAAATAATCATTAATAATAAAATATAATAATAAAATAAAATACAATCAAATAAAATGCTAAAACTCTTTAAACATTTTTTATAATATTTTTATCATTTTGAAACTATGGCCTATTATCTTTTATCTATTATCTTAATTATTTATTGCTTGTTTGTTTGTTTGTTTGTTCATTCCTGCATAATTCGGTATAAAATAAAATAACAAAACATGACATCTTAATCACTGTTAAAAAAAAACATTTTAATATATATATATATATATATATATATATATATATATATATATATATATATATATATATATATATATATATATATATATATATATATTTATCATTTTAAAACAAATACTATGACCTATTCATGAATCATCTTTCTACAAGTGCACCACTAGAATTAAATTTAATTAAATTATAAAAAAATATAATATTTTTACAATTTGAAACAAATACTATGGCCTATTAATCTTATTCTTATTTTTTTTTACATTTATTTATCTGATCAAAAATACAGAAAAAAATGTAATATTGTGAAATATTATTACAATGTACAACAATGTTTTTCTTGTGATACTTAAGACTGAAGAAACAGCTGATGAAAATTCAGCTTTGCATTACAGGAATAGATTATATTTTAAAGTATATTAAAATAAAAAGCATTATTTTATATTGTAATAACATTTTGCAATATTACTGTTTTTCAAATAAATACAGACTTGATGAGCATAAGAGACTTCTTTAAAAAACATTACAAGTCTTACAGATCCCAAACTTTTATACATCAGTGTATACATATATTTATATATATATATATATATATATATATATATATATATATATATATATATATATATATATATTATTTACATTTTCATTTTCAAATAATGTTGAATGTATAAATGATTCACAATGACCAAGATAAAATCCACATGCAAAAAGAAATAAAGTAAATCCAAGAAAAAATGTCAGACTGTCCATGCAAGGTCACTTTTACCTTGTGCAGAACATGGTTTTAATTGGCTTTACTGCTGAATACAGTCATGTTCTTGCATTAAACAAGGCCTTTTCTTACAGATTTTTTGACACAAGTGCTGACCTCCTCATACAAGGAGAGTTACTCTTGGCTATGCTAAATGGCATAAAGGACACCTATAGAAATAGCCACTGTGACACTGTGAAAAGGTGAAAGTCTTTAACACCGCAGATAAAAACGCTGCCACCACAATTCTGCTGCGGTCGACTAATTGGCCTGCCGTTTTATTAAGATTATATCCCCCGTCCACCCACTTACGCTGACGATTTCATGGTGAATCATAAAAAAATCGGCCTAAAAACGGACCTCTTAATTGTAGGACAAGAAAAATAGCAAAGGCGTACTCAGCTTATTATACATTAGGCTCTGAGAAAGAAACGGGAAATCAGCAGCAGAGAAGCACAGAATTTCAATCGCCTAATTTCAAATGATTTGTGAAGGCCTTACCAAACACATCATGCTTGTGTTTAATCGTGAAGATTTCCAAACCTCGCCATCACGCTTGCATCCTAAGGACATTTGTACTATTATTTAATTAGTAGAGCACAGCAACAGCAATGTCAAAGTCATGGGTTTGATTCCCAGGGAAAACAAGAACTATTAAAAGTCGCTTTGAATAAAAGCATTTGTCAAATGCATTAATGTCAATTGGCGAAGGTTTGAGGCATGCTTCATAAACATCAACTACTTGATATGTGCCCATAATCCTTCTAAAACTAGCAAAAATATTAAGCTGACCACTTGGGAAGTAACCAGAAGGTTGTAGGTTTGAAACCCACAAGATGTTCTATGAATTATCACTACTGTGACTATTCAGACTTTTAATCTTGTGTTGGTTGACAATATTAGCATCCCTGTACAGTAGATCAATCTGTAGAAAACAGCACTAGTAATGTCAAATTCATGGGTTTGATTCCTAAAGAAAAACAAGAACTTATAAAAGTGGCTTCGGACAAAAACATCTGTCAAATGCATAAAAATCCAACACTTCATTATGCATGCATTTTGTCTTAAACTGGAAAACCAGTTGCTTTCCTTACCAAACACATCATGCTTTTGTTTAATCGTGAAGATTTCCAAACCTCGCCATCACGCTTGCATCCTGAGGACATTTGATTTAGGTCATCTAAGGATAAGCATCAAGGCTATCATGTGCAGTCTTTCCTAGACCGTTGGGCGTCATGACCATTGGGTTTGTGTTTGTAACTGGCTCTTCTGTTTAATCTGTACCGAATTCTCCTTGCAGGGCGCTGATGACATGGTGGTGGGCTACTGTTGTTTTCTGTCATGCTGCGATCAAACAACCCCTGGCGGGGTCTCTCTTGCTATAACAAACAGACCCCCCATCATGCTTGTTTGCTGGGCCCTGAATCAAGACATTGTGGGGATGGACTGATTGGCGTACAGAGCACTGTTGGCCCCACAAATCGGGGTTTGAACAAATAAACTTGAATGAAATCAGTTCCTCGATGGTCCATCCAGAATAACAGAGGGCAACAGAATTTCAGGATGCTGAGCAGAGGGGAGTTGACTTTGAAGAATCACTCATCAGAGGACCATAAAGGCTATCCTAGTCCTACTTGCAAAGTATCACAGTAGACTCAGAACCTCATAAAAAAGCAACTCCTAAGCTTCCAATAAAAGTAAAATGTAACGGAAGAAACTGGTTGACCATTACCTTGCTGGTTGAGCTTGTTGGTGGCACCAAACCACCCTGGGAGCATCCAAAACCTGACATGTGCCAAATACCAGAATGATTTTCGAGATGGTTGAAATGTAAGCACAAATTGAAAGGTCATGACATAGACTTCTTCAAGCAGATGGAAAATCATTAGCAGGCCCATACAGGCCAAGTTATGTTAGCCTATAGTGAAGAGCTGGTACATTAAGTTTAGGAATTTCAAGAACATCTAAATAAGGTAATTTGAAACCTGGGCATCACTGAACAGGCTTGCGGGAACATGAAGATTTCAGTTTCCTGCAGTCACCGAAAAAAGCATAATTCAACTTTGTGTAATCCGGTAATCCAAAAAAATGTTTAAATGAAAGAAATAGGCCAACATGTGGTATTAATCACAACCTCCCATGTATTTAGGAACAAAGTCATCAACAATCGGTTCAGCTTTTCCCAGAAGCGGGGGAGTGAGTGAAAGCCAAGTGTTTGTCATGAACGTCCATCCATAGTGACTTGCTGTGGTTGGGGAAAATCCAGAGGGTCATCATTAAAATGAGGGGTCTTTGATGTAGTATGTTTTTTAGAATAAATCTTCCAAAAGTACAGCACACATTTGACATTGTATTGCATCATATGTGTTGGCAACATTAACGCAGTCACATTTGATTTGAGTTAGGTTACTTGAGAATGGTCTTATACTGTAAACACAGGAAATCATGAAAGAAATAGCCTCAGTCATTAAAATAACAAAGCTCTGCATGTACTCCCTGCCAAAATAACATTACCTTAAAAAAAAGTAAGCTGGTTTTAGGTGTGTTTAGTTTCGCTCGTCTCCCAGCCTGCCCATAACCCCTCCAAAACCAGCAAAAATTACCAATCGAACCACTTGGGAGGTTGCCAGAAGGTTGCAGGTTCCAAACACACAAGACGTTCCATGAATTATCAATACTGCGAAAATTCAGTCACTTAACCTTGTGCTGGTTGACATTATCCTTCCTGTACAGCAGTTCAGAAGAGCATGGCACTAGCAATGTCAAAACTCATTGGTTTGATTCCTAGGGAAAACATGAACTGATAAAAGTTGCTTCAGACAAAAGCATCTGTCAAATGCATAAATGTCAATTGGAGAAGGTTTGAAGACATGCTTCATCAACACCAACTACTTGATAAGTGCCAATAACCCCTCTAAAACTATCAAAAAAGATCAACCCAACCACCTGGGATGTAACCACAAGGCTGTAGGTTTAAAACCCACAAGAGCCATGAATTATCATCACTGTGACAATTTAGACACTTAACAAAAGCATCTGTCAAATGCATAAATGTCAATTGGCGAAGGTTTGAGGGCATTCTTCATCAACACCCACTACTTGATAATTGATCATACTGTAACCCCTTTTTAAACAAGCAAAAAAACAAAACAAAAACACTCAGAATGTAACCAGAATGTTGTAGGTTCAAAACACAAAATATTATACTGGGCCAATTTAGAAACTTAGCCAACTAGTCTTAACTTAAGTTGCTTTGGTTGACAACTGAAGCTTTTCTTTAGTCCAGCCAGTAGAGAACAGCATTAGGAACATCAAGGTCATGGGTTTGATTCCCAGGAAAAGCAATTTCTTATAAAATGTGTTCCTTGAAAACAATTTAAGACATTAAATGCATAAATGCCAACTGGAGAAAAGTTTGAGTACACACTTCTATCTGATAAGGGCCCATAATCACTCTAAAACTAGCAAAAAAGATCAACCCATTCATTCTGCTTGTAACCAGAAGGTTGTATGTTTGCAACCCACAAGATGTTCTATGAATTATCACTAATGTGACAATTCAGACACTTAACTTCTTAGCCAATTTTTCTTAACCATAGGTTGCTTTGGTTAACAACATTCAACACTGAGCAATAAGAAGGTCATGGGTTCGATTCCCAGGAAAAGCAATAACTTGAAAGCAATAACAAAATGTGTTACTTGAATACAATGTAGGTCACTTCAGAAATGTAGGTGTACTTCCTGTACTATAGTTTAATCAGCAGACCACAGCGCTAGCAATGTCAAAGTCATGAGCTTGATTTTAAGGGAAAAACATGATCTGATAAAAGTCGCTTTGGACAAAAGCATCCGTCAAATGCATGAATGTCCACTGGCAAAGGTTTGAGTGCACCGTTCATCAACACCAACTACTCGATAAATGCCTATAACCTCTCAAAAACCAACCACTTGGGATGTAACCAGAAGGTTACACTTTATCTCAGCCAATTAGTCTTAAGCATAAGTTGCTTTGGTTGCCAGCATTCAACACTGAGCAATGAGAAGGTAATAGGTTTGATTCCAGTGAAAACAAACATATAAAATAGGATCATTGTATACAATGTAGGTCGCTTCAGAAAATGCAACTGCCAAATGCATAAAAAGGCTGAAGTTTAAGAACACCCTCAATTCTTTAGGCTTATGTTGGATATAATTCTGCATGATCATTAATGCCAAGGCAACATTATTATGCTAATTTCTTTTTAAACTAAAAACTGTGAGAAAAACACAGAGTCCCCAAGTAGCATCCTCCGTCTTAATGAAACAACTGAGCTAGTTTGTCTTTCACAAGTTTTGACAGTTCAGGAGCAATCACACAAACTTTCTCTGAGCAAGACCTAAACACAGATTTATTTATAACTGAAAGCCAGATGGGATGTTTAACAAAAGTGATTCATGTTCTGTTTGGTGGAATTGAAGTGCAACATAAGCTCAAGAAGAAATATGAAATATCACCCACAAGTGTATGCATTTAACATCTCAGAAGAAAAATCTAACTTCACTAATCCTTGGTTTAATAATCACCTCTGTATAAGTTAGATGAAAGTCATGACCTGAAAAGTTTCCCTTTTAGAAATTGTAGAAAAGCATTAAACACGGCAAACCATTAAATACTGCTAAAAGCTAAATTGCTCCCAAAATAGTGTTCTTGGCCAGACTACAAACTTGCATTTAGGCCCCGTCCCAACTAACGCACTTGATGTGAATTTGAGGTCTTGTGTTCTGCGCTGCACTCGCTTGTGAAGCTCACAAGAATGGAGAGTGTCCAATTTGTAATTTTACAATTCAAAAGATGCTCATAATTTTTTAATAATTAACTATTTGCATTTTTATATAGCCAAATTAAACTACCCGACCAAGTACAGGTCAGGGGAATCAATTCATTGCATACATTTTTTTTTAATCATGTTATTGTTTTAATACTAATTGCAGTGTATTAATATGTTAATAGACAGGCCTATTATGTAAACATGCATTGTTTGTGTGTGTGCAATACTCTAGAGGTCGAATCCCGGAGCAGTGCATGGCACAGTAATATCACAGGTCACAGGTGGCCACAGCTGTCAGAGCAGGTCTTCCACTTCTTGTTGTGCGAGTGATTCAGTCTCTCTGTGGTCACTCTGTAAGTCTGTTATCTCCCATCAACCCTCCTCCTGTTAGCATAACAGCTCTCATTATCCTGTAGTCTTCATCAGCAGATTAATACAGCGGGTGTGCTAATCTGACAGGCACAGACAAACCACTTAAGGGAAGCCGAGGGAGGCTGAGGAGGCGCTGTTAGCGTGATGCAATTCCCAGCATATCTCTGTCATTGTAGTTCTGGTACAGTGCCATTCACAGGAGAGCAGAGATCCATGGAGGAACACTCCTTGAGGAAAAGAAGGTCACAGCATCGGGATTCACGCAGCGAAGTGATGAAAGAGCGAAATGCTAAAATCTCTTTATAGATTATATATCTGCCCTTCCTATAGACTCAGCTATAACTGATGAAGTGAATTTTCACATTCACTTTGCAAAGGTATACAGTGCCTTGCAAAATTATTCATACATATGTTGTATGTCGTACATATGTTGCTGCCTTATGTTAAACTACTTTAAATTACCTTTTTCCCACATCAATCTACATCTCATACACCATAATGACAAAGCACAAAAGAGGTTTGTAACAACTTTGCAAATTTATTAGAAATAAAAAACGATCCTGTTGCATAAGTATTCATACCCTTTTCCGGGACACTCGAAATTTAGCTCAGGAGCATTCATATTGCTTCTAGATGTTACTACACTTGGAGTGGAGTTAAACTGTGGCAAATTCATTTGAATGAGTCTGATTTAGAAAGGCACACACCTCTCAGAAAAGGTCTAACAGCTGAAAATGCAGATCAGAGCAAAATCCAAGTCCTGAGGTCAAGATAACTGCCTGTAGAGCTCAGTGACAGACTTGCGTTAAGGCAATGATCTAGGGAAGAGTTCAGAAAAAAATCTGCTGCATTGAAGGTTCACAGAAGCATTCTCCATAATGGAAGACAATTGGAACAACTAGGACTCTAGAAAATGTCTGCCAGCCCCCATCCAAGCTGACAGAGATGGAGAGGTGAAAAGGTGAGGCAAAGAATGGCAGATAATTGCCAAATGCAGATGTGCAAAGCTTGTCACATCATACCCAAAAAGACTTGAGGCCGTAAAGGTGCTTCAACTATGTACTGAGTTAAGGGTATGGATACTTATGCAATGTACTTATTTGAGTGTTTCATTTTTAATTAATTTCTAAAATTTGCAAATCTGGTTTTTGCTTTGTCATTATTATGGTGTATGGAGTGTAAATTGATGTGGGGGAAAACTAATTTAAAGCAGTTTAACATAATGCTGCAACAAAACAAAATGTGGAAAAAATGAAGGGGTATGAATACTTTTGCAAGGCACTGTAACTACTGTACCATGAAACCCTTCCGTTCCATATCCCTTTGTTCTGTCCATTCTTTCATTAACAGGTTCTTTGCAAAACAGCACGTCCAGACGAAAGCGACGGCTCCTCAATTTGCGACAGTGTGATTTCCCTCTACTTTTCAATTCGGACAAAGTTGCGCTCGACTACTAATGCACTCCACATCAAAGAAATTACTGTCAAGAACTTGCTTATTTTTTTGTACTTTTCTTAAAATAACTACTTCTTTAAACAATCTATCCCTTAAAGTCTTGGCCAAAGACAGGGAGAAGAGAAATGGAGGAAGAAGAAAAAGCTCATTTGATTCAGTCGTGTATCTGCCACCTGCTGCATTATACCTTGACAAGTAGCCTGTGTAGTAGCGACTTGAGAGAGGTGGATTCACACTGCCAGTTAGATTGATGTAAGGCTGAGTGTATATGCTACATCTTCACACAGTTTCACAGCCGGCAGCCCTTCCCACTGACAGCCGACCGACAGCGCCGCCAATCAATCTGAGTGACGGGGACAGCGGCCAATCAATGTGATGGCACTATACTGTCAGATTAATAGCCCCACCCATCACTCCACCTCACAGGGTTTGGTTTTATGTCTTTATGTTAGAACTGAAACTGCGTTTAGATAAAATATTACAAGATCATATTTCACGATTTGTTCATTTACAACCTAACGTATTGGTGGTAGAACAAACATCAGAGACTGCACATAAAACGAGTTTAACTTTGAAGCAGTTAAGTTTAATCTCTAATGCAGCTGCAAAGACAAGCAACATTAGCTTTACTGTTAATTAGTTTTATGTTTGAGGAATAAAAGAAGTCTGAAGAAGATAATTAGCACTGTGATATATTTCCAAAGCATTTTCCTTCATGTTGGTGTCTTCCTCAGATGAATCAATTTTGCTGTAGCATCCACATATTTGGACAAAAGTGTCTGTCAAATGACTAAATGTACTTTAAATATAAATTTAGATAGAAAAACTGTCATTGCACAGCTGCAATTGCAATGCTAACTAAATCACATGATAAATCACAACTTAAATCATACCTATCTCAAATCTTATAGCTAATTGCTAACTAATTAACATGCTTAACTGCTAGCCAAATACATTCTTGCTGAAAAAAAAAAAGAAAAAAAAAACAGCTAAAAACAGCCTAGGCTGGTTGGCTGGTCTTAGCTGGTTTAAGATGGCAGTAGCTGGCCAAAACCCCTCTAAATCCAGCCTAGGCTGGTTGGCTGGTTTATGCTTGCTGGTTTATGCTGGCCCTTTTGCTGGTCTATGTTGGTCCTTAGCTGGTTTATTCTGGTCCTTAACTGGTTTATGCTGCCCCTTAGCTGGGTTATGCTGGCCTATGCTGGTCCTTTGCTGGTTTCTGCTGGTCTTTTGCTGGTTTATGCTGGTCCTTAGCTGGTTTATGCTGGTTTATGCTGCCCCTTAGCTGGATTATGCTGGTCTATGCTGGTCCTTTGCTGGTTTCTGCTGGTCTTCTGCTGGTTTATGCTGGTCCTTTGCTGGTTTATGCTGGTCCTTTGCTGGTTTATGCTGGTCCTTAGCTGGTTTATGCTGGTCCTTAACTGGTTTATGCTGCCCCTTAGCTGGGTTATGCTGGTCTATGCTGGTCCTTTGCTGGTTTATGCTGGTCTTTTGCTGGTTTATGCTGGTCCTTAGCTGGTTTATGCTGGTCCTTTGCTGGTTTATGCTGGTATTTTGCTGGTTTATGCTGGTCCTTAGCTGGTTTATGCTGGTCCTTTGCTGGTTTATGCTGGTCCTTTGCTGGTTTCTGCTGGTCTTCTGCTGGTTTATGCTGGTCCTTTGCTGGTTTATGCTGGTCCTTTGCTGGTTTATGCTGGTCCTTAGCTGGTTTATGCTGGTCCTTAACTGGTTTATGCTGCCCCTTAGCTGGGTTATGCTGGTCTATGCTGGTCCTTTGCTGGTTTATGCTGGTCTTTTGCTGGTTTATGCTGGTCCTTAGCTGGTTTATGCTGGTCCTTTGCTGGTTTATGCTGGTATTTTGCTGGTTTATGCTGGTCCTTAGCTGGTTTATGCTGGTCCTTTGCTGGTTTATGCTGGTCTTTAGCTGGTTTATGCTGGTCCTTAACTGGTTTATGCTGGTCCTTTTGCTGGTTTATGTTGGTCCTTAGCTGGTTTATTCTGGTCCTTAA
>NC_133384.1:8480049-8492549 GCF_049309525.1 Garra rufa | reverse complement strand
CATGATGTGCTATTGTTGCATTCTTCACGTTTTTACAAACAAAAATACCGTGTCATGCGAGTGACTGACAAGTGGTGAAACAATTCTCAGGAGCATGGGGCGAGTTTATGAGATAGATGACAATGTGTCAGGCCTACAACAGCTGAAGGGTGCCATCTTCCCTCACGTAAACTTTTTCAAACTTTTGCCTTTTTACTCTACTCTGGAGAAGATGTACAGCTAAACTCTCTGAAGTGCTGCGTTTTGAGAAGTTTCTCCGCAATGGCGCTGGGGAAGAATCGCTCTCACGCTTTTTGAAAGGAAGTGTCAATGCATACATTTGTGCAAACCAACTAGGACAGAATGAGAAATGAAGACAACGAGAGAGAAAGAGAGAGAAAAACGGTGGAAGACAGAATTCAATTATACTTAATGTTTAACATATGTATGTATTATTATTATTATTATTATTATTATTATTATTATTATTATTATTATTATTATTGAAATAATAAATAAATATTATGAAAATAATAATAATAATAATAATAATAATAATAATAATAATAACAATAGTAGTATTGTAGTAATAAACTATTATTTTATTAATGATAAATATTAATTATATTTGATATTTTTATAATTCATAATTTTATTAGTAGTAATATTAATAATAATAATAATAATAATAATAATAATAATAATAATAATAATAATAATAATAATAAATATTATGTTAATAATACTAATAAATAAAATGTTAGTAAAATAATAGTAATGTTCATAAATTAAATATTATTAATATATTAGTATTATTATTATTATTATTAAATAATAATAATAATAATAATAATAATAATATGTTGATAAATGATTTTAATATATTAATATATTCTATTATTGATAAAAAATATAAATTATACCTAATATTATTTAAAATATATTCATTATTATTATTATTATTATTGTTATTATTATTATTATTATTATTATTATTATTATTAAAATAACAATAGAATTGTTACTAAATTAAATAACAATGCATATTTAATATTAATATAATTATTATTGTTGTTACTTATTAATATTTGAGTGGAAAATATTCTCTTATTATTAATATATAATTAATAAAATAGTATTTATTAACTGACTAGTGGTTGTTGTTGCAGTAGTAGTAGTAGTAGTAGTAATAATAATAATAATAATAATAATAATAATAATAATAATTATTATTATTATTATTATTATTATTATAAATACATAAATATTAAGATTTAAAAATAATCTTTACTTTTAATTAATAAAGCAGTATTTATTAAATGACAAGTGGTGGTAGTATTAGTAGTAGTATTGATAGTGGTCAATACTTGTTGTTACTATTACTACTAACAATAATAATAACAATGATGATAATAATAATAATTTAAAAGTCTATCACTACCCCCCCCCCCCCCCATCATTTTCCGACTATGATGTTAAGGAAGGTATATATATATATATATATATATATAGTAATTTTAAAAAAGATAGAGGGCTTAGCCAGTGCAATCGGACATCAGAAGCCTTTGACATTGCAACTCTTATGAGGAGAATGAGACGTCATTGACTGACTCATCGTCAAACCACAGACAAGGTCAGAACAGAACGATGAAGAAGAAAACGAGGGGTGAAAGAAAAAGCAGGGGGATGAGGAGGAGGAAGAAGAGGGTTTGCGTCAGGTACTAAAGAGCTTATTGTTCAAGACTGAGTAGTCGATTGTGAAATGACAAGCATGACGGTGAAAGGATTGGTCTGCCGATTCCAATTGTCTGGCAGGACTACAACCGGAGCTGACTTTGAGAGAAATCAAGACTGACTTGAAAGAGTCATGCTGGATGAGACACAGGCCTTGAAAATGACATTAACCCCCATTTACAAAACCACAGGAGCATGCTGGGACTGGCTGGGCTGAGCCTGCGTGTGTCCAGCTGCTCATTCATCTGTGCGTTTAAACCGTATATGTCAGGTGGAAACAGGTGGAAATGGAAACAGAAGGTCAGGACATATACTGACAGCGATGTGTATGACTAAAATGACTATTAATATGCAGACATTTTGACCAAGAACCATCCACATAGACAGGAAGAAACCTTCAAATGGCATATCAATTGACCCGATTCTTTAAATAATAATAAACCATAAACCAGATGATTTAAGCAAACAGATGAGCGCAAAGACATCTCATTCAGTTGTTTAAGGCCAAGTATTTTTTTCTTGAAGCTAGCATATTTTTAGCGATTCAAGCGTGTAGCGCTGAAACCCTATTGCGATTGTTAGAATGGTCACGGACCAGCAATCTCTACGTAAAACTGATCATGCAGACCAAACCGTAAGTCGTAGAGACTTGAAACTTGGAGGGATGGTAGTACTCACACTGCCTACTATATGACCAAGGCTCGCCCCAATCAATCTGACGGGGGAGCTACAACGAACTAAACTACCAAATCAGATTTGATGGTGTGCCTAGCAAAATTTTGGGGTATTTCACATTTTTTTTGAAAAAGCTACTTTTGCGAACTAGGTTTTTCGTTGGATTGGAACCAAACCAGCACAGAAAGATTCTCTGGAACTTTCGACTTACCATCGCAAAGGGTTGGCAAAACGTCTGAAAGGGGCAGGGCCACTTTTAGTAAAATGCTTATAAGTCCTGAACTAAATGAGATATCTCTGCCAAACTCAAAACACTTATGTAAGAGCTGCTATTAAAGAATAAAAAAATCAAATAAAAATGGCTATAACTGTGAAACCATTTGTCCTTTCAACATGAAAATTGGTGCGTACGGTATTGGTCCAAAGTGCCACAAGTGTCTATAAGGACGTTTGCATATCTCAGAAAACATGGCCACTATTGCCCGACAAAGTTTGAGCACCTATTAAGCAAGGTTAACAGAAGCCGATCAGAATGAAACTCTGTGGGCCTGTTTGACTCACGTCCCCAAATGTCTGAGAGAATTGTGTAAGAAACCTGCCACTGAGGGGAAATATCACTTTTTTTAAGGGCATAAATGGTTGTACATTGCATGATATTTGCATCATACGATAGAACTCCACATTTGTCTCAACAACTTTGTCTCTAGAACCACTGCTGTCAATCAAATCGCTTGTTAAATGACCGAGAAGATGTCAAAAACCTACTTTTGCAAATTAGTCCTAGGTTTTTTCTGAAAAAAAAAAAAAAAAAACACTACAGTACAATTCTCTGGACTCTCCAAGTCAATAATTATCAAAAATAAATTCAAATTTACCCTTTGGGAGGCTACAACGGGGTCGTTTAGAAAAGGGGCCTGTCCAAATTTACCCAAAATCCTATAAAGCTTAAAGGAAAACTCAAAACTTCACGAAATGTGGTGAGCACATAAGACAGGTCATTCTAAACAAGCATTTAAACTTGTAAGTAGATCGGACCACAGTTGCCAGTTTGCTATAACAGTTAAAAGGGACTCAAAAACATTGTAATTCTATGGGTGAATGGATTTGCCAAAAATGTTTTTTTCCTTATATGCTTAAATGCTTTAAGTGCTTGAACCCCAGTTGTTTTCAATGGGAACACAGCATATTTGTGAAGCTCATCAATTTCACTCTTACCCAGGCGTTCAATCACAGAGAAGGAGGGGCGACTGTCACATTCTACTTGTAGAACAACTGAACAACAATGGATACTACCAAGACTGGAAATCACCAGCAGACTGATAAAAGCCATTTACAAACTCCAGAACCAAACAAAAAAAGTTTGAAGTTAGCAGGTTTGAGAAAGCTCTGACCATTTTTGTGAGAAATGATACACCAGGGCCATCTGAGGACTAACATTTGAGTGTTTTTATCAGCTTACCCATCATTCTGCCCATCATGGTGGGTCGTGGGGTGTGGTTGTCATCCAGGCTCTCTCCGGGATACAGCGACTGAGAAATCCGCCGCTCATGTTCGTCTTGTGGGGAGTTCAGAGGCACAGGCGGGCTACCTGGAGCCTCCTGGGAAGGAAAAAGAAAAAAAAAACAAAAAACGTTTTTTATACCAGCTTATTTTCCATTTTCAGCTGCTTTACTTTTCTTGCCCCTTTATGAAATAGTTGTTCTTGCTTTAAGCACAATTGTCTCTAAGTTTTGATGAAAACCACAGAACAAGTGACATAAATGCATTTCTAAACCCCCTAGTTTTCAACAACAAAGACAGTTGTTGCACAGCTTGTAGAGTTCATCTTCAGTATCTCATCCCCAGGCGCTAGTGGTAATAGAGGAGCTACTGTGCTCTTTTGATTAGGCTGTTGGTGAGTGTGGTCTGATCGTAAGTCCTTTGTGAGCTTTCATGTCTTTAGCGTTTTACACTTACCCCATGGGCATATATTGCTTGTAAGAAGGTTGCACTTTCTCCCAAAGGAGGCTATGTTGAGAATGAGTGTCGGCATTACTTCAACCATTCTATCCACCTGGGCTCTGGCAACTAGGAAGACCAAGGCCCAAGGTCTGTGTAAGACTGACCTTTCTGTACAAGCTTCAAGGGAGCTATGGGAAGGTTTACAACCCAGCAAGGTATTTTTTTTCACATGTTTCAACATGTGGTAAAGTGGTTGCTAGGATGGTCTTGATAGCTGCCAAGCATTTTCTTGCTTGCCCAGTTCATGCACATATCCATCCATCTGTTCGTCCATCCAATCAACAATGCATCCATCTATTGTTCTACCTATTAATTTAGCTATTCATCATTCTACCCATTCACCTATAAGGTGTTGATGGTGGACCAGGGTGTTGCTAGGTCATTACAACCTAGCAAGGTATTTGTGCTTCAGCGTGTGGTGAAGTGGTTGCTAGAGTGTTCTTGATAGTTGCTAAGCATTTACTTACTGGCCCAAGTCCAAAGAGCCAACAACCAAGACTCCTATGATATCCTGATTTCTAGATATGACTCAGGTCCCATTTGAATCCCTCTATCTATCTATCTATCTATCTATCTATCTATCTATCTATCTATCTATCTATCTATCTATCTATCTATCTATCTATCTATCTATCTATCTATCTATCTATCTATCTATCTATCTATCTATCTATCTATCCTTTATTTTACCTATTCATCTATCCATGCAACTACTTATCCATAATCTTTCTCTCCATCCATCAATCCATTACCTTTCCATGTATCCATCGTCATTCTACCTATCCATCCATCCATCCATCCATCCATTTACTTATCCATCGTCATTCTACCTATCTATTCGTCCATCCATCCATCCATTTACTTATCCAACATCATTCTACCTATCCATCCATTCATCCATCTACTGATTCATCATCATTCTGCCTATCCATCCATCCATTCATCCATCAACATATCCATCTATCCATCATCATTCAACTTATCCAATCATCTATCCATTCATTCATCAACCATCCATCCATCCACCCATCCAGCCCTCCATCCATATATCCACCTATCTACCCATCAACTTATCCATCTATCCATCATCATTCTACATATCCATCTATCCATCCAGCTACTTATCCATCATCATTCATGGATGTATCATCCATCTATTCATTTATCATCATTCCATCTATCAACTTATCCATCATTCTACCAATCCATTCATCCATCCATTCATCCATCCTTCTACCTATCGATTAATCTATCCATCCATCCATTTACATCATCACTCCATCCACCCATCCATCCATCCATCAACTTATCATCATTCCACCTGTTCACCCATCCATCCATCCATCCATCCATCCACTTATCCATCAACATTCTACCTATCCATCTTCCATCCATCCATCATCCATCCTTTTACCTATCCATTCATCCATCCATCCATCCATCCACTTATTCATCATCATTCTATTTATCCATTCATCTATACATCAATCTATCTACTTATTCATTATCATTCTACCCATCCATCCATCTACCCATTCATCTATCCATATATCCATCCATCCATCCATCTACTTATCCATCATTATTCTACCTATTCATTCATCTATCCATCCATATACTTATTCATTATCATTCTATCCATCCATCTACTTATCCATCATCATTCTACCTACCCATTCATCCATCAATCCATCCATTCATTTGACTGTCTTTCTATCTGTAGGGTTTTCTTGATAGTTGCTAAATTTTTTCATGCTGGTCCCTCTTTCATTATATTCATTTCCATTGATTTATAGTCCAACAGGAAAACATTATAAATCCAATAGCTTAGAAAAACTGCTGCAAAATTTTGTTCATAGCACAAATGGTATGGAACACATTATGCAACAAGGGTAAACACTTGTAGGGTAGGGGTTTGTGCATATTAGTAACCTAAGTGTGAGTAATAATAACAGGGATTACTATGTGACCTATCAAAAACATAGACAGTTCTGAGAAAATACAAGCATCTAGGAGTCAATTTGAGTGGAGACAGAGTTGCTGGTAAACGAAGGCCTCAGGGTGAGATGAAGGCCAGGGTGTGAGAGATTAGTTAACGATCAGGTAAGTAGGGTGCACTTGGATCCTCTCTGTGTGATTTTCCCAGACATATCAGAGACCTATGGATGAATAAGACTGATGTCTTCTGATCAATAGCAAGCAAAAACAATTTTGTGAATCTAGTTTCATCCTGGACAGCAGGATGCCCATCACGCAAGGCACATCTTACTCAATCTGCTCAAGATGTCTGTGGCGCTGCGGTGGGGACAACAAATGCTGTATTCAGGATGGGAAACTACCAGACTGTTTAATATAGATGAGATGCTTAATGAAGTCTAGAGCTGCTGACTTATCTCGCCGGGCCTGATAAAACAGCACGCATAGAAGGGGTCAACGCAATTACAACTTCATCCGACGCAAGTGCCACAGGCAGCCTGACAATAAACCGCTCAGCCTGACTTTTCTCAAAGAGCTTTTCATTACAAAACCAGGATTTGTTTTATGAACCTTTGTTGAAGTCTGACAGTCGTGACAGAATGAGAGGTAGATAAAAGGGGGATGGGGAAGGATTTCTTAAAGAAAATAGAGGATGATTGGTTGAACTGATCTGCTTGTGGGAGACACAGATCTTTAACAGCACAGTGTTTGGAAGGGAAAGGAGGTGAACAGTTATTACGAACCCATTTATTCTGCCTACTCCAGTCGTAATCTCCCCTAATCTAGTGCTTTCTCAAACAGGATTAGATATGCGGATTTAAAAAAAAAAAATCTTCCTGCGAGGCTGTGATTGACCATCTGCTTGGTTAGTTTATCCTGCATCTGTCATTCCACCTATCCATCCATCAAGCCACCCCTTTATTTTACCTACTCATCCATCCATCTACTAGTACAGTACTAGTACCTATATTTCCATCCTTCCATCATCACATCCATCCATAATTCCAACTACTAATTTCTTTCTTTTTTTTTAGAATGGTTCCAAATTTATTTTTATTTATTTTATTTTTTTTATTTTTATTTTTTATTATTTGGAGTGCAAAAACATACATGGTAAATGCAGAAACAGAAACAACAACAACAGAAACAATACCAACAAAAAACAAAAACAAACAAAAAACTATACTAACAACAACAAAAAAAACAACAAAAAAAACAACAACAATGATAATAAATGAGAAATGAGAACAAGACAATCTGAATAATAATAATAATGTATAAGTGGTAGTAGCAGTATAGGTAGTATTAGCATGTTCAAAAATAATAGAAATGGCCATAAATCGGAGTAACAACTATAATACCAAAGGTAGTGATGATACAGTTAATATTTTGTGATGACAGTAACAGTAATATCAATAATAACAGTAATCATAATAATAATAATAATAACAGCAATAATCCCAAGGATGGTGATTACAGTATGATCTTGTGATGATGGTAACAGTAATATCAATAATTATAATAATAAAATAATAATAATAATAAATAATAATAATAAAAATAAATAAATAAAATAAATAAATAATAATAATAATAATAATAATAATAATAATAATAATAGTAGTATTAATACCAATAGTAAAGTTTGAGTTGTAACAATGATGTTTTGTGACGATGTTTTGTGATGAACTAATTTCTTTTCTTTTCTTTTACTAATTTCTTTCTACCTATCTGCCCATCCATCGTTATACCTATCATCTATCCATCCACCGATCCATCCATTTTACCTATCCACCATCCATCCATCCATCCATCCATTCATTCATTCATTCATTCATCCATCCATCCATCCATCCATCATTTACCTATCCTTCCATCATCCACCTTTCTACCTATACACCCATCATTTTATATATCTATCTATATATTCATTCATCCATTCTTCAATCTATCCATCATTCTACCTATCATTCGATCTATACATCCATCTATCAAGCATTATACTAACCAACTTTCCATTATTCTTCCTATCCATCCATCCATCCATCCATCCATCATTTTACCTATTCTTCCATCCATCCATCCTTCTACCTATAGACCAATTATTTTACCAATCAATTTATTTTACAGATTATTTTTATCCATCCATATATCTATTGATCATTCTAACAATCTAACTATCCATCATACTTCTTATCTGTACATCCATCCTTTTACCTATCCTTCCATCCATCCATCCTTCTACCTATACACCCATCTTTTTACATATCCATTGATACTGTATATCCATTCATTCATCCATCGTTCTACTTATCATTGCACCTATACATCCATCCCTCAAGCCATCATACTAAGCATCTATCCATCGTTCTTCCAATACATCCATCCATCCATCATCCATCCATCCATCCATCCATCCAGTATTTACCTGTCGTCCCATCCATGCATCCTTCTACGTATAGACCAATCATTTTACATATCCATCCATATATCCATTATTCTACCCATAATTCTACCTATCCATCCATCCATCTACCAATACACCCATCGTTTTACATATCCATTTATATATTCATTCATCGTTCTTATTATCATTCTACCTATACATACATCCTTCAAGCTATCATTTTAACTATACTTCATCTATCCATCCTTCTACATATAGACCAATCATTTTACATATCTATCCATATATCCATTGATCATTCTACCTATCCATCCATCCACCCATCCATCCATTCATCATACTAATCATCCGCCCATCCTTCCATCTTTCCGTCCATCCATCATCCATCTATCCGTCCATCCATCCATCGTTTTACCTATCATCCATCTATTATACTATCCATAATTTTTTTCTATCAATCCATCCATCATTTTACCCATCCTTCTACCTATGCACTGATCATTTTACATATCCATCTATATATTCATTCGTTCATTCGTTCGTTTGTTTGTTCGTTCGTTCGTTCGTTCGTTCATTCATTCATTCGTTCATCCATCCATCCATCCATCCATCCATCCATATATCCATCTTCAATTAATCCATCAATCCACTCATCATTTTATCTATTTTTCTACCCATCCATCCATCCATCATACTATCTAACCATCATTCTTCCTATCCATCCGTCTATTAATCCATCATTCTACCTATCCCTATATTATTGCCTTTTTAAAGATAAATTCGCTCTAATACCTAACCTTGTATTTGTATTTTACACTAAAACATGTTTGAGAAAATCCTCTCTGACCTTGAACTGTAGTGAGGATCTCCTTGTCTACATAGCAGCATCATACAGTCATTCTAATCCTTTTTCTGATACACACACACATAATAACATACACACATTTCCAGGCTGGGCTGGGCTCCTGATGCTGTTTATGAGGTCTTAATCCAGTGGCCCTCTCCCCCTCTCGGCCTGTAATTACAGGTCTTAAGCTGTCACATGCAGCCTCTGCTCTGTCCAGCTCTCTCTAGAGACCCAGACAGCCTCATTAGCCCTCTCTATCGCATCTCTCCAATCCCATTCTCTCTCTCTCTCCCAGCATTCATTTGCTCGGCTGTACGGAGAGAAGATGAAGCCCTCTCCATGGCAGATCTGTTGTCCTCTCCTACATATTTTCAGCCTATTTTTCAAGTGCATTATGACGACTACAAGCACCCGAGGCTGTGCAGCTGTGGGTCGAACTGCTCATATTTACCCTGTGAATACTGTGCTTTTGAGCCAGTGACAGTTTATTATGTGTCCCCATAATGGGTGAATTAATTCTCTCAGCGGTGAGAATAAGGCCACTGAATGGGTACAACTGCTTTAGTTAAAGGAGCCAAGTTCTACACTTTTATTGTCCACATATTATACAGCATTAGTCAAGGTTCCTTGCACCTAAAATGTCATAATTTAGTTTTTACTGACCATTTAGCACTGAAAAAGCTGTTTTTTTTTTTGTTTTTTTGTTTTTTGAAAAGGCTACTGTACCTTTCAGACTTCTTTATGTAAGTGACCTTTATTGTGATTGGATAACATTAGTTACCCGTGCATGAATACTGGACGTGCTTTTAAATAAATACAGGCACATGATAAAGCACTCAAGCAAAAGAGTGTGAAAATACATCAATATAGTTTATATTTTGTGCTGTTTTTGATATTATTATCATTAGTAGTAATAGTACTACTCATGTAATGCCATTCAAAAGACATTTTTACAGACCAAATAAAAGCTACGCTGATCTTTCCTGTACACAGCTGTCTCTGTTCACCTTGTGAAGTGTGAGTGAGTCCGATTGAGTGGCTGTCGTGACACCCAATCTGCACAATGCCACTGTGCTTTAGTACGCTGCCCTTTCATTCAATCAATTACTTTCTCAGGTGCACCAATTGAGTTTCCCTGCTGAGCTGTAAGTGGATTACAGAGAGAGCGTCTTCATTCGAAGCCGGGCTTCTGCTCCCTGGACGCCTGCAGTCAAACAAACCTCCCTTGTACACAAACCCACCCTTTCCTATTTGCAATTTCTTCGTGGCGCAAAACTACATTTCCCATGATGCTTCGGTCCTCCTCATGAATCCCAGTCAAAGTGTTATGACATCAGTAAGTCACTGTGAGCTCATGTCAAAGAGAGTAAATAAACTAATGAAGTACAGATCCAGAAGTCCTTCTCTTATTGCCTGGCGCGTGCGGATGCGTCCCATCACGCCCCGCGTCGCCCCGTGGAGCGGCAGTCTGGCTCAACGCTAATAAAACCATAATTTAGCAGTCAGGCTGATTGATAGCTCTCTCAAGACACAATCGATCAGACCCTCATTTCAGCAGGACGGTTTTCTGTAACCAGCATGGCACTTCCTTCCTGATGTCAGCTCTCATGAACGTCATGCGGACACAAACCACATGGGTTGTTTTTATGCACAGGAGGCATTTTAGTAGTTAAAAAAAAATCAAGATGCACCGTTCTTCGTAATGGGGACGGAGTTTGATAAGAATGCTAATGAAATTACTGAAGCAGAGAGTATTTATTTACTGGTTACTGCTTATTTACTGAAACATTACTTAAAAAGCTGGTCATATGGGTTTTCAAAATATATGTTTTTGCAGTTTGTAACATAGCTATCCCTCATTGTAAACAGTCTGCAAAGCTGTTAATCAAAAAAGTCCATTATACAGTACATAAAGATATTGTCTCTCAAAAGAAAAAGTTGACTCAGAATCGCCTTAACGAGTTAACTGCCTGATATACATAACTGGGCAGCACTGTTACGAACCCTGCCTGTGTTCTTCCGTCCGCTCGCCACCATTACATTGACTTTGACATTCACCCTGGACTACACTTCCCGTCTTCCATTGCGCAGACTGCACTTTCACCTGTATCCAATGCGTTTTACACGCTTGTAGTGTTAGCAACTGTACAGAGCGATTTCTTGAGTCTTGTTTAGCCTTGTTCCTAGTCTATTTACCGGTGTCTTGAATCCCCGCCTGGTTTTCTCATCTTATCTAGTCTGCCACCTGCCCTGGATCTCTCGCCTGTTTGTATTAACCCTTCGTCTTGCCGTTTCAGACTCTGTTCGCCCCTTGTTAGATCTATTGACTATTATCTATCTATTGCTCTTGTGTCTTGACCTCTGTATACCTGTTTACCTATGCTCAACCCAAGCCTGTGTATGACCACGTCTATGTTTTTCTACTTTGGCTTCTAATCTTCATTTGGACTATCAATCGTCTCCGAACCACAACCTGTAAGTACGATTGATACATTATGTGACATTTCAACTGAGTCCTCAAAATATCAAGTTTTTGTGCTAATATGTGATGTATACATAGTGCAGCTTTAGGTTTCTAGGTAAATCAGTATATTACTGTCTTACTGAAGTAGTTCTGATAATTCGCTGTGAACCCACTATTTCCTAAGAATGTGTCAATTAATGTAGACTGGTGTTGTTCTACAGATCTGGCCATTTAAAATGCGCGCGGGAAGTAAAGTGGTCTCGCGTGACGCCGGTGTATTCCAAGGGAACACGGAAAATACAATGACATAGGAAAGACATGATCAGTAGGGGGCAGTCATGTAAAGCACTGAACTGAAGCGGCAGCAAACATCGCTCTAAGCCCGAATGACTCGTTTGTACGGTGACCTGGAGAGG
>NC_133384.1:8453215-8479549 GCF_049309525.1 Garra rufa | reverse complement strand
CAAATATTATGGAAAAAAAGAAGGTCAGTTAATGGACAAGACTCTGGGATGCATAAAATGTTTCTTGTGAGGCTATTAAATTTTAAGTACTTTATGTAATGTTTATTCATGATAAACTTGTGAATGCTGTCTACATTGCGCACAGACATCATTAGCATATACAGCATCGCCTATATAATTATTTAATATTGTATTAATTTCTACAGAGATGATAATCATATCTATAGGAAGCTTTAAATTATTACTTAACGAAATAAAACAAATTGAAAACAAAAACTCGTTTATGTAATCCGTAAAGATAAATTTCTCTCTCAAGGCGTCCAAAAAGGTATTGTACTCGAGGAGCGGATATAATATTCTTGATACTTCAAACTTCCATGTTCTGTTCTATAAATTTTGAGAATTAAAAAAATCAGGCTCTCATGAAATCTTTGAAATCAATCTTTGTATGGCTAGTTTATTCAGTTATTCAGTATTGTTGTGTTTCCCCTGTTTTATTCGTTTAATATTCAGAAACAAGTGCCTTTTTTTTTTCAAAACATTTTTTAAAAGAAAGAATTCAACCCTCCAAAATTTTGTTTGCCTATGTCACAATATGAGATAAATCCAGCCCTGTAAATGATGCTGATTTTTGTTGCCAAATTGGTTTGGAAGCGTTGTTGAATAAACAAGTAACGTTAAACTGAACTTTTATGCCTGTATGACTGACAATTTTATTGACCACTGAGAAAGCATTGATTTGGTAAGATGATGGTTCATACCATGTAGAAAAATTACATTTTGAAAAATAGCTTAGATGTAGTAAACTACTTTTGCCGTGTTGCTGCTGTAGCTTAGCTTAGCTAAGGAATGGGAAACCACTACAACACTGTTATACGTCATCATACGTTGTCGCTAGTTCTTAATGTTACATCAGAGGACATGCGCCGATGTTTATCACACATTTCAAGATGTTGAAAAAAATGTTGTAGCGTTGCAAAAAGTACAAATGTACGGTGTACGCACTGTTCATTCACATGTACACATATGGCCGTAAGCAAAACAAACAATGCGTTATCACATGCACGGCAAATTGCAAATCTGTGGTGTAGTGGTGCCTTGAGAAGTGGGTAAATGCTTCATTTGTGTACAGCAAATTGCTGGAGTTCGAAAATCAGGAGTTAGGCAAAAAAGTGTGAAAGAGTTAAATTTTTGGAGTTTATTCTTTAACTTTCACAACAGTTTGTGTTACGGGATACTCCCTGGCTGTGTTGTATTTCGGAGTTCATTCATTGGTGTTCAGGGGCACGTTTTAACAATAACGTTACATCAGGAGCGCGCCATGACACGAGCCTGGTTCTGCCACACGATCGACTGATGAAGTTGTCTACTTCGTCATGAGGTAGGTAAAAAACTAACTCCAAAATGTTCTTTATCTTCTGACAGACAGCTGATTATAGCTGTTACGTTAGTGTACTGACGCCAATAACCGCGGCGAACTTTGTGTTGAATGAATCTCCGATGCAAAACATGGCTGTTTTGAGCGGACTTTTTTTCGATGTGAACAAGCTAATATTAGCTTACGTCTTTCTGTTCACCTTATTTTTTTGTAAACGAGTGTTTTGCTGTCAAATTTAAGTTGCGACTCGCTCAAGAAACATTCTGTTAAGCTTCCATAATGTCATGCCGACGAGACGAGGTAATATCTAGCAATGTCAGTAAACTGAAGTGTCTAAGTCTAACTTTACCCTGGCTAAAAACGATCATAGTTTAGCCATGAACGTGTAAAGTAATGCCTGCAATGTTTTGAGTCGTAACGGCTAACGTTACAAATATTTATTTAGAAACTACTGTTTTCTGAGTCAGTGATGATGCAGTTAACAGTCCTCATATCCTCGTTGGACGCGCGCCTTTAGAGAGAAATGCATCTCTATGGACTAGCTACATAATAAAAACAGTTTTTGTTTTCTATTTGTTTTTTTCGTTAAGTAGTAATTTAAGTCTTTCTACATATTTATTTATCATGTCTGACAAAAAAATAACGGTTAAATATTTTCCACTGAAAAAAAAATGTAACTGATCGAGCTTGAGCCTTCATGTCCTAAAAATGTGTTTTGCTCTCTCCGCACAAACGATTGGATATGCACCTAATAGCGCATATTTATATCTATTATTATTTATTTCTTTTATTTTACATCTATGGATTTTAGTTTAGCCAATTCGTGATTTGAGAAGGCAAATTGAAAGAGTAGGTCAACTCACTGTCTGCCGCTTGGCCTTTAAGAAACAAAAAGCTTACGTTTAACGAACAAAAATGCTCCAATTTTTTTTTCTAAATTAACTTAATAAAAAGGAAACGAAATTATAAATACTTTGCCGTTACATACAGAATGAATTACCGATTATGGCGCCAGATATTGAAACAACAGACATAAATACTGTCCAAATAGCCCTCTTTGTGCAGGGCTTGGCCACAGAATGTTGTTCCTTGCGCCACCTGGTGGATATTATATGAAGCGCAACAACGTTTTAAAAAAACCTAAAAAAGCCCCTGCAGGCCGCCGCGTGGCGACGCGTGCTGAATTGCAGGCTGCCGCGTGAAAAAAGACGCATTTTTAATGGCCAGATCTGTAATTACTTCGTGTAATAACAAAGAATGTAACTTAGACATATTTTGGTTTACAAACTGTTGTTTCATCAGTTCTCGGCTAACGTATCCACTATTATTGTTTTGTGTTTACAGTTTAGCAGCTAAACTTCAGCTGTGTGCATGATTTGCTTGCATAAGTGTTAAACAAAATGATTTTATGTCATTATTTTAAGAAATGAACGGAGTACTATATTATTGTTTTATGTAAAGGTTCTCAGGGTTGCCACGTTTTCACAACAAAATCCACCCAATTGCTACTCAAAACTAGCCTCATTTTGTTTCGATGGGGGTCTCCAGTTAAAAACCGTGTTCTGGTGTAAAATACACATTTTTTGTTGGGGTTCCCCTGGTAAATTCACATTGCAGGGGCTAAATATGATGTGACTGGGGTCACTTTAACCCGTGGACATCAAAAACAAAATGCGGACTTGGCAACACTATTTACTCCTACTTAGCACAGAGTACTTCTCTCTGTGCCAATCACAACTGACTTGGCCAGCTGACCAATCAGAGCAGAGTAGGCTTATGGAAGGGAGGAGTTTACAGACATTACGCTCAAAGCTGCTTCAAGCTGTTTCGAAAACATTGACAAATGACTATGTATACATGTATATTCTGAGAAAAAATTACAGTGTTTTCTGACCTTACATGCGTTTAAACCTGTTGTACTTTGACACTTAAAGAAAATAATTTCACCCAAAAACCAAAATTTGCTGTACATTTACTTACCCTCAGGCCAACCAAGATGTAGGTGAGTTGGTTTTTTCATCAGGTTTGGAGAAATCTGTCATTCCATCGCTTGCTAAACAATGGATCCTCCTAAGTGAATGGGTGCCGTCAGAATGAGAGTCCAAACAGCTGATAAAAACATCACAATAATCCGCAAGTAATCCACACCACTCCAGTCTATCAATTAACACTTTGAGAAGAGAAAAGATTCATGTTTGTAAGAAACAAATTCATAATTATGACGTTTTTAACTAAAATGCAAGCCCATAATCCATAATAATTCTTCCTCCAGTGAAAAAAAAAAAAATCCACTCTCTCAAAATCAAGCCACATATTTGTTTAGAGCTGTTTCAGCCTGTTTTGGCTTGTAAACGGTGCTTGATCTGTGCAGATTTCTCTTCTGATTCAGACCAGACCACTTTTTCACTGAAGGAATCGTTTTTATGAATTATGGACTTTTTTGTTAAAAACGCCTTGATGTACTTGTTCCATCCTTTGTCTTTGATGTTAACTGATGGACTGGAGTGGTGTGGATTATTGAGATGTTTTTATCAGCTGTTTGGACTCTCATTCTGACGGAACATTTTTAGCAAATTTACATTTTTGGGTGAACTATAACTCTTTAAATTTAACTCCTTAAAAAAAAAAAAAAAAAATCAGCCACCTCAGTGACAAAAAACAAATTCTCTGATAACCAGTCTTAATATTTTATGCAGTGATGCATCCCAAGCACATTTACCTAAGTAAATTTATCTACCAGATGCAAAATAGAGTCTTAGTTCTGTTACGTAGCAAAAATTCTGCCAGCATGTGGTTGCCTTGCATACTCACTACATTTTCTCTTTCTTTCATTGGTTGGCAATTAGAGCAGACTGCATCAAACATCTACAGGTTACTGTACACCTCCTCTGAGACTAATCTACAAAGTTCAAATAACCTGAACAAGGGGGAAATAATAGAAGGCAATGAGCAACACTTCTAAGAATATCTTAAACAGTACTTTTGTAAAACATCAAACTATCTTTGGCTTGATGCAAATACCATACTTTCAAAGAAGCGAGCGTCTCCGAGTGAGGACAGCGTGTGCATTTCTCAGCTCCCTGAAGGATTTCCAGCACGCTACACAGAGCTATGTGGAATAACTTTGATTTCTCTTTGTAGAAAAAAGAAAATATCCTCAAAGAAACCGTGAATAAAACAGTGGACCAGAGGGCCCTTCACAGTTCTTCAGACATTACTCATGAATATGCATGACGATGGGTGTGCTATATGCAAATTCACACTTAAGAGTCAAGAAAAAGAAAAGAACTTGGAAAAAAAAAATCACTGACACTGAATATTAAAAACCTGTTTTAATGAAATGCATTGTGTTATTGAATGTATGGGGTTGTTTATAGCAAAAGGGTTACAAAGGAGGCCAAATATTATAAAATGGCATTGATTAGCAAAATTATGTCTATTCAAAAGTTTGTTTTTAAAGAAGTCTCTTATGATCATTAAGGCTGTGTTAATTTGATCTAAAATACAGAAAAACACAGTAATATTGTGAAATATTATTGCAATTTAAAATATCGTTTTTTTTTTTTTTATTATTTTATTTTAATGCACTTTAACATATAATTTATTCCTGTGATGCAAAGCTGAATTTTCAGCATCATTACTCCAGTCTTCAGTGTCACATGATCATTTGAAAAACCATTCTAATATGCTGATTTATTATCAATGTTGGAAACAGTTGTGATGCTTCAATTTTTTTTAACAGGATTTTTTTTGAAGAATAAAAAGATAAAAAGAACAGCATTTATTCAAAATAGACAACTTTTCTAAAAATATAAGTCCTTACTATCACTTTGCATCAATTTAATACATCCTTGCTGAATAAAAATATTAATTTCTTTAAAAAAGTATATATATATATATATATATATATATATATATATATATATTCTGTTTTACTTTTTATTCATCAAAGAATCCTGAAATTTTTTTTTTTTTATTTATTTTTTGCAGAAATTAAATAATGGTTTTTGCATTAAATAATGGTTAATTTTCTTTAAATTTGTAATTTCAGTTAAATAAAAAATAAAATAAAATAATGGTTAATGGTATATTAAAATACCATTAACCATTATTTTACATTCCAATAATATTTCACAATATTACAGTTTTTTCTGTATTTTTAATCAAACAAATGCAGCCTTTCTTAATAAGCATAAGAGACTCATTTAAAAAGCATAAAAAAATCTAACCAATCCCAAACTTTTGAGCAGTAGTGTTTTTTTTTATTTATTTTTTTTTATTTTTATTCTAAAATAAATAAACAAAAATCTTCCTTTTTTATTTTACTGAAATTACAAATTTAAAGAAAATTAAATTATTTAAATTAAACTAAACAATTTGTGTTGCTTTAATGTCATTTAAAATGAGAGTGGCATGATAAAAGTATTAATTTTATTTGTTAAGTACTTTAAGTTGTTCTTATACTATGAGTTTTTCAATATTTTTCCTTATGTTAAGCTCAGTATCTAATTTGTCACTTTATTAATTTTTCTTTATGTACAAAAATGATAAATACTTTGCTATAAATATTATATAAACAATACAAAATCTATAAATAACATGCAAATAATACATAATAAAGAACTAAACATGTTTTAGGTCAATGGCATTTTTGCACTAATCTTTAACCCTGTAACAAATACAGCTAAACACACTTGCAGGTCATTTCCTCTTATGTCACAAACACTTCTTGATTGAGGCATAATGACAGCGCTGTGTCACAGACAAACACAAGCCAGTTTAACAGCACACCAGAGGCGTGGAAAACTAATTGGTCACACTCAATCTGAGGAAATGTATTAATTTCTCATTTCAATAATCCAGTGCTGATAGGCTCACATGCCGACCTTTACGATGAGGAACATACGCTCCCAATTACCCACAATCCTCAGAGGCTGTCTTTGAACACTCTGCTGAACTTTGATAACTTCATACTCAAACATTTATAAGCGAGTAATAAGTGCATCAATTACCGAAACCTCCATTTTTGCTTAAAGTTTTCTATATTTGAATATTGTTTTTGTCCTGTAATATTACTCAAAGTCGAGCAACGTAAGCTTTTTAAGAAATTATTTGAATTTAAATGACTGCAAGACTTTTAATTGCCTCAGAACTTACGACCTTATATTAATAGAAGCCGAAAGCCATCGATTGGGATCGCCGGCTCTCTGAAGCTCAGCCTCAATTATTGAACTGGAGAAGAAAACGCAATGACCAATAATACGTTACATCATTATCTGGGTCACGACAATCCCTTATGAAGAACATCACTGCTTCAATTACCAAAGGCGGTCTGAGAGATAGTCCAGATTCTCCGCTGCACTTCTCAATTTGAAACCCATTTCAGACAAGAGCGTTTCACTCAAGTCAGCGGCTGATGATTAAACCGTTCATTTACAGTTTCAGACTTTGGATCTGCTGTCATTTTGACAAAATCAGGTCACTGTCTGCATGTCAGGCCTTTCTGAGTTCAATCTATGAGCTGAAAGAGACATGTCTTCAGTCAGAAACAGACACTTTACAACTTAAAATCATGAAATGCCTTCCTAGAAAGCATTACAGGTGCTCAAGACACAGGCCAGCTGCAAATTCCAAAAGATCCGGCCGAGGTAAGGCAGTTCTCGACGGGTTCATGAGTGCTGAGATGAAAACATTAAAGCAAATTTTCAAATATTTAAAAAATATATTTATTTATTTTTTTTAACAAATTGCTCGCTGTGAGAAATACCACTAGTATACTAGAATATCGCACTCCTCTCAGCCAATCAGATTCGAGGACCAGAAAAAACTAAAAGTATTTATGTATTCTTAGATTTAGAAACATAAAATAAATATTAACAGATTTTCTCTGGAGTATATTATACTCAACAACAGTGTAAATTTAATATTGTTTATATACTATTAAAGTATTAATATTTCAAATTAGGTTTTATTTTTCTATTTTCAGTGTTAATTTGAATGTTACTCATTTTGTTATGTGCTTTTGTCATCTATTTCAGTTTTAGTTTTAGTTATTTTAGTACTTTAACGTAAACGTCTTTTATTTTAATTAGTTATTTCAGTTAGTAACATCTCAAATTTTAGGTTTTTATTTAGTTTTTATTTCAGCTAACACTTTTTTAGTTTTAGTTAACAATAAAAACACTACTCAAAAATATATAAGAGTGTTTGTATATTTTAAAATTTTTAATGTCCATGTGTCTACATATAAATAATAACATGATCCTAACATTTGAAAGTTCAGGCATTGGTAGAATAGTAGAACAATTGAATAAACAAACAAACTAATGAATGAATGAATGAATGAATGAATGAACAAACAAATATCTGAATGAATTAAAGAAACATTAATGAATGAAAGAACAAATGCATGAATGAATGAATGAATGAATGAACAAATAAACAATTGAATGAAGGAACAAGCTAATTAATAGATGATTGAACGAATAATTAACGAAATTAATAATTAACGAAAAATGAACAAATGAATGAACAAATAAATAAATGAGCAAATTACTGTGACGGTTTCCGTCATTGAGCCTGTGAGATGTGATTGGCGGTTCTACTTGCGGCAATTTGCAGATTGAATGCACCTGCCGCTGCGCTCCAAGTGCTCCTTTAAAAGAGCGATAGCCGAGGCAAACAGGAGTTGGGTTTTGGACTTTGGGTTGTATTAGGTTGGAGTTTGGTTAATTTCAGCACCTTTTACACTGCACCATCAGTACATTACAATGTTGCACTCAGGCACCTTGCGCTACACACTGATTCTGACGTATACAGGAATATTATTATGTTTCGTTGTTTCTTTTCAGTGAGTTATGTTTAAGTTGAATAAAGCCTTTTCCAATTCGACCTTATGTTTCCGTGCGTCCCTCTTTTGTTGCTTCCCTTTGAGCCACGGGTTGTAACATTACCAAATTAATGAATGAATGAACAAACAAATGAACAAACGAACAAATTAATTAACAAGCAAATGAACGAATTAACAAACAAATGAATGAATTAAAGAAAAAATGTGTGAATGAACAAAGAAATTAAGAAATGGAAGGATGAATGAAAAAACAATAAAAACAATAAACAAACCAATGAGTGAACGAATGAATGAATGATTGAACAAATTAACAAAAAATTAACAAATGAATGAATGAACAAATGAATGAACAAATTAACAAATGAATGAATGGACAACCGAATGAATGAATGAATGAATGAACAAATGAACAAATTAATGAACAAGCAAATGAACAAATGATTTAATGAACAAAGGAACAAATAAATGAACAACTGAATGAACGAACAACCGAATGAATGAACGACTAAACAAATGAGCAAACAAATGAACAAACGAATGAATTAGCAAATGAATGAATGATTGAACAAATAAACAAACAAATCAAACAAATGAATGAACGAGCAAATGAATGAATCATCCCTTTTAATCATCAAACACGTAACAGATTGAGTGAATGAATAAACAAATCAACAAACAAATGAATGGATGAACAAATAAATGAACAAACAAATGAATTAATTAATGAATTAATTAACAAGCAAATTAACGAACGGATGAATGAATGAGCAAATTAATGAATGATTAAATGAAAGAGCGAACAAATAAACAAACTAACAAATGAATGAATGATTGAATGAATGAACAAGCAAATTAACAAACAATGGAATGAATGAACAAATAAATGAATGAATAAACCAATGAACAGAGACATGAACAAATGAATGAATTTGATGACAAGGTGACCATTTTCAATTATTTTGTTATTAAATTCAATGAAATCAATTTATTAATTTAGTAAATTCAATATTGTATGAACATAAAAATTGTATAAAACATGCGCTTCTAAAATGTGCATATATTTCAGATGCGGGTGTTTAGTGTCTATGCAAACATGCAAAAAGGTATTTGTAGTCGGACAAAACCTTCCATATGAATACCTGCCATTACTAATGAGCGAATGAACTTGCTGTTCTTTGAAACAACAGAACTTTAGTTTGACTATGTAGGACATCGTTTCACATTCAGGACAGGACCAGAGACAGAATGTGCTTCTTCCAAACATAATCGAGCACACATACACATGCACACAGGCCAGCGGACAGTGATGGATCTTATTCATTTTAATGCTGGCCTCTGTTTTCCTGCATTTGCTGTATGACAGTAGCAAACTGCCGGCTGTCAGAGAGAGCAGCGCCGCCGTCCCCATGAACACAATCTCTGATTCCTTCAGTGGCCTCATCCTCCTCCTCTTCTTTCCACTTTCACTACTCTTTCCATCTCTCTCTCTCTCTTTTTTCTTATTTCAGCATTCCCTCTCTCTCTGAATGCCATATCAAAGCGCAATTTATGGTGTATGTTGGTACACAGCGGGAGCCCGGCTACACTTCAAAGTTTGATGAAAAGGATGAAAGCAACCGTCCTCATCCTCATTTGACAGACAGATAAGAGCGACCTTCAGCCCAGGCGTTCCTGAAGGCGACGGGTGACCTTGGTTGGGACGAGCGAGAGAGGATAGATGGGACACACGTGTGTGTGTGTGTGTGTGTGTGTGTGTGTGTGTGTGTGTGTGTGTGTGTGTGTGTGTGTGTGTGTGTGTGTGTGTGTGTGTGTGTGAGGGGACAGGAAGTCAGCGTGAGGTCTGTTGCTCTCAAACGGGACCAATCAACTCCACACAGCCGCTAATAAAGGCTGATCTGAGCGCAGCAGTGTGCTCTCGGTGTGTGTCGAGGGTATATCCGTGAATGATTACAAAAGACATTTTATTTTGGTCAGGTTCGGAGTTTGCAGGAAAAGAAAGACTGGGTATAAAAGGTACTACAAAGGCTATTTCTTCTCTCTGTTGTGTTGTCTTCACTGGATGCACGCAAATACAAATACAGCACGAGCGGTGCAGTCTGATTCACCAACAAATGTGAAAGCTTTGACAAACAGGAATGCATAAAATGTGTTTTTATATGTCTTCAAAGCATAGGATGTGATTTCCAAACCTGTGGAATTTTGTGTGACTTATTTTAGAATGTTTCACATTCCTGTTTTGCATCAAGCACACATCAATACACTTTTATACACAGTGTCTCACTGAATTGAATTGAAATTGAATTGAATTGATTTTTTTTTTTTTTTTTTTTTTACTTTTTTATAAAATTATATAATATGTGACCCTGGACCACAAAACCAGTCTTAAGTCGCTGGGATATATTTGTAGCAATAGCCAAAAATACATTGTATGGGTCAAAATTATTGATTTTTCTTTTATGCCAAAAATCATTAGGAAATTGAGTAAAGATCATGTTCCATGAAGATTTTTTGTAAAATTCCTACTATAAATATATCAAAATGTAATTTTTGAATAGTAATATGCATTGTTAAGAACTTAATTTGGACAACTTTAAAGGTGATTTTCTCAGTATTTTGATTTTTTTGCACTCTCAGATTCCAGATTTTCAAATAGATGTATCTCGGCCAAATATTGTCCTATCATAACAAACCATACATCAATAGAAAGCTTATTTGTTGAGCTTTCATATGATGTATACATCTCAGTTTTGCAAAATTTAACCTTATGACTGGTTTTGTGGTCCAGGGTCACATATTTATATATTTTTTAACTATGAAAAAATATATAAAAAGTTTGTCAGTAAGTATTTTTTTTTAAATATCAGGGATGCATTAAATTGATTTAAAGTGACAGCAAAGACAAACCTTACCAACCCAAACTTTTGAACAGTAGTATGTTTAAAAGAAAATAGAAAATAAAACAAAACAAAAATAAATAAATAAATAAATAAATGAATAAACGAATGAATGAATAAAATAAAAATAAAATAAAATAAAATAAAATCAAAAATAAAAACCAGCTGAAGCATGCAGTTTTATTTACCATTCAAAAATTTGAGGTTAGTAATGTTTTTTTTAATACGTTTTAATCATCAAGGATGCATTAAATTGATCTAAAGTAACAGCAAATAAATGTATAATGTTATAAAAAATATTTCTCTCTCAAATAAATTATGTTCTTTTGAACTTTTTATTCATCAAACTGTCCTGAAAAATAAAATGTATCATGGTTTCCACAAAATGTTTGCCAGCACGACTTTTGTCAACATTGATAATAATCAAAAATGTTTCTTGAGCAGCAAATTAGTATATCACGACAATTAAAATGTACTATATATTCACATAGAAAACAGTTAATTGTTAATTGTAACTATAAATTGTAATAATATCTCACAATATTACTGCTTTTACTGTATTTTTAATCCAAAAAAATGCAGATTTGGCAACCAAAAGAGACTTCTTTCAAAAACCAATCCAAAACTTTTGAACGGTAGTATGTGTTAATAAAATAAAATAAAATAAAATAAAATAAAATAAAATAAAATAAAATAAAATAAAATAAAATAAATTAAACATGAACCAACTGAAGCATGCAGTTTTATTTATTTCTTATTTATTTATTTATTTGTTTTCTATACACTACCATTCAACAATTTGAGGTCAGTATTTTTTTTTATTAGTTTTATTCATTAAGGATGCATTAAATTGAACAAAAGTGACATTTGTGATAAATAAAATAAAATAAAATAAAATAAAATAAAATAAAATAAAATAAAATAAAATAAAATAGTGTATGGCTGAAAACAGTCTAAAGGAACCAACTATTGAATTTGCAGATTTTAAAGAGCAAATAATCTGAGCTATAATATCCACTTCCGTTTTATAGCATTGTACTCTTACTGAAAGCCATCAACTGCCTTGTAACCATCTATTTTTATTTCTCCCGATACATTTTACGAAAAACATCCGAGACAAAGCCAATACCTAGAAGAAACATAAAGGAGACTCCATTAGGTCCCCTGAGCTCTGAAAGAGCAAGTTCTGAGCAATAGCGTTTTCCTCTGGGAAACATCGACTCGAAGCGCGAGAGCGCGGCCACAGACGGCAGTCGTCTCATTTCCATAAGCAGTCATCATTCTGAATTTCATCTCCTCCTAAAGCAGCGCCTTCAAAGCGCCTGTCGTATATTCTTTAGAAAGATAAGTGTTAGATTACACTTTCAGATGTTATGACTCTGTGCGAACGAAACACAAACACACATCCGAAGGACTGCACTGGGGAAAGAGAGGGGATGGAAAAGACGGCATTTGAAGTTGATATTTGATATTTCATACTGCCATCTGTTATCAGTATAAATCAGCATGAGCATTTCAGCGGTCAAATTGCTTTCGATCGCAATCCGCCGCTCACACCCCCCGTGTCACTTTCTCTCTCTCTGCCCGTCTCCTGTGTCTGTCTGATAAGAACTACTCACTTTAATTCACTTTTTCTGCAGTCAAACTTCCCCGTCCACACACACTACTCAACTCTGTCTGTCTGTCAGTCACTCAGACGGCTGCTCTGTTCATCCCTATGCAGGACAAAGTCATTTTCATAATCAGAATTTAAGGATTCGGCACTGAACTATTGGCTGTTGGTTTATTATCATGCAGCATTCAAGTCTATGGCAGATTCTAGAACTGAATGATAAAAGTTGGTATTGCATCTGGTTGTCAATTTCGCTGGATGTCTGTCAAATCACCATCCACACTCTCATATTCGTAAAAACCCATGGTTATGATTTATTGGGTCATTCAGAGTTCAATGTTTCAATTTATGCCACATATTATTCAATGTTTTGTCAAATCACAGATTGCAAATTTAGTCTTCGGCTTGCATCCCCAAATTTGGGTCAGATAATCTTCAAACCAAGTTGGGCAAATATTAATAAACTTTTTTTTTTTTTTTTTTAAATACACCAAACCATTTACAGGCTTTGTACAGATACAGTAAAAATGAAATTCCAGGACTTTCAGGGACTTTTCAAGCATTTTATTTATTTCTGTTTCTTTGTTTGTTTGCTAGTATTTACTACCGTTCAAATTCAAAATTGGAGATTAGTAATGTGTTTTAATTAGTTTTATTCATCATGGATGCATTACATTGATCAAAAGTGACACTAAAGATTTTATAATGTTATAAAAACATTTATATTTCAAATAAATGCTGTTCTTTTGAAATTTCTACTGATCAAAGATGCATTGTATAATCAGAAAAAAATCTGAAATGTTTTTTAAGCAGCAAATCATCATATCAGAATGATTTCTGAAGGATCATGTGACACTGAAGACTGGAGTAATAATGCTGAAAATTCAGCTTTGATCACAGGAATAAATTACAATTTACTATATATTCACATAGAAAACATATACTATAAATTGTAATAATATTTCACAATATTACTGTTTTTACTGTATTTTTAATCCAATAAATGCAGATTTGTTAACCAAAAGAGTCTTTTTAAAAAAAAAACATTGACAAGACTTGCTAACCCAAAACTTTTGAATGGTAGAATACTAAACAAAACAAAACAAACAAACAAACAAACAATACATAAATAAATAAATTAATTAATTACTTAATTTAAAAAATAAAATAACCAACTGAAGTATTTATTTTTTATTTATTTGTTTGTTTGCAAATATTAATAAAATCTATGTAAAACCAATGGTTCTGATTTCTTGAGTCATTCAGAGTTCAATGTTTCAATTTATGCCACATATTATCCAACGTTTTGTCAAATCATACATTGCGAATTTATCCTTCGGCTTTCATTCCCAAATTTGGGTCAGATAATCTTCAAACCAAGTTGGGCGAATAAAACCTAATAAAACTTTTTTTAATATACCAAACCATTCACAGGGTTTGTACAGATGCTTTAAAATGAAATTCCAGGTTTTTGCTAGCGATTCGCTTGAAATGAATGATCAAAGTTTGAATCATTCGGAGTGGTTCCAGCATAAATTACTAAATTGATCTGGTTCATCTGTTCCTCTTTTCAGACATGTTTACATGACACTGCCAGTACTACTACTTGCTTAGCACGATTGTTGTCTGACATTAACTGAAAAAGGTATGATATTTTTTGAATTGTGTGTGAAACATTTGTGCTATGACAAAATTAAACATCTATTTCACAGATACATTGTCTTTCAATAATTCAAGCACTGTTCAAGTACCTCTTCAGGAATATTGCTTTTTCAAGAGTTTTTCAGGCCTTAAATTTCAGAAAGTCAAATCCAAGTACTTCACGCACTTTAAACACCTTGTACGAACATTGCATTCACTTGCAATGCATCAAAACAAATGTTTGTTTGAGAGGATGCAAAATCAGGAAGACTGAATCTTTGGAGCTGTATGGAAATTTATCCGTATCACACCCACAATACTATGAGAATACACAAGCAATTTGGTAATCACCTACTGGCAAAAAAAAAAAAAAAAAAAAAAAAAAACCATTGGGACTATATTTCTTGTGTTCAAACATTCCAGATGTTTGCATTTGTGTAGAATAATAATGGACAATATTCCAAGTTTCATGATTTGTCATTCTGAAGTCTGATAAAATGTATTGATTACTTAGGACTTCAGAACAATTTTTAATACATTTTCTTCAAAGACTTGAAGGACACTGTACAGTTAAGGCACTTCTTTTGCATGCTGGCAATTCAAACCAAGAATTGTTTAGAGCCAGATAATACAATGCAAACATCTGGGGTTACTGTACATGCAGACAGTAGATAACTGACCTCTCCTCTCCCTGCAATCCGCCGGGCCACGATCAGCTGAATCATGCCTCTCTTGTTGCCCTCGACGGACATGGACTTGCGGAGGGTTTCCATTGCTTCCTGATTGGTTTTCTCCAGTAGAGACTCTCCATTAACTGCTATCAGCTGGTCATTTACCCTCAGCCGCCCATCCTGTAATCACACATGCAAGAACATATTAAAAGTTTCATTAGAATATATGAAAATTACAAAAAAGTATGAGTGATGAGTCTCGTAGCCAATCATAAAGCAGCTCCTCACCTTGCAGGCGGCTCCTCCAGTGATTATAGACTTGACGAAAATGCCCAGGTCGGCGTGGCTCTCTTTAGATCTGTTGCCCTTGACGCTGACCCCTAAACCGGCCGACCCCGAGTCGTTGAGAGGGATTTCGAACGTCATAAACTCCCGTGTTCCATCCGGGGTCAATATTAAGTCATCTTGTTCTTTCTAAAGAGAAAAAGAATAAGTACAATGATATTGATGAGTTGAACATGGAATGGCATTTTTTTTTTCAATATTAAAATACTTTATCACAATTTAATATACAGCCATGTCATTCATTCCACCAAAGTATATGAACATATGTATGTGAATTTGTGTGTGAATTTTTATTTTTATTATTTTTTTCAAATCAGACCAGCACACCAACAATTTAACTAATAGCATGAGTTTGGGGCGGGGCTTTCTGTCTGTTTGACCAATGACCAATCCCTCCTTCGAGGGATTTAAAAAAAGTAAGTCTTTTTGTCTTTGTTTATATATATATATATATATATATATATATATTTGCAATTAAGTTGTATCTCACAATTTATTTATTTTTTTTCTGGGACAAAAACACGGAATAAAAAAAAATGTAAATTGTGCTTTGTCCCCCTTTTTTCTCTCATTTTCAAATTTGTAGTTCACAATCTCTACTTTTCTTCAGAATTGTAAGTTTATATCTTGCAATTCTGATATTATAGCTCACAATTATGAAGAAAAAGTCTGAATTATGAGATATATACTCAGAATTGGAAGAAACGTTCACTAGAATTGGTAAATTCATTCATTGTTTCATTATTTTAGGATAGCTGTTTGAAAACAATCATTTTGCAGATCAATTTGTGGAGTATAAAATGACACCTCAGTTTTAATAATAAAAAAAATCTAAAGTATATAAAGCATGTAAAAACATGTAACAAATGGCATGAAATATACAGTGGGATAAAAGTTTTCAAGTAGCAGTCTATCGAAGCTATGTAATAAAAGAAATTTTAAAAAAGTAAATTTGGGTATATATAAGTCAAAATTATGACTTTATTCTCGCCATTTCAAAGCAAAACTAAGCTAAACTAAAAAGCAACAAAACAAAAAAGCAAAGCAAAACAAAACTAAAAAAACCTAAATAAAACAAAGCAAAGCAAAACTAAACTAAAAGAAGCAAAAAAAACAAAACAAAGCAAAACAAAACTAAAAAGGCAAAATTTAAAATAAAACAAATCAAAACAAAACAGAAAACAAAACTAAACTAAACAACTAAACTAAACTAAACTAAAAAACAAAGCAAAGCAAAACAAAACTAAAAAGCAAAAAGTAAAACAAATCAAAACAAAATGCAAAGCAAAGCAAAGCAAAACTAAACTAAACAATTAAACTAAACTAAAAAACAAAGCAAAGCAAAACAAAACTGAACTTAATAAGCAACAAAAAAGCAAAGCAAAACAAAACTAAAAAAGCAAAAAAAAACACAATGCAATGTAAAGCAAAACAAAATGCTAAGCAAACTAAAGCAAAACAAAACTAAAAAAACTAAACTAAAAAAACTAAACAATACAAAGCAAAACAAAAAAGCAAAGCAAAAAAAATAATGCAAAACAAAACTAAACTAAAAAGCAAAAAAAAAAAAAACTACAAGCAAAGCAAAAGTGAGCTGAAAAGCAAAAAAATGCAATGCAAAGCAAAACAAAATTCTAAGCAAACTAAAGCAAAACACAAAACTAAACTAAAAACAAAAAAGCAAAAAAAAAAAAAAGCAAAAGCAAAGCAAAACTAAAAAGCAAAAAAAAAAGCCTAAACAAAGCAAAGCAAAACTGAACTAAAAAAGCAAAACAAATAAATTAGAAAAATGCCACAAAAAAGCAAAAGACATTCTTTGATTGCCATTCAATTAAACTAATTAGTTAAAATCATTAAACTAAGCACAAAAAAAAACAAATAGTAAAACAAAGAAATGGAAAGCAAAACTGAAAAGCAAAAAAAAAAACACAAAATAAAACAAAATAGAACAAAACTAAACATAAAAAGTAAAAAAAGACAAGAAAAGCAAAAACAAAATAAAGCAAATCAAAACTAAGCTAAACTAAAAAGCAAAAAACTAAACGAAACAAAAAAGCAAAGCAAAACAAAACAAAACAAAACAAAAAAATAAAACAAAGCAAAGTAAAACAAAAATAAAGCAAAGCAAAACAAAACTAAATTTAAAAAGCAAAAAATTAAACAAAACAAAGAAAAAAGAAAAAGAAAAAAAGAAAAACAAAGCAAAGCAAAACAAAGCTAAAAACAAAATAAAGCAAAGCAAAACTAAACAAAAAACCCAAAAACAAAATAAAACAAAACTAAAAAAGCAAAACAAAAACAAAATGCAAAGCAAAACAAAAAGCTAAGCAAACTAAAGCAAAACAAAAAACAAAACTAAACTAAAAAAAGCAAAAAACTAAATAAAACAAAACAAATCAAATCAAAAAGCAAAGCAAAACAAAACTAAAAAACAAAATTAAAACAAAACAAAACAAAAAGCAATGCAAAACATATTACAGCACTCTGATATTTGTATACAACTATATATGATATTTGGACACTGCCATCATTTCTAGTAGAGCTAGATTCAACCTAGTAGTCAAGTCATCTTGGTCACAGCTGACCACTTTAGACCAGCAAAAATCCAGCTACCATGTCCCAAAACTAGCTTTTTTCCAAGCAGGGAGGTCATTAAAAGGGATTCATTGGGGGGAAAATCCACTCTCTATAGCACTTTTATACAAAGCAAAGGTAATGTGTTTTAAGAAAGGTTCAGCACACACAGACACACACACACACAGCTGAAGAATGCCAGGTGCTTGGCTTTAGTCCAGCTGCCGAGAGCAAAGAGGCTGGAGACGAGTTATAGAGATTCAGCCAAGCATTCAGGTGAGGCCCCTATCTCTCCTTCCTTTCATAATACACCTCACACACACACACACACATCCCATCATCCCGTGCCGGAGCGGTTGCCATGGCAACCCAGGTGGCTCTCAGCAGACAATAGCAGCTCTCAGGTTAAGAACCAACAACCAGGTGAAGGTGGCAGGAAGAACACACGCGGCGCGGGCGTCAACGCGGCGTTCACGCGTGTGATTTCCACCCGGTCGTTTAGTTCCTGTCATGCCGTCAACAAGTCTTTCAGAATGACACAATGAAGTGGCTCTCGTCGGCTCCCTCTCGTACCCCTAGAGAGGGTCGGCGGCCGGAAGTGATATGCATTATGGACAGAAACATGAAGAAACATCTCTTTGAGTTTTACCACAATTCTCGCCTTTGACAGATAACACAGTTTTTGCCGCCTGTTCCGTGGCAACCGAGAAATAACATGTCAAGCACTTGAAGGAGTTTCCAGAGCTGTCAGCGAAGACACGGAGCCTCATCAATTAGGGCCTTATTTTGCTGGGCGAGTTATTTAGAGGAGCTCAGATATATGATCATCAGAGACTGTACTAATGCTTGGTGAAATGACAACAATGTGCGACTCTAAGAATGTGCAGCGATCAATCAAAAGGCAGAGATAAAGTTTCAGAGTGTATCAATCAGTCAATTAATCAGAATCAAACTGACAAAGAATGTCTGCAAATTATATCATGCATTTATTAATCAGCCTATCAATTTTAAAACACATTTTAAAAGTTTTCTTAAGAAACACGAATACTGCTTATCTGTCCAAAACTTGCTGTCTAAAAGTAACAGCGTAATTGTAATAAGATCTAAAACTGATAAATAAACAAGCAAAGCAAAGCAAAACTAAACTAAACCAAACCAAACCAAAAAAGCAACCAAAAAAACAACAACAAAAAAACAAAAAAAAAAAACAAAGCAAAACACAAAAAAGCAAAACTAAACTAAAAAAGTAAAAAACAAAATAAGACAAAACAACAAAAAACTAAACAAAAACAAAGCAAAGCAAAGCAAAGCAAAACTAAAAAAAGCAAAGCAAAACTAAACTAAAAAAGCAAACAACAGAATAAAACAAAAACAAGACACAAAGCAAAGCAAAACGAAACAAAACAAAAAAGCAAAAAATAAAAAAGCAAACCAAAACTAAACTAAAAAATAAAAAATTAAATGAATATATAAAAATAAAACAAAACAATGCAAAGCAAACTAATACAAAAAAAAACTAAATTAAAAAAGCAAAAAACTAAATAAAACAAAACAAATAAAAACAAAAAGCAAAGCAAAACTGAACTAAAAAGCAACAAAAAATAAAATAAAAAAGCAAAACAAAAAATAAAGCAAAGCAAAACTAAACTAAAAAAGCAAACAACAGAATAGAACAAAAATAAAACAAAAAGCAAAGCAAAACAAAACAAAAAAGCAAAAAACAAAAAAGCAAAGCAAAACTGAACTAAAAAATAAATAAATGAATAAATAAATAAAAAATAAAATAAAAACAATGCAAAGCAAACTAAAGCAAAAACAACAACAAAAAAAAAACTAAACTAAAAAAGCAAAAAACAAAAACAAAACAAATAAAAACAAAAAGCAAAGCAAGACAAAACTCAAAGGCAAAAACAAAAGTGAATGAAAAAATAATGTACGGAAAAATGAACAAATTACTAATCCTTTAAAAATCGAATAAACTAACAAAAATGATAAAAAGAGCAAGCAAAACATAAAAAACAATTGAAAGACGAATGAATGAACACATGAATCTGTTCGTAAAATAAATACACATTTCCTCAATGAGTTGCACAATGGGGATATCATTTAAGTCATGTCAGTAGCATAAATGTGCAAGGCAAACGGAACTAACTTAATTTAACCTGGCATGTGTTCTCCCTCAGTTTCATTGACATATGTGACCCTGGACCACAAAACCAGTCATAAGGTTAAATTTTACATCATATGATATGATATATACATCATATGAAAGCTCAATAAATAAGCTTTCTATTGATGTATGGTTTGTTAGGATTGGACAATATTTGTCCGAGATACATCTATTTGAAAATCTGAAATCTAAGGGTGCAAAAAATCAAAATACTGAGAAAATCACCTTTAAAGTTCTCCAAATTAAGTTCTTAGCAATGCATATTACTAATCAAAAATTACATTTTGATAGGTTTACAGTAGGAATTTTACAAAAAAATCTTCATGGAACATGATCTTCACTTAATTTCCTAATGATTTTTGACATAAAAGAAAAATCAATAATTTTGACCCATACTATGTATTTTTGGCTATTGCTACAAACATACCCCAGCGACTTAAGACTGGTTTTGTGGTCCAGGGTCACATATATGAACACATCGTTGCTTACAAATCTCCAAAATGAGGTGATCTCAACCTGACTAAAAACAAATTCTTGACATTCACTTATGTTAAAAAAATAATCTGACCCAACCAACTTTTATCACTATTCAAACAAGAAATGAGTTATGCAAAAAGCTAATTACCAGCTTAAAACCGTTGCAAAATCTGCACGCTCCTTCAAACTAAATTCCCGATCATAAGGATCCCGACAGGATTATAATGCCAAGTCATTTTGAAAGAAGTACCTATGAGCCGGTGCTACAGGTGGCTTAAATCTAAATCTGTCAGCCACAAGGTCTCTATGTTCAAGGATCCCCAAGCTATGTGTCTGACGTATTGTAATGAAATGAGTTTAAAGTTACTATAAAATTCTATAACATCCAACAGTTTGTTTAAAGGTCTGAAATTGTGATACAAACAGCTGGTTCATTTTCACAAGCCTTCACAACACTACATTTCTTTCACACGCTGACAGAGGAGAAACGCATGACTTTATAAAAGGCGCATCCAGCTCAACCTGGCCCATTGTGCTCGGGAGTAATTAATTCATTCATAAGCAGACTGGATGGTGTGCATTCATTGCATGCTTTTGTTTCCAGAGTGAGCTTGAATTATACTGTCAGTGAACAGACAATGAAGAGAAGAGCCCACGAGAGATAAGACAACGTCTGAACACACACAGAGAAGAGCAGACATCTGGCATTCACTCTCACTATTCCACTGGGACTTATACACAGATTATATAAATAAGAAAAAGAAAAATATAAACATTGCTCTCTAGCTTCAAACCGCTGCCGAGGTTTGAAACAATTAGCACGGCAGAAACTTTCTCGCCCGAACAGGGCAACGACATAAAGGTCACTGGAAATGAATTTAAGAGGCTAAAAGAAATCAGTCAAGTATGTAATTGCAAAGAAGGCCTGTGCATGATAAGTACAGAAACATGAAATTTCTCACTACTGTTTCTTTGGCCCGCCACCTTCCCGATAAAGACTGCATATTTAACGCCTCCGACTAAAGCACATTCAGGACTTTCAGGTACAATTAGACCTGAAGACCCGAGAAAGAGAGAGAGGAGGAGATTAAATGAGACATTCAAAGCTTCCAGAGGAAGCGAGGAGCGAAAGAACTGTCACAGCTCAGCACCTAAAGCGAAGGTGACACCAAGAGCTGAAGAGCAGATGAGTCAAACACCTCATTTATACATATTTTTACAAGAAACCAAAATTCCCAAAAGAAAAGAAAGAAGAAAACGAAAAATGTTAGGAACGTAGGGCTGCAATGCAATGGCCAAAGAGTTCATTATGATTATTATTTTTCACAACTGACCCTGGACAACAAAACCAGTCATAAGAGTTTTTAATTGATGTGATTTTATTCAAATCAGCTTTCCATTGATGTACGGTTTTGTTAGGATAGGACAATATTTGGCCGAGATACAACTATTTAAGAATCTGGAATCGGAGAGTGCAAAAAAATCTAAATATTTAGTAAATTGCCTTTAAAGTTGTCCAAATGAAGTTAAATTTAGTTTTAATTTAGTTAGCTTTCCGATAATGTAATTCTTTTTTTTTTTTCTCTTATGACTGGTTTGTGGTCCAAGGTCACAAAGCAGTACAGTTTTGTTCAGTCCACACAAAGCTGATTCAAAATCCACCCAAAAGAAAGAAAAAATAGCCCAGTTTTCTCTCTGTCCAATCACAGTTGACTTTCTTTTTTTTTTTAAGTACCAATTACTAAATCAATAATAAATGCATGCAGGCAGAGAAATAAAACACATATTAAATATGAACATACTACATATAAACTTGTCTTGCTAAAACAATCTTAATTAAATTTAAAACATACACAGAACAAACAAAATCAAAATGTTTATATTAAAGACCATTTGCAAATGTCAACTGTGATTAGTTTTTATTCCTTTGGGTGGATTTTGCGTCGCCTTTGGGTTGGAAATTTTTCTAGGTTGGAAAGATTAAAACCACTGAAAAAAAAAAAAAAAAACAACTGTACTGATTTGTTGGACCACTAAACCATCATAAGGTTCTATTTAAAAAAAAAAAAGATAATTATACATCATCTGATATTAAAAGTAGAATTAAAAGTGCCAAAATTACTAAATATGAATAACTGAAAGTACCTATTACTAATAAATAATACATGCATACAAGCAGAAATCAAATAATTAAATATGAGCATACTGCATATAAACTTGTCTTGCTAAAATAATCTAAATTAAATTGAAAACACACAGACAGAATAAACTAAATTGAAATGTTTACATTAAAACCATTTATGGGAATCTCGCAAATGTCAACTGTGAGTTCTTATTCCTTTGGGTGGATTTTGCATGACCTTTGGGTTGGAAATTTCTCAGGGACCTGGCAACCCTACGTATTGCAAAAAGAGCACCTTCACATGGTTGCCAGGTTGGAAAGATTAAGTAAAATCAAGTATCATCTGAAATTAAAAGTATAATTCCAAGTACCAAAATTGCTAAATATGAATAACTGAAAGTACCTATTACTAAATAAATAAATGAATAAATAATAAATGCATGCAAGCGGAGAAATAAAATATAGATTAAATAATTAAATATGAATATACTAGATATAAACTTGTCTTGCTAAAATAATCTAAATTAAATTTAAAACATACACAGAATAAGCAAAATCGAAATGTTTATATTAAAACCATTTACAGGAATAATTCGTTTTTACCCCTTTTGTGCGGATTTTGCATCGGCTTTGGGCTAAAAAATATGGGATCTGGCAACCCTGCATATTTCAGAGAGAGCGCCTGCATATGGTTGCCAGGTTGGAAAGATTAAGTAAACCACTGATCAGAAATTGTGCAGATTTATATTAAAAAAAGAAGAACAAAAATGATTTAGGCCTGGTTTCACAGACAGGGCTTAGACTAAGACAGGAATAGGCCATAGTTTAATTAGGACATTACAGTATATTTTTTTTTATGAACGTGACGTGTGCATCTCAAGTGAAAACAAAAACACTGATATATTTTAAGATCAGTCCGTGCAAGTTACATTTTTGTCTGGGAGTAGGCCGGGGGATAAACTCTTAATATCTGGCAACCAAAACCATTATAGCTTGTGGAAGCTTGTTACCAATGCAAGATGTTACATTAAAATAAATAGTTTTGAGGATAAATAACCAGCAGGCAAATATAGCAGACGATTATGCTTAATAAATCAAGATAAGCATAAATCATGAGGACATTTAAAATGCAATGTGTCACGCAGGCTTACAACATTGCCTTCGGTGCGCTTATCTTATTTTGATTATACTTAATAAGCTGACAATATGCCTACAGAGGATGTTATGTTTTATAACAAGCCAATATTTGATCATTACCAGCATTTTGTTGTACACATAAACTTGTATCTGCTACAAGGACGACATCGCGGTTGAGACCTAACTGTGCTTGACTACACCACATGCTCTCAGCGAGCTCTGCCTGTCCCAAAACTGCTCTAAACTAGCTTGTTTATCAGCGCTGTACAGCGGCTGCTCCATACGAAACGGCTAGGCTAATTGCTGTCACAGCTGAGAAAAAGAAGTGCTAAACAAAAACAGGTGGCAGCTCAGAACTGTTTTGTGAAACGAAAAGAAAAAAAAAATGCTAGCAGAACGCTATTGTCTTCCAATGCACTTTGCGACATTAGGTTTAATTATGGAAGTGCTTGGCTTTCCCAATTCACAGCCGCGCAAACTGGCACGCTTTAAATGCGGCCCATAAAAGCGCTCGTGAAGGGAAACGGCTGCTCATCTGCAAACTGTGGGGAAAAAAGAGGTAGAGAAAGCAGGAAAAAAACAAGGGAACGATTTCAGGGGAGTAAAAAGGGTTCGAGCAAGCAATTGAACTTAAGCGTGCCAGTCTGGCTAATGGAGACGGGTGAGGTAATTTTCACAGTAGGGATGCCAGGCGTAGTGCTTAAAAAGAGAGAGCGACTCGCCATGCTCGACTATCCTAAAAAGATACGGGCTCTGGATGAAGAGGAGATCAGGATGAGCGCTTAATGGATGGCGCATTTGCAGCTTTGGAGGTTTGCTGACCTGCTGTGTCAAAACCTGCATTTATGTGGATATCTTTAAGACACGTGAACCTGTTTTGAATTCTGATTGCAGTTTTAGACTTTAAAACATGTCTGATTTCTGTTCATTTACTATAGTGCATTTTTACCTAAATATATATATATATATATATATATATATATATAAATAAAAACAAGAAAAAGTGAGAGAAAAACCAAGAAAGAAACTAATAAAACAAACAATGGTTTTACCAAAGAAAAAAACTACTTATGGAATAAAGAAAAAAATTAACAAAGAAAGAATACATTCATGAAAAAGGAAATAAAACAAAAACAAACTAATAAATAAATAATGGACACAGACAAGAGTAAGAAAATAAAAAAGAAAAGCAACTGAAGAAAGAAAGATTTACAGAAAATTGAACAGATTAACAAACTTCAAAATAAAATAAAGAAAGAAAGAAAGAAAAAAAGAAATAATGAAATCAAGATTTACAGAAAATTGAACAAATGAACAAACTTAAAAAAATAAATAAAGATTTCTAGAAAATTGAACAATGAACAAATTAAAAAATAAGAAAGAAAGAAAAAAGAAAGATTTACAGAAAATTGAACTAATGAACAAACTAAAATGAAATAAAAAAAGTTTTATAGAAAATTGAACAATGAACAAACTTAAAAACAAAAAGAAAGATTTACAGAAAATTGAACAAATGAACAAACTTGAAAAATAAAAGAAAGAAAGAAGGAAAGAAAGATTTACAGAAAATTAAACAAATGAACAAACTTAAAAAATAAATATTTCTAGAAAATTGAACAAATGAACAAACTTACAAATAAAAGAAAGAAAGAAAGAAAGAAGCAAAGAAAGAAAGAAAGAAAGAAAGAAAGAAAGAAAGAAAGAAAGAAAGAAGGAAAAAAGATTTACATAAAATCAAACAAATGAACAAACTTACAAATAAAAGAGAGAAAGAAAGAAAGAAAGAAAGAAAGATTTACATCAAATCAAACAAATGAACAAACTTAAAAAATAAATATTTCTAGAAAATTGAACAAATGAACAAACTAAAAATTAAAAGAAAGACAGAGAAAGAAAGAAATAAAGATTTACAAAAAATTGAACAAATGAACAAACTTAAAAAGAAAGATTTATAAAAAAATGAACAATGAACAAATGTACAAATTAATGGAAGAAAGAAAGATTTACAGAAAATTGAACAAATGAACAAACTCAAAAAATCATGAAAGAAATAAAGAAAGATTGACAGAAAATTGAACAAATGAATGTAAAAAACAATGAAAGAATTATTCATAGAAATTTGAACAAGCTTACAAAAGAATAATAAAAAGGATTTATAGAAAATTGAACAATGAACAAATTTACAAATTAATGGAAGAAAGATTTACAGAAAATTGAACAAATAAACTTTTAAAAATCATGAAAGAAAGAAAGATTTACAGAAAATTGAACAAATGAACAAAAAACAATGAAAGAATGATTTATAGAAATTTGAACAAGCTTACAAAATAAAATAAAAAGATTTATAGAAAATTGAACAAATGAACAAACTTAAAAAGAAAGATTTATAAAAAAAAATTGAACAATGAACAAATGTACAAATTAATGGACGAAAGAAAGATTTACAGAAAATTGAACAAATGA
>NC_133384.1:8425636-8452715 GCF_049309525.1 Garra rufa | reverse complement strand
AATCATTATGAAATTAAGTAAAGATCATGTTCCATGAAGATTTTTTGTAAAATTCCTACTATAAATATACCAAAATGTAATTTTTATTAGTAATATGCATTGTTAAGAACTTAATTTGGACAACTTTAAAGGTGATTTTCTCAGTATTTCGATTTTTTTTGCACCCTCAGATTCCAGATTTTCAAATAGATGTATCTCGGCCAAATATTGTCCTATCCTAACAAACCATACATCAATAGAAAGCTTATTTATTGAGCTTTCATATGATGTATACACCTCAGTTTTGTAAAATTTAACCTTATGACTGGTTTTGTGGTCCTGAGTCACATATTATCTGTGACAAAGTACAGTAAATTTAATTTTGTCTTTTTATTGGACATTAATCAAAATGTGAAATCAAATCTTCAAATTATTTTTTTTTTTTATTTTTTTTATTTTGTACAATACAATGCTGTGATGCTTAAACTCACTTACAGCATAAAAAGGAATGTTTTATTTTTCATTTATTTGGATAGAATGGTAATTTTTACATCAGTCATTGGTCATATGATTGACCATAAATTTAATATCAATATATTTAATATCAATTAATTTAATATCATAAATTTAATATTTAATTTTAATATCAATGCATCCCTAATTAAAACATCTGGAATTTTTAGATCATACTAGATCCTGCTAGATTTTTATTTATTTATTTTTTTTTAATATATATATATATATATATATATATATGCATTTGTAGATCAGAACACACAAAATGTTGTTCTCGCAAGCATTTTCCTAATTTACATACTATTTACACCTAATAGTATGATAGATGGCCATAACCCAGTACTGTCAGATTATTTACTCAAATGTATGCATTTTCCAATAAATCAGTATGCTAACTGGAATACAGCCTATGCATCACATTAAGTCTCCTTTACTAGGTCACTTGACAATTAACTGTCAAAGATATTTCAGGAATGTTTGGAATTCGGTTTATATACGTCATTATACATGTTCCATTGAGTGAAAGCAGACTTGTACAGTCAACTGGCACTTTCTGAATGGTTTTAGCATCAGCAGAGTGTCCGTCTCTTGAGTGATGGCCCATCTGTTCTTACCCGCTGTCTTTAATTGAATAACAGTGCAATCAGGATCCATTTACGCCAAGCAATTAGACCCTGCCTTGTTTGCCGCGAACGCCGGTCATGTGATGTGATCTCGTTACCGGAGTCGTGTTTCCGCAGGACTCCGCGTCTAAGTAATTTTCTGAGATGTCACGCGCCTCGCGCTGTTGGCAGAGAGAAGACGCCGGTCATTTTAGAAGTTGACACTCCGAAACCTCGCCGTCACCTCCGTGCCCTCTATCAAGATGCTAATGAGTTAACATTCAACACCTCCCACCAATCACAGCAGACCAGCTGATGAAGTCGTTACAGACGCGTTGCTGTGGAAGTGTGCCATTGTGTTGGGATGAGGATAATTGACAGTTCTGATTAGTTATTAACTAAAGTATCAGGTGTGTGACAATTTACAAGCCCAAGATTCATTCAAGGACAGGACGACAAGGACAAATTGCTAACGAAAAATGTGGCAATTTATGAAAAGACTCATGCGGCCACACTTTAATTATATTATAGGAGGCCACGGAAAAAATGTTATACAGTTAATATTTAGACTAATATTTAGGAACCAGTTCTAAATTGTAACCGAGTTATAATAATAATAATTATTATTTTATTTTAAAATAATACTGCAATCTAATATTTCATATAATATTTATTTTTAAATGTCCATTAACTTTAAATTGTCAAAAACTAATATTTTAGAGCCAGTTCATTTTCATAATTGACACAATAATAACTACAATAACACAGCACTAATAATAATAATAATAATAATAACAACATTTTTAATATTTAATATAATATTTATTTTTAAATTCCCATTAGCTAATATTTAGAAATAAATAGTAACCCAGTAATAATAATAATAATTATTATTATTATTTTATTTTTAAATCTTCAAAAACTAATATTTTAAAGCCACTAATAATTTTCATAATTGACACAATAATAACCAGAATAACACAGCATTAATAATAATAATAATAATAATAATAATAATAATAATAATAATAATAATAATACATTTTCATTTCAAAATAAAGTTTTTAATACAATATTTATAACATTTAATAATATAATAATATTTATAACATTAACTAATATTTAGAAACCAGTTATAAATAGTAACCCAGTAATAATTTTTATAATTGACACAATAACTACAATAACACAGCATTAATAATAATAATAATAATAATAATAATAATAATAATAATATAATTTAATTTATTAATACAAATTTTCATATAATATTAATAATATTTAATATAATGCCCATTAACTAATATTTTAAAGCCAGTTCAAAATAGTAACCCAGTTATAATAATAATAATAATAATAATAATAATAATAATAATAATACAATTTAATTTATAAATAAAATGTTTAATATAATATTTATAATATTTAATATTATATTTATTTTTAATATTTAGAAAAGTTCTAAATAATAATAATAATAACATTTTAAAATAAATTTTAAAATATAATATGTATAATATTTAATATATTTTAAAATGTCCATTAACTAATATTTAGAAACCAGTTTTAAATAGTAACCCAGTAGTAATAATAATAATAATAATAATAATAAATACAATTTAATTTATAAATAAAATGTTTAATATAATATTTATAATATTTAATATTATATTTATTTTTAAATGCCCATTAACTAATATTTAGAAACAGTTCTAAATAATAATAATAATAATAATAATAATAATAATAATAATAATAATAATAATAAAATTTAATTTAAAAATAAATTAAAAAATATGTATAATATTTAATATATTTTTACATTTCCATTAACTAATATTTAGAAACCAGTTCTAAATAGTAACCCTGTAGTAATAATAATAATAATAATAATAATAATAATAATAATAATAATAATAATAATAATAATAATAATAACAATAAAAAATTCATGTTCAAAAAATTATTTGGAAGCATTTATAATAATAATAATAATAATAATAATAATAATAATAATAATATTATAATATTTTGTGAATAAAATTTATTTTTCTCAATAACTATACTATACTATAATACTATAATAATACTCAAAAACTAAATTATTGTCAATGTCACTATTATTCTTCTTCTTATTATTAGAATTATTATTAAACCTAGTGTGGCCTCCTTTCATAACCTTTATGAACTTAACTTTTTGGTGGGCTTGGCATTCATTTCATAAATCAACATCAAATTTGGTCTGAAAAGGTTGTGCATTTTTTATGGCTTATAAACAGCTTCTCTGAAAATCCCTTTATAGTCGTCACTGGCTAAATTTGAACACTCATTTCATCCATTTGCACCTTCCTTTTATCATTTTGCATTTCGTACCACAGCTGACCTTGGATGTTGTGAATGACCAATAATATGGATGAGCTTTTAGTCAGATTGGGTGAAGCAGTTTAGGCGAATTGACTTGGCCGGATTGAGGCTTTTTCTATTGCAATAAAGCTACCTAATTTATTCTGCGCCATGCCCCGCGTCCCCTTTGTCCTTCTGGAGGGTAGCAGAGTGTTTAGCAGTGTCCCATTCTGCTCTTTCTGTGGCCTTACACAGAATCTAAGCTTCTGTAGCTTTGCTCTCATTCTTCATCTGGAGAATGTGGGTATAGAAAGTTGCAGACGTGTTCAAGAAGAAACCACTCGAGAGAGAGAGACATACTGTCAATACGTCCTTGAGGAACAATGGAAAACCACCTTAAATGGATGCTACATGCTGGGGAATAAAAGACAACTTCTGCATAAACACCTTGAGGGAAACTTGTTAAGATATGAGAGAAATCTGAAGGATGCAGAGGACACAACTGAGGATTACAGGCTACAGCTGCTCAAAAACAACCGGCAAGTCTTTAAGGGATAGTTCAGCCAAAAATAAAAATTTGCTGTTAATTTACTAACCTTAGACCTTAGGTTACTTTTTTTTTTTTTGAGTGGAAGAGTAAAGAAGATTTTTAGCTAAAATCGTGCTCCTTTGTGATTCATACATGGCAACCCAGAGACACACTTTAAGAGTCAAAAAAGCATATCAGGCAACATAAAATTAATACCCGTGGCTCCTGATGATATATCAAGGTCTTATGGAGTGAAACGATCAGTTTGTGCAAGAAACTGGACATTATTTACAACATTATTACCTGTAATCCAGAGCCTCATGCGAACAGGGAAATCTGATTCTTTTCTGCAAACTGGCTCAGTTCACTAGTTGTTTACGTAATCACTCAATGACGTAACATATACACAATTATATTATTAAAGCACCCAATTCTTCGAGTTTTCGGTTCAGAGAAGCGCATATCAGCGGCTCATCGGTCCTCGGTGAACTGATTCATCTAGTTCACTAAAATGAATTAAATTAATGATTCGTTTGTAAATACTGTTTTACAGTATTATTACTGGATTACAAGTAATAATGATGTAAATAATGTTTAGTTTCTTGCACAAACTGATCGTTTGGCTTCATAAGACCTCAGCATATCAGAAGGTTCAAACGCTCACTGATGCAAAAAATGCATTAAGTCTGAGTCAAACTGTTTCCTCAGTTCAGTGACTGTTGGAGGAACTGGAGCACTGAATCAGTTCATTCATCATAGATTCACATACGCTGCTATTTTAGCTCATTTTGAGTCGGAGTGACTGTCAGGCATCTGAAAGTGAATTTCGATTGAGTAACTTGTAGATCTGTGCTGCTCGAGCTGTGAACTGTTTCAGATGGTTCAGTCCGATTTGGCGAACTGATTCATCTAGTTCACTAAAAAGAATCAGTTCAAACGAGTCGTTTGTGAACCGGACATCACTCCGAACTGTTTTCATGAGGCTCTGGATTACAGGCAATAATGATGTAAATAATGTTTAGTTTCTTGCACAAACTGATCGTTTCGCTTCATAAGACCTTAGCATAGCATCAGAGGCCACTGGAATTAATTTTGTTGTATCTTTTCAGTTGAAGTCAAAAGTTTACATACACCAAAATAACAGGGATCATACAAAATGCATGTTATTTTTTATTTAGTACTGACCTGAAGAAGATACTTCACATAAAATACGTTTACAAACAGTCCACAAGAGAAAATAATAGTTGAATTTATAAAATTTGCCCTGTTCAAAAGTTTACATACGCTTGATTCTTAATACTGTGTTGTTACCTGAATGATCTACAGCTGTGTTTTTTTTTTTGTTTTGTTTTTTTTGACAATTGTTCATGAGTCCCTTGTTTGTCCTGAATGGTTAAACTGCACGCTGTTCTTCAGAAAAATCCTTCAGGTCCCACAAATTCTTGTTTTTTTAGCATTTTTGTGTATTTGAACACTTTCCAACAATGACTGTATGATTTTGAGATCCATCTTTTTACACTGAGGACAACTGAAGGACTCATACGCAACTATTACGTTCAAACACTCACTGATGCTAAAGAAGGAAAAACCATTCATTAAGCCGGGGGGTGAAAACTTTTGGAATTTGAAGATCAAAGTAAATTTAACCAATTTTGTCCTCTGGGGGACATGTACGTATCTTCTGAAGCTTCTGAAGGGCAGTACTAAATGAAAAAAAAAATTAGGTAAAAATAAGAAAAAAGTACACATCTTCACTCTGTTCAAAAGTTTTCACCCCTCGGCTCTTAATGCATCGTTTTCCCTCAGTTGTCCTAAGTGTGAAAAGATGTATCTCAAAATCATACAGTCATTGTTGGAAAGGGTTTAAATACATAAAACAATGCTAAAAAAACAAATAATTTGTGGGACCTGAAAGACTTTTCTCAAAAACAGCAAGCAGTTCAACAAACAAGGGACTCGTGAACAAATATCACTTAACAAAAAAAAAAAAAAAAAAAAAAAAAAACACAGCAGTGGATCATTCAGGTAACAACACAGTATTAAGAATCAAGGGAATGTAAACTTTTTAACTTTTTATAAATTCAACTATTGTTTTCTTTAAAATCTTTTATGTCAAATATCTTATTCAGGTCAGTAGTAGATATAAAATATCATGCATTTTCCTCTTATTTTGGTAAAATAATCAACATTTGTATGTAAACTGTAAATGCTTTTTTGACTCTCAAAGTGAGGGCTGTCATTGACCTCCATTTTATGAATCACCAAGGACCACGGTTTCAGCTAGAAATCTTCTTTACTGTTCCACTGAAGGAAAAATAGTCACCTATGGTCATCTTGGAAGGCCTGAGTGCGAGTAAATGAACAATTTTCATTTTTGGGTGAACTGTCCCTTTAAGAACAACACTGCGAGGAAGGAAAAGATTAAAAAACACAGTGTATAGAACGAGTCAACAAGTATAAAATGAATTCAGTGTAGACAATGTGGCTTTGTAGAGCTTTACCTTCTGTCTCTGGCACTGAAAGGCACCACATGGATTCCTAGCGGCCCACCGCCATTGGACACCTCAACCAGCTTTAACATTTCACTAGGGACAGTGACAAATGAGGCCAATGAGAGGAGGAACAAAACAGAAGCAACCAAGTAAACAAAGAAATGGCAATACAAAAAAAGTTTTGAGCATGACAAAGCGGCTATGAGTAGCTATGAGCTGCTGCGCTGGAAGCTAAAGGCTAGTTTAGATCCAGCCCAGCGTGAGACCATCTATAACCCCAGGGGCCATTAAGACACACGGGTCGATGGAGGACCCAAACAGACACTTCAATTAAGTGATTAGGATCAGATTGAGGCCGGTTCTGTGTTTTTTAACAGTCGGCGAGTGCGCTACACCTGTGAGAGAAAAACATATGGCAAGAGCACATGGGATAAAGAGAGGGCAACAAAAGATGAGCATGTGAACTGATGAGGTGCCGCGGTCTGTTAAATTGTCATCTTTTCCAGACAGTTAAACGCTAGATCACCCAAAAGCTGATAGCTAACTAAAACCTTACTTTAGCTAACCTTTTATAATAAATAGAACTGAAAACAAAAGAATTTTACTCAAATATGAACTAAAATTAAAACAGACATATGTGACCCTGGAGCACAAAACCAGTCTTAAGTAGCACGAGTATATTCATAGCAATAGCCAAAAATCCATTGTATGGGTCAAAATTATCAATGTTTCTTTTTAATGCCAAACATCATGAGGATATTAAGTAAAGATCATGTTCCATGAAGATATTTAGTACATTTCCTACTGTAAATATGTCAAAACTTAATTTTGATTAGTAATATGCAGTGCTAAGAACTTTATTTTGACAACTTTAAAAGCAATTTTTTCAATATTTAGATTTTTTTTTTGCACTCTCAGATTGTTTCAAAATTGTTGTATCTCAACCAAATATTGTCCTATCCTAAACCATACATCAATGGAAAGCGTATTTATTCAGTTTCTTTCAATATAACAAAAAGTACACTTATGACTGGTTTTGTGGTCCAGAGTCACATATAAAAATAAAAATTGTAAAATAAGTCTTAGTAGACAAAATAAATAAATACATAAATAAATAAATAAATAAAAACCAGCTTATCTGTTATTGGTCAGCAAAAAATGATAGCTCCGCCCCAAACTCTTACCATTGGTCGAGCTGTTGCTATGCTGGGCTGGTCGAATTCTCAAACAAACAGTGATGTTTTAAAAAAAATGTCACAGAGACACACTTTTTAATTAACCTATAAATTTTACTTAGTCTAAAATTAAGCTTTTATCAAATGAAAAATATGATATATATAAAAAATAAGACTTGTTAGACTTTAATCTGTTCCTCAACAATCCATTTCAGATTATTTGAAATACATTTGAAGTCAAAAGTTTACACACACCTTGCAGAATCTGCAAAATGTTAATTATTTTACTAAAATGAGAGGGATTATACAAAATGCATGTTATTTTTCATTTAGTACTGACCTGAATGAGATATTTCACAAAAAAAACAACATTTAAATATAGTCCACAAGAAAAAAGAATAATAGTTGAGTTTATAAAAAATTACCCCGTTCAAAAGTTTACACCCCCTTGATTCTTTTTTTTTTTCTTTTGATAGATGTTCATGAGTCCCTTGTTTGTCCTGAACAGTCAAACTGTCTGCTGTTCTTCAGAAAAATATTTTAAGTCCCACAAGTTATTTAGTTTTTCCAACAATGACTGTATGATTTTGAGACCCATCTTGTCACATTTAGGACAACTAAGGCACTCATATGCAACTATTACAGAAGGTTCAAACGCTCACTGATGCTCCAGAAGGAAAAACCATGCATTAAGAGCCGGGGGTGAAAACTTTTAAACAGAATCAAGATTTTTTTCTTCTCATCTTGCCTGAATGTCATTTTTTTTAAATATAGTACTGCCCTTCAGAAGCTACAAAGGATACTTCCATGTTTCCCAGAAGATAAAATAAATCAAATTGACCCTGATCTTCAAATTCCAAAAGTTTTCACCCCCCAGCCCATGCATGGGTTTTCCTTCTGAAGAATCAACCTTCTGTGTTTGAAGCTTCTGTAATAGTTGTATTGTCCCTCAGTTGTCCCCAGTGTAAAAATATGGATCTCAAAACCATACAGTCATTGTTGGAAAGGGTTCAAATACACAAAAATGATGAAAAACCAAAGAATTTGTGGGACCTGAAGGATTTTTCAGAAAAACTGTTCAGAACAAACAAGGGACTCATAAACAACTATCACTAAACAAAAAAAACACAGCTGTGGATCATTCAGGTAACAACACAGTATTAAGAATCAAGTGTATGTAAACTTTTGAACGGGGTTATTTTTATAAATGCAACTATTATTTTCTCTTGTGGACTATATGTAAACATCTTTTATGTGAAATATCTTATTCAGATCAGTACTACATAAAAAAATAGCATGCATTTTGTATGATCCCTCTTATTTTGGTAAATTAATTAACATTTTGCAGATTCTGCAAACTTTTGACATCAACTGTATAGCATATTGTGTTGTGTGGACTATTTTTATAATACCCTTCAAGACACTGAGGTGGTTGTGAGAAAGACAGAAAGCAGATCCCAAATATTTTGTTGGTACTCCAGTGAGGACTTACTCAAGTGAAGCTGATTCCAGACAGGAATCTGCCCGTCCCACCGGCTCTATCCTGCCGTTATTCCCGTTTCCTGTTCTCTCCTCGTCTTCTTCTTCCTCGTCCTGTGGAGCAGTGAAGAAACACACTGTGAGTTGATGGTTCTACCTCACATCGCACATAAAGCAGTCGATCGCTGGCCCGCTCTAATCTAATTGAGTGACAGATGAGCGTAATGGCTGCTGTTTTAAATCAGGGTGACTGCGAGAGGACGGCCGTGACATCAGAGCGATGGCTGTAATCGATTATTCATATTCAATCAATCAGTCTGGGCTCAGGTCTGCTGCTAATCGGATAAGGAAAGAGCTGAGTGGACGCGCATTTGTTTCTTTCGCTATCCTTATCTAATTTCCATCTCTCTGTCTTTCTATCTTTCTATTTCTCAACCTCTTGACACATTTGATATGTGCAGATGTCATTTACAATTCTTGGAAAAATGTAGAACAATAAGGTCTTGTCAAATAATGGAGGCTGGACTCACATCAAACATATTGACAGATCGACCACAAACAGCATGTCATCTTTGAACTGTTTAGTCATGCTGAATAGGAAACAAAGGCCCGTTTAACTTTTTTTTTTTAAGATTGATTTATGTAATGGATTTACTAAACTAAAATGAACTAAAACTAAAATGAAATAAAATAAAAATACTACTACCTTAATGATATTAAAATAACACTAGAAAAAAAGGTAATTTGTAAATAAATAAATAAATACACAAAACATTTTTTGTCATGTAGTTGTCAAGTCAATATTTCTCATTTATTTTCTTTCCATTAAGTATTTAAGTAAATAAATGAATAAATAAAGTACTAAAACTTTAACTAATATATAAAAAATAAATAAATAATAACATAAAAAATAAATAAATAACAGATAAATAACTACACAAATAATTTCTCTAGACATATTTTAAAAACTAAAATTAACTAAAACTAAAATGAAATAAAATAAAAAATACGACTACCTTAATTATATAAAAATAACAATAGAAAAAAGATTAATTTGAAAATAAATAAATATATTAAAAAAAATGTCATGTAGTTGTCAAGGCAATATTTCTCATTTATTTTCTTTCCATGAAGTATTTAAGTAAATAAAAGAATAAATAAATTAATAAATAAATAAATAACATAAAATATTAATAAATAATAGAAACATAACTAAACAAATAATCAATCTAGACATATTTTAAACAATAAAATTAACTAAAACTAAAATGAAATAAAATAAAAATACGATTACCTTAATGATATAAAAATAACACTAGAAAAAAAAGGTAATTTGTAAATAAATAAATAAATACATAAAACATTTTTTGTCATGTAGTTGTCAAGGCAATATTTCTCATTTATTTTCTTTCCATGAAGTATTTAAGTAAATGAATGAATGAATAAATAAATAAATAAAGTACTAAAACTTTAACTAATATATAAAAAATAAATAAATAATAACATAAAAAAATAAATAAATAATAGATAAATAACTACACAAATAATTTATCTAGACATATTTTAAAAACTAAAATTAACTAAAACTAAAATGAAATAAAATAAAAATACGACTACCTTAATTATATAAAAATAACAATAGAAAAAAGATTAATTTGAAAATAAATAAATATATTAAAAAAATGTCATGTAGTTGTCAAGGCAATATTTCTCATTTATTTTCTTTCCATGAAGTATTTAAGTAAATAAAAGAATAAATGAATAAATAAATAAATAAATAAATAAATAAATAAATAAAGTACTATTTTTTTTACTAAAATATAAATAAATAAATAACATAAAATATTAATAAATAATAGAAAAATAACTAAACAAATAATCAATCTAGACAGATTTTAAACAATAAAATTAACTAAAACTAAAATGAAATAAAATAAAATTACTACTACCTTAATGATATAAAAATAACACTAGAAAAAAAGGTAATTTGTAAATAAATAAATAAATACATAAAACATTTTTTGTCATGTAGTTGTCGAGGCAATATTTCTCATTTATTTTCTTTCCATTAAGTATTTAAGTAAATAAATGAATAAATGAATAAATAAGTAAATAAATAAATAAATAAAGTACTAAAACTTTAACTAATATATAAAAAATAATAACATAAAAAATAAATAAATATTAGATAAATAACTACACAAATAATCAATCTAGACATATTTTAAAAACTAAAATTAACTAAAACTAAACTAAAATAAAATAAAAATACGATTACCTTAATTATATAAAAATAACAATAGAAAAAAAGATTCATTTGAAAATAAATAAATATATTTTAAAAAATGTCATGTAGTTGTCAAGGCAATATTTCTCATTTTTATTTCGTTTTCCATGCAGAAAATAAATAAATAAGTACTAAAATTTTTACTAAAATATAAATAAATAAATAAATAAATAACATAAAATATTAATAAATAATAGAAAAATAACTAAACAAATAATCAATCTAGACATATTTTAAACAATAAAATTAACTAAAACTAAAATGAAATAAAATAAAATTACTACTACCTTAATGATATAAAAATAACACTAGAAAAACGGTTTATTTATAAATAATTAATTACTTTTCCATGAAGTATATAAATAAATTATTTAATGAATAAATAAGTACTAAAACTTTAACTAAAATATGAATAAATAAATAATAACAAAATATAAACAAATAATAGATAACTATACAAATAATCAACAAAAAATACTACTATCGAATTAATATGACAATAATACTTAAAGTTTTTGTTACTATTTGTAAAAAAAAAAAATGAATAAATGAAATATTTTGTGTCAGTATTCAAGGCAATATTTCTCATTTTCATTTAGTTTTCCACATTGCATTTTAAAAAAAATTGTATATAGTTACTAAAACTTAAAATACAAACAAACAAGCAAATAAATAAATAAATAATTTTTAAATACATAAATATTTACATAAATGCATGATAACGCAGATGTAAACGGGACCAAAAATTAACAGCAGCTCTGAAACGGAGTTTATCCGATGACAAGTGAATATATTCCACACATTAATTCCTCTCGAACCCTCGGCTGTGGATCATTTCCAAAGCCAAGTGAGTGTCTAGACACGGAGCGAGATTCTGCAATGGTTTGTTAGCCACGGATATTAATATTCCAGCGGTCTCACCCTTAACCTTCCCCTCTCAACAAAATGTCAAGCACATCTAAATAAGCGCTTCTCCGTCTTTATATGGAAATGCATTCAGTCTTTTCAGACAGTCACCCTCCAGCACACGCATCCGCCGGTCTGAAGAGGATGACTGGAGTCCTATTTTCATCTGTCTGTATTTTTTTATTGTTGTAGAGGTTAAAGAACGAGTGGAGGTCATGAAAATTTTATTAGCAAACCTCGGGAAAAGGCGGCAGCAGGTCCGTTACCTTATTCTGCTGAAAATCAGTCAATTGCCTCTCCAAACACAGTCAATGGTTTCGCTACTCGCCGCCCAATACAATGATTTTGTTATGTGGAAATAGCTGGATTTTTGTCTTCGTATCGCAGTGTTGGGGTGGAAGAAATCCTAAGTATATTTGATCCAGGATATTCAATCAAACCTTGTCATCTACAGCACTAAATTAAGAATTATTGCATCAATTTGGGTCAGATTTCCTAAATTTCCGGTATATACGTCTCTCTGTTTTTCAAGTAATATATCTGAATGTTAGAGCAAGATGGTAGAAAAGACTGCATCAAAATGCAGAAAATTAACAAGACAATATTTACATGATATTATGTGACAATATGTTAACATAAAATATGAAAAAATTTCTGCAGAAGAATATATACAGTAACATCAAAGAAAGAGTAAAGATCAGAAAAAGAAAAAATATATATATTTTTTAACTTCGCATTGAATTATTTCCCCCCAATTTCATTGTTTATGCAATGCCATTAAAAAAATAATAAAATAAAATAAAATCTTGTCTTGTCAATATCTACAATATTTTCTAGATCAGTGAAGCAGGAGAAAGAGTTCATAAAAAAGGGTTCATATTTAAACCAAAAAATAAGTATGTTTTTATTTTATATTTATTTCATTGTTAATGCAACGTCAAAAAAAAAAAACTTGTCTTTTTAATATTTATAATAATTACAAGATCAGAATTAATACATGCTTTAAAAAAAATATGTATTAAAAGTAAGTTTTTTTTTTTTTTTACTTTGCATTGCATTATTTTATCCCTAATTTCATTGTTTATGCAACGTTATTACAAAAAAATGTCTTTTCAATATTTACAAGATCAGAATTTATTTAATTTTGGGCATCCTGTCTTGTCAATATTTACAATATTTACTAGATCAGGAGAAAGAGTTAAAAGGGTCATATTTAAACCAAAAAATAAGAATAAAATATACATGCTTAAAAAAAGTGTTTTTATTTATTTTATTTCATTTATTTATTTGTATTTTATGTCATTACATTTTATTTCTGCATTGCATTGCATTGCACTTCCCCTAATTTATTTAGTTATTTATTTGTTTATTTATTTAGTTATTTATTTATAAAAAAAAGTATTTTTAATATTTATAATATTTATTACATCAGAAAAGCGGGAGAAAGAAAAAAAAGTCATATTTTAAAAATGTCATATTTAACCCCAAAATAGAAAATAAAAACAAAAGTTACATGCTAAATTGATTTATTTATCTTTTTTTTACTTTATAATTATTATAATTATAATTATTATTAATATTATTATTATTATTATTATTATTATTATTATTATTATTATTATTGTAACATTATTATTCTTGTAACATTACTATCTAATTTCATTGAGGGAAGAAGACAAACTCATTCAAATAAAAATACATATATTTGAAGTTATTTGATTTTGCGTTATCCGGACATTTTAACTTAGTATTTAAAGTGCATTTCAATACTACATTCTATGATTCTTATAGGTTAAATGCTTTCCTTTTTTCCTTGTCATGTTTAGACAACAAAGCAAGCCAGGACTGCTCCTGATGTCGCTTAAAACAAAGTGGGAACATAATGAACGTAAAAAAGAGGAAAAATAAATAAATATATAAATATGTTGAGTAGTTGGAGAAGTGAAAGTTTCATGAGATGTGAATGCAGCTGTGCTGGAGTGTCTCCATTCAGCTGTGAATTCTGCCGTCTGCAGCCAGAGAATGAGCTTATTAGCAACCAGAGATAAATCGGAGCGGCGAGGGCCGTCACGTCGGACCCCATGAGCCGGTCCAGGCGGTTGAAGAGAGCAGAAAGCGCTCCCTGTCACAAAGTCACTCGCACAGAACACAAAGTGTCACTTTGCGGCGGTAATGACGGACGCAGAAAACGAGGCTGGATGCCAGACGCTCAATTGTCCGGTTCTGAACACCTGCCAGACGCCAGCGCCGATGAAAAACTCCCGCATCAGCCCGCCACAGGGGGAAAAGGTCATTTACTGGGCGTCCCAGAGGCGAAGATCGACATCAGCTGTAAGGGATGAATCCACCGCTGTCATTCGGGTGCTTTAGGGGTCTGCTGAGTGTTTGTGTGCGTTCGTGAGCTTGGGTGCAGGCCAGAAGCCACTCAGTGCAGCAGTTACAGGAAGCCAGAGGTTACAAAGCTGGCGATTAGACAGACAGTGCATTAGATTATTGTTCCTGGCAGACGCAGGAGGTCGGTCACATTGAGAGACTGCTGGCTTGCGAGGAGCTGGAGGGAGAAAGTTTTCCACGGGGAACTTGGATTATAGGAGGAAACGGATGATATATCCAGAACGCTGGATGGAAGCCAAACAGAGGCCCGCGTGATCCTACGGATGCCTCGCTGGAGGGCTCAAAGGTCACGTCTGGGGAGACAACCAGCGTCTGACCTCCAGAATAACCAGATGAAATCAGGAAGGTGACGGTGGTGTGATATGACAGTTAGTGACAGGAGTGGAGGTCTGGCCTCTAGCATTGGGTCTAAGGTCGAATTTACACACAGAGATTGTACGAGTTTTTATAAAAACTACCTCACTCTCAGCCTCCGTTCGTCTGATGCATACTAGGAAGTGGTGGACGAACTACACAAATCAAGTACTTAAGTAAAAGTACAGAAAAAAAAAAATTATATAAAATGCATCCTATTTTTTAATCAGTACTGGGAAAATAATAGTTGAATTTATTAAAAAAAAAAGGCCCTGTTCAAAAGTTTACATACCCTTGAGCCTTAATACCACTGTTCTTTAGAAAAATCCTTCAGGTCCCACAAATTCTTTGGTTTTCAGCATTTTTGTGTCTTTCAAGTCTTTCCAACAATGACTGTATGATTTTGAGATCCATCTTTTCAATCTGAAGACAACTGAGGGACTCATATGCAACTATTACAGAAGTTTCAAATGCTCTCTGATGCTGCAGAAGGAAAAGCGATGCATTAAGAGCCGGGGGTGAAAACTTTTGAACAGAATGGAGATGTGTACGTTTTTCTTATTTTGCCTAAACATCATATTTTTTTCGTTAAGTACTGCCCTTCAGAAGCTACAGAAGATGTTTTCCAGAAGACAAAATAAGTTCACCCTGATCTTCAAATTCCAAAAGTTTTCACCCCCCTCGGCTCTTAAAGCATGTTTTTTTTTTTTTTTTTTTTTCCTTCTGAAGTATGAGTCAGCGTTTGAAACTTCTGTAATAGTTGCATATGAGTCTCTCAGTTGTCCTCAGTGTGAAAAGATGGATCTCAAAATCAAACAGTCATTGTTGGAAAGGGTTCAAATACACAAAAATGCTAAAAAACCAAAGAATGTGTGGGACCTGACAAACTTTTCTGAAGAACAACAGGCAGATTAACTGTTCTGGATAAACAAGGGACTCATAAACAACTATCACTAAACAAAACAAAACAAAAAAACAGTTGTGGATCATTCGGGTAACAACACAGTATTAATAATCAAGTGTATGTAAACTTTTGAACAGGGTCATTTTTCAAATTCAACAATTATTTTCTCTTGCGGACTATATGTAAACATCTTTTATTTGAAATATCTTATTCAGGTCAGTACTAAATAAAAAATAACATGCATTTTGTATGATCCCTCTTATTTTTGCAGATTCTGCAAGGTGTATGTAAATTTAGCATTTCATTGACCAACATTTTAATCAAAGTTTTGAAAATTGAGCCACTTAGTAGTAATGACCCTACATATTTAAGTGAAAAACTGCATATTTTACTTGGACTTGACTTTTAATTCTAATTGGACTGGACTTTATGTGAAACTGTTAAAAAAGCAAACACAATTATGTTCCGATCTCCTCACTAATGCTCTCAGGAACAGAGATAATGTGAAGAATATCTTAAAATCTATACACAAACATACGGCTCTGCATTTTTAACCCAGAACTGACCGAAGGGCTATTTTCTTGTCCAACAAAAAGTGCTGGAAATGTGCCGTAAAGAAAATATAAGGAAGCGGGCCATTTGTAGTTGAGTCTTTCAAACAATGATTGTCCAAATATTTACAACCTCAAATAATAGTGACCTAACTCCAGTTCCTGACTACGTACAAAAGTTGGTAATTACTTACAGTGAAACACGCCCAAAAACAACACGGAAAAAGCCAAACATAACAAATGAGACCGGCATGAGAAATACTATGGCTGTCCAAAACTTCTTGTGTCTGGTTGGAGGTACTAGTGACCCTTATGAGGAGCCGTTGGGGTCAATAGGTGATACATAACTGGAAACCAATGAGTATGTCTGATGTGGAGCATTTGAGATAATAAAGAAATGGAAAAACCAAGATTAGGAACCCATGCATTCCTATGCAAAAAGTAGAAGTCGAAGAAAAACCTAATCAGAAACCATAAAGTCAAAGACATAGAAGTTGAATAAGAAGTTGAAGAGGCAGAAATCAAAGACATAGAAGTTGAAGAGGCAGAAATCAAAGACGTAGAAGTTGAAGAAAAAGTTGAATAAGTTGAAGTCAAAGAAAAAGTTGAAGAGGCAAAAGCCATGGAAGTCGTCAAAGAAAAAAGCTGAAAAAGTAGAAGTAAAAAAAAAAACCTAGTCAGAAACCATAGAAGAAAATTCTAGGCATAAACTATAAAAAAGTCGAAGAAGTAGAAGTCAAAGAAAAACCAAGGCAGAAACCATAAAATAAGTCGAAGACTTAGAAGTTGAAGATGAAGTCAAAGAGGCAGAAGTTGTAGAAGTAGACGTTGAAGAAAACGTCAAAAAAGTAGAAGTCGAAAAAAAACCTAGTCAGAAACCGTCGAAGAAAAACCTAGGCAGAAATCAAAGAAGAAAACCCTAAGCATAAACCATAAAAGAAGTCGAAGACACAGAAGTTGAAGAAGTCGAAGTTGAAGAAAAAGTCGAAGAAGTAAAAGTCGAAGTCGAAGAAGTAGAAGTCGAAGTCGAAGAAGTAGAAGTCGAAGTCGAAGAAGTAGAAGTCGAAGAAAAACCTAGGCAGAAACTATAAAAGAAGTCTAAAAGTAGAAGTTGAAGAAGAAGTCGAATAAATTGAAGTCAAAGAAAAAGTTGAAGAGGCAAAAGCCATGGAAGAAGTCGAAGAAGCAGAAGTCGAAGAAAAACCTAGGCAGAAACCATAAAATAAGCCAAAGACATAGAAGTTGAAAAAGTCGAAGAGGCAGAAGTCAAAGAAGTATAAGTTGAAGAAAAAGTTGAAGAGGCAAAAGCCATGGAAGTCGTCAAAGAAAAAAGCTGAAAAAGTAGAAGTAAAAAAAAACCTAGTCAGAAACCATAGAAGAAAATTATAGGCATAAACTATAAAAAAAAGTCGAATGAAGTAGAAGTCGAAGAAAAACCTAGGCAGAAACCATAAAATAAGTCGAAGACTTAGAAGTTGAAGATGAAGTCAAAGAGGCAGAAGTTGTAGAAGTAGACGTTGAAGAAAAAGTCAAAAAAGTAGAAGTCGAAAAAAAACCCTAGTCAGAAACCATTGAAGAAAAACCTAGGCAGAAATCATAGAAGAAAACCCTAAGTATAAACCATAAAAGAAGTCGAAGACATAGAAGTTGAAGAAGTCGAAGTTGAAGAAAAAGTCGAAGAAGTAGAAGTCGAAGAAAAACCTAGGCAGAAACTATAAAAGAAGTCTAAAAGTAGAAGTTGAAGAAAAAGTCGAAGAGGCAGAAGTCAAAGAAAAAGTTGAAGAGGCAAAAGCCATGGAAGAAGTCGAAGAAGTCGTCGAAGAATCAGAAGTCGAAGAAAAACCTAGGCAGAAACCATAAAATAAGTCAAAGACATAGAAGTTGAAGTCGAAGAGGCAGAAGTCAAAGAAGTATAAGTTGAAGAAAAAGTTGAATAAATTAAAGTCAAAGAAAAAGTTGAAGAGGCAAAAGCCATGGAAGAAGTCAAAGAAAAAGTCGAAAAGGTAGAAGTCGAAGAAAAACCTAGGCAGAAACCATAAAAGAAGTCGAAGACATAGAAGTTGAAGAAAAAGTCGAAGAAGTAGAAGTCCATAAAAGAAGAGTATCCATACGAACCCATGCATACTCAAAAACCAGAAAGGCCCTACTGTGGGCGCCACAATGCGCCATTATAGTACATCTGTCCCTCATAGGCAACTCCTATTAACTTAATTAGATATTTAAAAGAATTAGACTGATTTAATCGAACGTGACTAGGGTTTTTCACATCTTTCTCTCAAACACAGAGTCATTTCATCCCAGCGTTAAACAAAATCTCCATTACAACAGTCAATGGATCACACTACTCATCATTTTCAAGACGCTTATTTGTATTTGTGTTGGGGAAACAAACGCTAAAAGGACCTAAATGATGACTAAAGTCATTACCGGACATAAAGCTGACCCACTACCATAATCTACTTATACGAACACTATCCCACTGCGCTTGGTTTGTGGCGCTGTTTATTTGGAGTGTCAAATGAAAAAATATAGCCCATTTGGTATAGACATTTCATACACTTATCATGTCACAGGGGATATTAACAGGCAACTGTAAAATCCATTAATGCACCCCTGTAATCAGGCCTCGTAATATGTCTGTCATCTTGTGCATTGATTAAATCTTAGATGAACTTGTTTTTCATCAGAGAATTTTTCATGTCCTCAACACAGATAAAGGAATCGACCCATCAGTACAAACAAACATCAGCAAAGCAACAAAGAGAAGCTATAATTGCAAAAATTAATCTTTATTTCTCATTGTTTAAGAATAAAATGACTTGTTGACTGCAAGTAAATCAAGTTTAATTGTTTTTTACTGCTAAGCACTGTGACCAGTGTTGAAGAAAGTTACTTTAGTGCATTACAATATTGTGTTACTTCCTAAAAAGTTACTTAGTTACTTTTTAATGGAACGTTATGTGTTACGTTACTTTTGCGTTACATTTTCTCATCCGTGCTGTGCTTGCTTGTTTGTTTTCAATGTAGCACATATATATTTTGTGAAAAGTTATGTTTAAAAGTAAAGCATTACAATATTGTGTAACTCCCTAAAAAGTAACTAATTACATTACTTAGTTACTTTTTATTATGGAATTTGATGTGTTACATTACTTTTGTGTTACATTTTCTCATCTGTGCTGTGCTTGCTTGTTTGGTTTAGGGCTGTCCCCGAATAGTCGAAGATTCGATGCATCGATATGCGGAGCCTGATTCGACCACCGATCTCACAGTCGAATCTTCGCGGGTGAAACGAGCATCATACCATTTTGGCAATATGGGGGTGCTCAATGTCTAATTGCACACAGAACTACTGGTTTTGTACGGTTATATTACGTTATATACAGCCTTTGATTATGATAATGCAGTAAAAACAAAAGTGAAAAGAAAGAAGCGTTCAATAAATATTTTAATGTGTTTGTGAATAAATCTAACCACCCCTGTGACAGATTTAATTTTCACTTGCCCTGATCCATGATGAGATGCGGACCATCTTGACTGCAGGGATTAGGCGGCGATCACACCGAACGCGTTTTTGCAATTGGAGGCGCCTCTTTTGAATGGTTTTCTGTTGGCAGTGAGCGTTCTGCGCTCTGTTTATGCGCCCCCCGCGCCTCGCGTTTTTGCAGGAGCGCTCCGAGCGCCTGAAGTTGAAAAAAAAAAATCAACTCTGAGCGGAAAAACGCCCAACGTCATTCGCGTTCCATTGTCCAATCGAATGAATGGAGAGGCGGGCCTTCTGTTGTGATGGTGAAAGTTTACCGTTGCTTCAAAAGTCCGGAGACTGCAAGAAATGGAGGAGAAACCTTTGGTGTCTATCGTGGGTAACCAGGAGCTGTATTATTTAGGGTTTCTGCTAATATGACAGTTTACTTAACAGCAAAAAACTAAGATTTTAGAGCGTTCGCGCTATAATCCTTTGATTTGACTGACAGGACAGCTGTTTCGGTCGTTGCTTAGCAAAAAAGGCAGTGCTGTGCGCCTCGCGTTTTTAGAACTAAAAGACGCGTTCTGTGTTTTTATTTAAACCTAAATAAGTTCGTCTGTCAGTTGGCAGGCAGTTTTGGTCGCTTTATTAAAAGTTGTTGCTGTGTGCAGTGTGTAAAATAAAATAAAAACTGTTTTACCCTCCTGCTGACTATAGTGTCGTGCCCCTCCCAACCCATTCACACACACACATAAGCCTAGATGATTCGACTATCGGTCGACTATAGAAAGATTCGAAAATTCTGATTCGACTATGAAAATTCATAGTCGGGGACAGCCCTAGTTTGGTTTTATGTAAAAAATAAAAAATAAAACATTTAAAAGTTATGTTTAAAGTAGTTAATTACAATATTGCATTACTCCCTAAAAAGTAACTAATTGTGTAACTTAGTTACTTTTAATGGAAGGTGATGTGTTATTAGGGCCCGAGCACTACAGTGCGAGGACCCTATTGGAATTGCTCCGTTTATTATTATTCTTCTTCTTCTTCTCCGAAATGAAAAGTCTTTTTGAGGGCCTAAACATGCCCGAAAACTCACGAAACTTTGCACACGCATCAGACCTGGCGAAAATTTACATCTGATATGGTTTTCAAAAGTGGGTGTGGCAAAATGGCTCGATAGCGCCACCTATAAAATTTCAACAGAGTGCGCCTCGAGCTACGTTTTACGTACATGTACGAAACTCGGTACACATATGTAACACACCAATACCTACAAAAAAGTCTCCTGGTGCAACATCCGAAACCCGACAGGAAGTCCGTTATATTGAATTTCCTGTACGATTTTTGTGCAGTTTTTGCCATTTTCAGGCCTCGTACTTTAACGAACTCCTCCTACAGTTTTTATCCGATCATCTTCAAATTTGCTGAGTGTCATCATAAGGCCTTTGCGATGTTAAATTGCGAAGCTTTAGAGTTTTCGTCGATGGGCGTGTCCGTGGCAGCCTGACAAACTTTGATGTTTATCCATGAAAAACGAAGTTGCTATAACTCAGGCATACGATGTCCGATCTGCCTCAAACTTCACATGTTTGATGACAGTCCGGTCCTGAACACATGTCAGTGCCCAAATTCAGTTATAGTCATAGCGCCACCTGCTGACAACAGGAAATGACATGTTTAACACTGTTACGGACTCCTAGCAACATATTGAAAAGCGTTAACAAGTCGTAAATAGCCTAGCAACATGCTACAAACATGCTAAAAAATGCTAGCAACACTTAGCTAAGAGCTAAAGCATGCTATTAATACAAATACAAAAGGAAATTGCTGTAACTCATGTAAATACTGTTGAATCTGACCCAAACTTAATATTCAACATGCTACAAAAATAATAAAGCATGCTAGCAACACTTAGCTAATATGCTAAAGCATGCTAATAATACAACAAAACAGGAAGTTACTCTAACTCAGGCATACCATGTCCAATTAGCCCCAAACTTAACATGTTTGATAAGAATCCTGGCCTAAACACACGCCCATGCCTGTATTCAGTTATAGTCATAGCGCCACCAGCTGGTAACAGGAAGCCATATGTTTAATACTGTTGTGGATGACTAGCAACATTTTAAAAAAAAATTCAACAACTGTTAAAAAGGGTAGAAACATGCTAGAAACATACTATAACATGTTAGCAACATTTAGCTAAGTGCTAAGTGTTAAAGCATGCTCTTAATGCAATGAAACAGGAAGTTACTGTAACTCAGGCATGCAATGTCCAATCAGCCCCAAACTTCACATGTTTGATAACAGTCGTGACATGAAGATGTCTACATGCCAATATTCAGTTATAGTTATAGCGCCACCTACTGTCAACAGGAAGTGACATGTTTAACACTGTGACACACTATTAGCAACACACTAAAAAAGCCATTGAGTGCTAAACTAGTTCAAAACGTACTCAAACATGCTAGCAACACTTACTTAGTGCTAAAGCATGTTGTTAAAGACATAAAACAGGAAGTTACTGTAACTCAGGCATGCAATGTCCAATCAGCCCCAAACTTCACATGTTTGATAAGACTCCTGGCCTGAAGATATATACATGCCCATATTCAGTTATAGTCACAGCGCCACCTGCTGACAACAGGAAGTGATGTTTAATGGTGTTACGGACTCCTAGCAACATATTAAAAAGCTTTAGCAAGTTTTAAATAGGCTAGCATCATGCTAGAATCATGTTAAAACATGCTAGCAACACTTAGCTAAGAGCTAAAGCATGATATTAATACAAAGAAAAATAAGTGTAACTCATGCATACAGTGTCCAATCTGACCCAAGCTTAATATGTTTGATAAGAGTCCTGGTCTGAACACAAGCCCATGCCCATATTCAGTTATAGTCATAGTGCCACCTGCTGGCAACAGGAAGTCACATGTTTAATACTGTTGTGGATGCCAAGCAACATTTTAAAAATATCAACAAGTGTTAAATAGGGTAGCAACATTCTAGAAGCATGTTAGCAACATTTAGCTAAGTGCTAAAGCATACTCTTAATGCAATGAAACAGGAAGTTACTGTAACTCAGGCATGCAATGTCCAATCAGCCCCAAACTTAATATGTTTGATAAGAGTCCTGGCCTGAATACATTTACATGCCAGTATTTAGTTATAGTCATAGCGCCACCAGCTGGCAACAGCAAATTACTTGTTTTACACTAACTTAAGCATGCAATGTACAATTTGCACCAAACTTGACATGTTTGCCAATAGTCCTGGCCTGAAGACATCTTAAAGCCAATATTTCGTAATAGCGCCACCTGTTGGCAGCAGGATATGTCATGACTTACACTCAAGCATGCCATGTTCAAGCTTCACCAAACTTCATATGTTTCATGAAAGCACTGGCCTGAACACATCTGCATGCCAATATTCAGTTATAGGCATAGCGCCACCAGCTGGCAGCAGGAAGATTGGCACATATCAATGACTTTGACATATTCCTTCTACATTTACTGTGTTAATAGCATAGTCCCCACCATTCGCCACAGATCGGCGGTGAGCCCGAGTGCGAGGGCCCTACCATCGCTGCTTGCAGCTTTAATGTTACTTTTGCGTTTTTCCCATCTGTGCTGTGTTTGCTTATTTGTATTTAATATTTAAAAAAAAATACTTTTTTTGGAAATATACTTTTAAAAGTAATGCATTGCAATATTACGTTACACCCTGAAAAGTAATTAATTGCATTACTTAGTTGCTTTTTATGGAAAGTGATGCCTTACTTTTGCGTTACTTTTTTAAAAATAATTTGTGGTGTTTTTGCTTGTTTGGTTACTTTAGCTATTTTTTATGGAACATAATGTGATGCATTACTTTTGCATTACTTCTTACAATCTGTCCTGCATTTGCTTGTTTGTTTTTAACATGAAAAAAAAAAGTAACATTAAAACATCAAAGTAACTTTGAAAAAGTAACTCAGATATGTTCATGTAATTTAAAAAGTAATGCATTACTTTAGTGGTTACTTGAAAAAAATAGAGAAACTGATTACGTAAATTATGTTACTTGTAATGCGTTACCCTCAATACTGACTGTGACATGGTACAGCAAAAGTAACAAATATCACAGTACTCTATGTGAACCATATTCACATAGTTTAAACAATATGATTGCATTAGCATGGTACACATCCAAAAAACATGGTATTATCAAAGAATGGCCTATTTAACTACATACCAGAGTATTTTTTTGTAAGCAGCAGTAGTGTGATTCTTCTCAAAATCCTCATCCTTTATATTATGACATATATATCAGCTGCAGCATCTCTCCAGCAATTATTATTTGTCTCCTGTGGAAACCGACTCAGCTGTTTGGCGAGAGATGAGAGCTGTGTCAGAACACTGTCAGTTTGCGTGTCGGGCCCACGGATGTGCCTCCTGTGAGCGAAGCGGTAATATTTCTAAGTTTTGAGCTCATGTTCAGACACTTTCATATTCCTCTGTAATAGCACCTGTGGGTCAAGAAGGAAACTACAAAGAGAGCCGTAAATGTTTCGGGGCAGTAAGGAGTGAGTCAGCTTATCTAACGCTTTTATTTCAGACAAAACAAGCTTGGCACTTGAAATGTGATGTGTTTGCCAATTATTAATCCTTTTTACTTATTGATTATGCTGGTTTTAGCAGTTGTTTATAGTCCTGAAAGGCTCATAAAGAGTTAGCATTGTATAAAACTAGAATATCCATATGAAAATGTAATATATGACATTTAGATAGATAGATATCAAGTTAGATGTTTATATGTCTGTGGATATATGTACACTGCCGGCTGCCGCTCAAATGTTTGGGATCAGTACACTGCAAAAAATGCTTTTCTTCCTTAGATTTTGTCTCGTTTCCAGCCAACATATCTAAAAATTCTTAAATCAATAAGGATTTTCTAGACAAGTAAAAATTGTTTTCTTGTTTTCAGAAAAAAAAGTCAAAATTAAGTTCTTAGAACAAGCAAAATAATCTGCCAATGGGGTAAACAAACAGAAAACAAGATTATTTGTCTTACCCCATTGGCAGATTATTTAGCTTGTTTCAAGCCAAAGCGCACTTAATTTTGACTTGTTTTTTCTAGAAAATCCTTTTTTTACTCGTCTAGAAAATCCCTTTTGATTTAAGAATTTTTAGATATTTTGGCTGGAAACAAGACAAAAAATCTAAGTAAGAAAATATTTTTTATGCTTTTTTAAATAATTCTTATATGTTCATGCATATAAGGCTGTATTTACTTGATCAAAAATACACAAAAAAATGTACTATTGTGAAATATTGTTGCAGTTTAAAACAATTGTGTTCTATATTAATATATTTTAAAATATAATGTATTCCTGTGATGCAAAGCTGAATTTTTATCAGCCATTACTTCAGTTTTCAGTGTCACATGATTCTTCAAAAATCATTCTTATATGCTGATTAATTACTGTTATTTATCAGGATTCCTGATGAATAAAAGGTTAAAAAGAACAGCATTTATTCAAAATATAAATCTTTTCTAACAATATAAACATTTGCTATCACTTTTTATCAATTTAACACATATGAAATGACATGTTCCCCCATTATTAACCCTTTTTACTTATTGATTTTTCTGTTTTTAGCTGTTTTTTTATAGTCTTGAAAGGCTAGCATTGCATAAAACTAACATATCCATATGAAAATGTAATATATGACATATTGTTCCATATGAAGATAGACAGATATATATCAAAATAGATGTTTATGTGTAAGTGGATATATGTACACTGCTGGTCAAAAATTAAGATTAAGATTATTATTATTATTATTTTTAATTCTTATATTCTCATCAGTGCTGCATTTACTTGATGAAAAATACAGAAAACTGTGAAATATTATTACAGTTTAAAATAATGGTGTTCTATATTAATATATTTAATGTATTTTGATATGATGCATGACACATGATTCTTTGAAAATCATTATTATATGCTGATAAAGTACTGTTATTATCAATGTTGGAAACAGTTGTGCTGCTTACTTTTTATTTTTATTTTTATTTTTTTTGGGAAATTGAATCACTTTTTTCAGGACTTTTGACAAATAAAAGGTTAAAAATAACAGCATTTATTCAAAATATAAATCTTACAATATAAGTCTTTGCTATCGCCTTTTATCAATTTAATACATCCTTGCTGAATAAAAACATTATTTAAAAAAAAAAGAAGAAAGAATAAAAATGTACTGACCCTAAACTTTTAGATGGAAGTTTATATTGTTACAAAAGACAATAAAACATAAAAATAAAAATCAACTTTTCATTTGTTAAAGAATCCTGGGGGAAAAAAAAAAAAAAAAAAAAAATAACAGGTTCCAGCTAAATATTAAGCAGCACAACTGTTTTCAACAATATAACAATAAATCAGCATATTAGAATGACTTCTGAAGGATATGACACTGAAGACTGGAGTAATGATGCTGAAAATTCCGCTTTGTATCACAATAATAAATTACATTTTAAAATATATTTACATATAAAACAGTTATTTTAAATTAAAATAATATTTCACAATATTATGTTTTTTCTGTATTTTGGTATCAAATAAATGAGCATAAGAAACAACTACAAAACCATTAAAAATCGTACTGATCCCAAACTTTTGAGCACCAGAGTGTATATATTTACATATGTGTAATACATTTTAAATTTGTTTAATTTTTCCAAACAAAACAAAAACAAAACACCATAAGACGAGCCAGAAACAAGACACAAACAGAGCGGCCTAACTTGGCAAATGACAAACAGCACATCTGACTGCTCATAAACAAACCAGGCAGCAGTTGAAACCTGGCATCCTGTAATCCAATGAGCAAAGTTTTATTTGCGCCACTGTATTTCAGCTCTGATTTTCCTTCGCTTAAATCAACAAAGACACCAGAGCCTTTAAACCTGTCTCGCCTTTGTTTTTTAAGACAGCACTAATGGTGTATAAAAGTTTGGCTCGGCCGAGGATTACTTTGAGCAAATTAAAGGCAAACAGGTTCTTAATGCTATTAAGTAAATTAAATCAGATACGTGAGCTAATTCACATTTGTCTAGA
>NC_133384.1:8343136-8423136 GCF_049309525.1 Garra rufa | reverse complement strand
CCACCACTAGTTTATATACAGGGTGGGTGAAAAGTAACTAGGCATTAAAATTGGTATATAAATAAAATAAAAAATAAAGTCTATATTTCTAATACAAATTTACTGGAAAATATTTATAACATTAGTATTATTTATGAATATAATTTATTAATTTATATATATATATATATATATATATATATATATATATATATATATATATAATTATTTTTTTTTATTATTATTATTATTATTATTTTTTTTTTTTTTTTTTTTTTTGCTTGCGTGCTTGCATCCATATAGCTATCTAATATATAAAATAAGTCATACTTTGCATCCATATACTATGGTACTTAAATAGTACTTCTAAAATGTGATGCTATTATCCATGGTACAGTTATGGTAAAAACAGCATTGCATTATTACAGTATCATGTCACAAAATCACGGTAATACCGTGTTACACTAAGACTAAACCCATGCAACATTAAAGTTAGACAGAATGCAATTCTGAAATGCCTTGAGCTGCACATCTCGCACACTCATGACTGCTTTTCCATGATTAATCATAATTTAGAGGTGATTAAGAGGGAGGATCGTCCCACTAACTCCGTATGGAGCTATTAATCTGGCTCTAAGCCATGAAGGTCATTGAGCATATGTGTGATTACAAAAAGCAACAAAAACCTGAGCTCATAAAGACATTAGCAGAGATTGCGGGATAAAGTGGAAACAGAACGGCAATTTCATGAGCACTCCAGAGAGCGATTTCTGATATGCTGAAACACATCAGTTCTTTTTAAAGTGATATATAACACCTGGAGAGAGAGGGTCGTTTGCATTCACATACATCTCAACGGTGACCTAAAATCTGGCATTTTTACTCAGCCATGATGTTTTAAACTTCATTTAGAAAATGGTGAGGATTTTCCTTTTCCTGAAAATGCTAATTAATGTTATCAGGTTGGATTAAAACTTACTGACTTTGCTCACACAGGATATAACAACGTAAAAAATGTATAGAGCCCACCCACACTCTCTTCTGATTGGCTGTGACTTTTGATTGATTTGACTGGAATCTTATCATGTGACATGCCTACAAAAAAATTGCTTCGAAATGTCTTGTTTTATTATATTACGCAAATATTGGATTTAATCCTTCTATCACCTTTTTTTTTTTTACTTTCAATTAACGTCAGCACTGATTGTAGGCAAAACAGGTCCATAAACTCAGATCAACAAGGTTACAGAAAGAAACGCAAAACCAGTGCTAACTGAAAGAAACCAAGTTGACAAACAGATAAATTCCTAGATTGTAGTGATATCATTGCATAATGAGAGAATTACAAGCAATTTTTAAAAGGCTGGTAACTTTTGACTAGATTAGGTTAACCCCCGCCCATACACTCTTCTGATTGGCTGTGACTTTTGATTGATTTGACTGGAATCTTATCATGTGACATGCCTACAAAAAAAAAATTGCTTCTAAAAGTCTTGTTTTGTTATATTACGCAAATATTGGATTTAATCCTTCTATCACCTTTTTTTTCTTTCAATTAACGTCAGCACTGATTGTAGGCAAAACTGAGGTCCATAAACTCAGATCAACAAGGTTACAGAAAGAAACGCAAAACCAGTGCTAACTGAAAGAAACCAAGTTGACAAAAAGATTCATTCCTAGATTGTAGTGATATCATTGCATAATGAGAGAATTACAAGCAATTTTTAAAAGGCTGATAACTTTTGACTAGATTAGGTTAAGCCCCGCCCATACACTCTTCTGATTGGCTGTGATTTTTGATTGATTTGACTGGAATATTATCAATTATCTTGTATGGTTTGGATTCACCTGTTGTGTTCCCAGTCAAAAATGATCCACAAAAAAATTGCATTAAAATTTCTTGTTATGCTATATTTTCACCAAATATTGGATTCTGGCATTTTATCATCTTGCTTTCTATCAGTTAGCATTAGAATTAGCACTGTTTGTAGGCAAAAACTGAGGTGCATAAGCTCAAATCAATGAGGCCTACAATCAATCAGTTCCAAAAAGAAACACAAAACCGGTGAATAATTGAAAGAAAACAAGAAGACTAATTTTAAGATTTGTTGATAATATTGCTTATTAAGAGATTTACAGGCTATTTTAATGGACCATTCTACAAAACTTGTCCAAAATGAGAGTTAGAATCGTCTTAAAAATGTATTTTTCCACAGAATTTGTACGTATACAAATTTTATAATGTCCACATTTCTAGTAATTGTGCTAGTAATTCTCATATTGTATTTTCAGAAAGTTTTGGAATATTTGTTCTCTCCCCAAATTTATTTCCAAAACAGTAATTATAATTTAATTACAAGGGTTATACTGACCTATTTTGCTTACATGTACATTGTAAATATATATACAATGTATTTGTGATATTTTATTACATTTTTGTTAAGAGGTAAATCAATAATTACATTTTTAACAATATTTCAAGTGCAATTTTTGAGATTTGTTGTTTTAAATCTGTGTATTTTTAATTTCTTTGTAAAACACAGGTTGATCATACACTTTTTTTTAAAAGAATCAAAAAGATACTTTAAAAAAACAACAATGGAAAAAATTCCAAAAATTATTTCAATATTATTTTTATATGTTTAAATGGACAGCCGCCTCCAAATTGAAAGTACCTAATAAATGATGGTTTAATATATTAGGCTTACTAATATTTTAAATATTATTATGGGTTTCAATAGATAATAGAAGGATCTTACTAAGCATCTAAGATTTCAAATATGTAAATGCTTTAAAATGTGTTTTTTTGGTTGTGAGACAGCAGTTTGCACCAATTCTGTAGATTGTAGATTTTAGGTCAAAGACAAAAAAGGGTAAAACTGCTTTAAATTGCCGTTGTTTTCCCGCAAAAAAATATTAAAAAGTTTTCTGTTTAATTTAATTGCATTGTTGTTTTTCTGAGCAAAAAATAAATATCATACATTTTTTCCCTAATTTACAAAAGGCACCCACTAAAATGTCATCCAGTGTAACAATCTTGTCAGGCATATTTACAACAAAATCAATTTATGACATATTAAAAGACAAACTACTTTCACCCCAAATACTAATTAGTTGTAATTATACATTTTTAAAATTTGCCACTATCCTAGCTTTTGCTCTAGGTTTTTTATTCATTTAAAACACAATACAATGTTATATGCTCCCTTATTCTTTTATATATTTTAATGTACAAGTCAGAATAAGTATGTTGTTTGAATCTTGACATAAATATTGTGTTACACTAGCCTGGCAAGCCAGACCCACATAAATGTAGGGTCTGGGCACTCTCCATAGACAGGGCTCAACCGGAGGGGTGGGATAAACGGTTGTCTGTCAAACTCCTCTCCACGCAATAGGATAGCGCTACAACCAATCAGAGACGTAGTCGGTCGGGTGACGTAGTCAGAGCGACGAAGATTTTTAACAAAAATCAGTGCACTGTGCAGTCTGTCAGCCAAATAATAGACATAGATGGGCACTAAACCTTTAAAAGTAAACATGCACAGACACATCCAAATTACACCCTGTGGCTCGTGACGATACATTGATGTCCTAAGACACGAAACGATCGGGTTTTGCAAGAAAATGAACAGTATTTATATCATTTTCTTTTTACCTTTGATACACAGCCACGTCCATCCGTCATGAGCACGAGTTTAGCATATCTATGATTCGACTCGTCACATGTGGACGCGCTCTGGTGTAGTATACGCAAACACCGGAAGGGGAAATCGATGAAAAAGTCCAGGATGAGTTTGCGCAAGCAAACGTAATCTTTTAGCTTTAAATGGGTTTGAACAACCAGGACAAGCGCAAGTAATTACCATTTTGAATAGCCGCTATATCCACAATCTCTTGTGCTGTGTAAACAATGAGTGTCGTATACACGCCACAGATCGCTTCCGGTGTTTGCGTATTCTACACCACAGCGCGTTCAGATGTAACGAGCTCCTGCTCAGGACACATGGACGTGGCTGTGTATCAAAAGTGAAAAATTATATAAATACTGTTCAGTTTTCCACGCTTAATTCACGGAACCAGGAATTCATGTCTGACGGAACTTATGGTCGCAGGTCAGTCGTCATCATGTTAAGCCCGCCCACCGACTCGTGATTGGCCCGGTACATCTTGGATTTTTCGGAATTTTAAGTGAATTGAGAGTAACTAGACTGACCTTGGAAGCAAATGTAATTTGCTGCTGCTAGGGGCGCGTCTAGATTCTAGGCTAGTGTTACACTGAATGACAACGTAAAATTATTTCAACCAAATTTTGACATTTTGTTCTCAAAAAATTGTTTGAAACCTTAGACGTTTTACTTACATTTAATTTCTATGGACATAAAATCCCTTTTCTAAATTTCTTAACATCTTTAACCCATATACTTATTTTTTTTATCCATTTAACTGTCCTTTCATACTGTCCTGTGAATCATTTTGTAGAAATTAGGCTTGATTTACCTAATTTTGGTCTCTCAACACAATGGATTTGATTAGTTCGATTGTTTGCAGCCCTATGCAGTCACTCGCACATTGTGTTCCAGCGCTGAAGGGTTTGTGTGTGGTCTACAGTCGACTCGTTTCTTCTAGAGCGCTGGAAGTGGGATCAGAAGAGGCCGTTGGATATGTGTGTTTCCTGGACTCAATGGGACAAGTTAATTGATGGAAATGTACAGCTGGCAGCGTCTGAATCCAATGAATGACAGCAAAGGAACACGGATATTAATTCCTTTGTATAAACGGCCAAAACACAGCTATTACCCGAACTCAATACAATACGCTTTCTTTTAAACTCATAGGATTTCTTTCAGCCCAGAATGTCTGTGTTTAGACTACAAGACAAAAGGTCAATCAACATTAGAATTTCCTGCGTTTCCTGACATATTTTGGCAAAACACAGCAAGGATAACTATTCTTTTGGTATTGTTTTAATCGGTGTGGGAAGTCATGCCGACGACGTTCCCTCCTTCATGATACAACCTTCTTATCCAAATGTTTGCACCCACTCGCACCTCGGTTCACGACAGGATACGGCCCTTCCTGTGCCACTCCGTCTGTGCAGGAAGTCTGCTCATTCAACTGTCAACACTTCATAGGAAGAATCTTGTAAGCACCAAGTTCATCGACTATGTCGCCAACAATTGAAATGGGACAGCTTTTATATTTCAAGACAATACAAATCCACACTTGCTATTCCCACTCGAAAAGCCCATATGCCAAAAGTAACACATCTAGCATTTGAGCAGAAATTTGAATGAAGGCTAGAACAAACACAGGAAGCACGTCATCGTGCTTTTGCACTAAGCTTTTTGTTTTGTAGAATAAACACGGCCGATTCTCTTTCCGCCCCTGTTCTGCCGTGAGACAGACCCCTGATATATTGACAGCCTGGGCTACCTGCTGTATTTTTAGACCAATCACAAAAGCATCAGTCAGGTTCAAAGGTGCAACCATCCAAGACATCCTCCCACTCTAGAGTCTGTTCCACTAGGAAAGAATGGGGAAAAGTCTTTGAAGCGCACCGGAATTCAGATGAAGCAGAAAGCAATAACTCAAAGTAGCACAGCAGGTTAAAAGCAGTCCAGAAGTCGGCCTTCAAGTGAAACTCCATGAAGACTGTTAAACCTACACAAACTAGAAGAAAATGACTGCTAATATTGATAATATTGTAACTGCTTTGTCTTTTTTTCCAAACCAGGTAAGTCATGTCAAGTTTAATGTAGTTCACTGCAAAAAAAATGCTTTTCTTACTTAGGTTTTTGTCTTGTTTCCAGCCAAAATATCTAAACATTCTTAAATCAAGAAGGATTTTCTAGATGACTAAAAATAATTTTCTCGTTTTCAGAAAAAACAAGTCAAAATGAAGTGAGTTTTTGCTTAGAACAAGCTAAATAATCTACCAATGGGGTAAGCAAAAAAAAAAAAAAAAAAAAAAAAAATCTTATTTTAAACAGAAAACAAGATTATTTTTCTTACCCCATTGGCATATTATTTAGCTTGTTTTAAGCAAAAACCCACTTAATTTGACTTGTTTTTTTCTGAAAACAAGACAATATTTTTCACTCCTCTAGAAAATCCTTCTTGGTTTAAGAATTTTTAGATATTTTTGCTGGAAACAAGACAAAAAAAATCTTTAAACTTGAATGTTCTAACATTTCCATTTGTGTTCCACTGAAGATAGTGGAGAAGATAATGGCTTCTTAAGTGAATTTTCAGTTTTGGTTGAACAATCCTTTGAATAAACAATGAAGAATTAGTAATTAATACTTTTGTTTTTTTGCATTTATTTATTTATTTGTGGTTTTATTTTGTGATTACAATGACTCTTAAGCTGGTACTTTGCTTGAGATGGTTTGGCTGTCAATCATTTTACAGTATTAAAGTGTCATTATTATGGTCATACTAACATTATACTATCATATTTTTTACTAATATAAATGTTTTGTTTATTCCTTTTTTTCATTATTTTTTTGTATGCAGGTCAAAGTTACATCCTATTTTTTCAAATATACAAAGGTGATTTAATATGCATAAAAGCATATTAAATGCAAGTAAAGTGCCTAGTTTAATGTTTCAAGTAACTTTTGTGAAAATAAAATGTCAAAATATGGGTGAAATAATGTTGCATTGTCATTGAGCATAACAGATATATTTATGTAATAATGAAACATGTTTTTTTTCTGACCTGTACTTATTACAAAGTATAAATAAAATGATCACACTAAATGTTATTATTATATTATGATTAATTTAAATGGCAAAGATAGGTAAAGATTTAACATTACAATTAAACTGTATTTTGGGGTCTTTTAATGTCATCTAATAATTCTTGTTCTAAAGTTTTATTTGGTATATAAACTATTGCTACATTATGTATATCTTCTTAATCATGGTAAAATGTATGATAGTCATTGTTTTTTTTTTTTAAATAAAAATAAATGGGACACATTCTAATGTATGAAAAAATAAAGCTGTAATAAACCTTTTTTGTTTGTTTTAATGCTTGAAAACCCCTTCTAATCCATTTTTGTTTTAAATTTAACATGTATAAGTCTGCCTTTTATGTTCTTCTTGGTCAAGAGTAGCATTCGGCAAGATGCCCCAACACGAAGGCCATACTTAAAAAAACAGCAATGTTGATTATTAAAAAATCCTAGAACTCATAAATATTACATTATATATTGACATTATCACTTTTAGTATGCCAGTAAACTGTTATAGATGCAATTCTTACAAAATCCTGGATGTTCTGTACTAAAGTACTGCAGTCTCTGAGAAGTTGAATAATTTTGATTGCAACCGTATTCCATCAACATCCAAATATGAATGTTTTTTTTTGTCATTTGCAGACACACTTTTACTTTGAAATAACGGCTGATTATTGTTATTCATGACAGCTGGTCCGGCTTTCAATCATTTCACAGCACTGAACATTCGCAAAGGCCTCATACTGGTGGGAACGAAGTCTTCATCGAAAAATAACAGCATGTGACGCACAATTTACTTTTGAACAGCATCTAGCAATGCATATTCATCCCCACATTCATTACGCTTCACCTGCGGACAGCCAGGTTATGGAACCGAGGGACTCCCCGCTCTACGGAAACAAGCAAGCCCACCATGCGGTCCTCGTCCTGCGGAGATCAATTTGTGAGTGATTTAATTTCCCACAGAAATAAGAACTAAGCAGATAGACCTTCCACTCAGCCTGTATCTGCATTTCACTCCTTCCTGTCAATGCGTAGAGGGCCACCGCAGACCCGCATTCACAAACGGCTCCTTCTGCTTTTCTTCGCCACTCATGCAAATCAAATGCTTTTCTCTTTTCTCTAAATGGGCAGAAGGACTCCTCCTGGTCTCCATTCACAGCTGTTTACAGTTGGCCATATTCCTATGGCAACTTAAAAGCATTACGCTCTAATGGAAGCAATAAAAGAACGAAAGCGGCCTGTTGGTACGATGGACACGGACACTGTGGAGAGGACTCATTTGAGACAAATGACTCGGAGCAAAGGAGACACTCGCATTATAAACTGGAACCGAGAGTAGAAAACAGCAAAAAATAAATAAAAAATCATAAATAGGAATGAATTATTCAGGAGGGCTGGGAAATCGGATACTGACGGTCTCTAAAGTCTATCTTCCACCTCATTGCGTAGCTGTCATCCAAATAAACGACACTAGAGCATTTAGTCGAATAGGTGTGGAAGAATACACTCCTCTTAGCTTTCAAAAATGTGTGAATTTTTAAACCCACTCGCTATCTGCGTAAACCGTGACACGTCTTCCCTCAATTACCCTTCGTTTTTGGGTACTTAAATGCGTCCAGGCGTGGCTCGATTGGCTTGAGAAAGGGGGACGCTACTTTAAACGAAGTTGTCTGTCACAAATGCAAAACCTTTGATAGATGTTAGAGCTTTTCAACCATGGCTCCATCAACAACCGAGCTTGGATCAAGTCCAGTCGATTTGTGAAAAATTGCCTTGTTTTACTTTCATTCACAGTTTGTTGCACCATAGTCTTCTGACAGATCTAATATAGCCATTTGAGCAGCATAACCCCACATCTCGACCTCCCTAGTAGCTTTCGTACGCCTCCGCCCGCAATCAGAGTTCCCCACCTCGGATGTGCCCTTGGTGTAACAGCGGTTTTCACCACAGTGAGGTTCCAAATTCCCCAAAGTCATTATTGTCTCCTGCTAAGTTGCCCCAGCCTGCTATGATTTGTGGGTAATGAGCTGGCAACCGGGCCTGGGCTCAATTATTCTCACTGAGGGAGTGATTTCTCACTCTGTAGAGCAGAGCACAAAGTGCACTCACTAATTCTAATCAGGACATAACACACTCATAATCACCCATGCGGAAATAAAAGAGTGGGTGAAAAGAAAGACAGAACATAAATAACAGTGAAATATGGACGAGGTTGACGTGTTGTGGGGGACAGACTCGTGATTACAGGTAAAAGTGGGATGCGCTTTGTGTTTTGTCGGCGTGACAGGTGCAGTGTTTCACACCGTGTCAAAGAGAGATAAGCATCCTTTATTGATCCCCGAGGGGAAATTCTGCATGATCGCGTAAAAAAACATGGCCTGATTAGACTCAGATAATGTGGCTCAGAACTTTTGAGAATAACGAGAGAGGTAGAAAACAGGATTGATATAAAAAGTTTGAACCTTGACTAGCAACTTTAAGTTGAGATGACTTAAGACGGCATTCATGAAACCCAATTGGTGAGGTCAGCCAGAAAAGAAACACTGTCAATTTTGGCCTTGTTTACACTGCAGGTCTTGATGCTGAATTCTGATTTGTTGCCTACACTCTTAAAAATAAAGGTGCTTGAAAGGTTTTTCACAGCGATGCCATAGAAGAACCATTTTTGGTTGCACAAAGAATCATTCAGTCAAAGGATCTTTAAAGAACCTTCTTTCGCCACAAAGAACCTTTTGTGACACAGAAAGGTTCTTCAGATGTTAAAGGTTCTTTATGGAACCATTTAGACAAAAAAAGGTTCTTCTATGGCATCGTGACGCACCTTTATTTTTAAGAGTGTACAGCCAGGTTTCCATCCACGGATTTTTCGGAAAAAATATTTAGCGCTTCAAAATTTTTACTGATGTAGTTGATGAAAATGCGATTTATCGATAAAATTGCTCATTTGTCGATACAATCTTTTTCCATTGAACTTTAGCGCATAAATTCTATATCGATAGTTCAAATTCTCATGTTAAAGCAACGTTTCTTTAAATCATATTATTAGATTAGAAAATTATTATATATATGGAAAGAAAAAGACATTTCAAATAAGCATATCCTAATTTGGTGTTCTTTTAGTATGTTGCAAGTTAAAATGTACTCATTTTGTACAAAAAGTACAATATTTTACATTAATTCATTTTGGCTTGTTAGCTTATATTTTTCAGTCTTGTTTTGTTCTCAATTCTGTTCTACCATTAAATTTAAAGGATTTGTTGTGGAGTGAGGGGAAGTAAAATAGCATGGTTTTTCAATATGTTTGACTGTATTTTATTATCACAATCAACATGCTGCGTTGTCAAGTTAATAATGCTTAACTGCGCACCAGAAGTGCTGGCAAGATCATTTGATTTCTTTCCTTCTTATAAAAGTGGAAACAACTTACAATAGCCTACTACTCCTTTTGTGGTCATATAAGAGTAAGACATTATTCAAAACTATTTTAAATATGTGTTTCATTTGTGCACATTCACACGAAACATTGTGCTTTTGTAAAATACAGGAAAAAACAAGCAGGATGCCGCTTTCTCAAGAGAGCATCACAAAAATGAAACGAAATTCTGCATATAGGCTGCTACTTGTTGCACAGTTTTTTTTTTACTGCTGCCCAGGGTTGCCAGGTTTGCAACAAAACCCACCCAGTTTCTACTCAAAACTAGCGCAAAACTAGCCCAATCGCATTCCAGGGGCTAAATATAACTTTATTGGGGTCGCTTCAACCCGTGGCACCAGTATTAAAGTAGCCCAATTCCATGGGAAAATCGCAGACTTGGAACTGCCGCCTCCACACGTGCTTCCTCCTGAGAATAATATCACGTCATTAAACCGTGGAGAGAAGTACTAATTTGTCGAAGTTTTAATGATGTCACATTTGAGCAAAACATCGGAATTTGGTGACATTTAACTGACAGTACTAGAAGTCTGATCATGTGACTTTCACTGTCAGTCTCAATGGTAGCTGGCGCATTTCGTTACTGCTCAATGCACAGTCACTCAACTTTGTTTCATCGCCAACGACCACTGTGATTCCGAATTGTGTTGCCAAATCTTAGCTTAGTTGCTACAAATTGCTTTCCTTTACAAATGAAATGTGAAAAACTGTTTATGCTGAGAGATTATAATGTCTTGGACTACAGAGTGGAACAATGGACAGATGTATACAAAAGGACAACAGCAGTCATATCTTCAGACTCCTCTCAGTCTCTCACAGTCTCTTTCTCCACTCCCATGCTTTGTGGTGAAAGTAAAGTCTTGTAAGGAACCCCAAAATGCCTCTTTCTCATGTACAAATGAGATAAGAAATGTGTATCTAGACCCGCCACAGAGCTCAGTCCACTTCAAAAGAGAGAAAAATTCTGACTGAATGCGTCTGGACTGAGCGAAAAAAGAAAATAAATTGTGCTCCTCTGGATTGCACCGAGCACAAAAGGTACAAAATGCGTAGACAATATCTGTAAAAGCTTGCATCTTAATATAGCTTCCTTCGGCTGTTCTATTCAGAGCCTAGCAATTGTTCTGGGAGTTCAGACAGACCGAAAAACTTTCCAGATTGTTTTGATCCATTAGAAATGTGGATGTCAGTGAGAAAGTTCCCAAATGGCTGCGTCTGGTGGTCTATTGTGATGTAAGACATTAATTTATGCAACCATGGAGCCAGAATTAGGGCACAAAACAGTCTACAATATATCTGCATTACATATAGTAGAACACGGCAAAGACATATAGGGGATAACTCCGGAAATGAACTTTCCAGTTCCCGGCCTTAAGCTTTAATACACACACCCTAGACTGGTGATTTGGAATCCACATCAATGTCTGAATAATTATTTGAAATGAAACAGATCGTGTGCAATTATTTAAAAAGTCAAAGTAAGTCAAGCAATGGCCTTGGCCAGCCCAGCTAAATCCCAGGCAGGAGCAGAAACAAGGCAACTCTGTGTTATTACATCATCGCTAAACTTCTAACCTGATGCACATCCTAAAATGACACCAAGACTTCCAAGCTGGGACAAGAAGAGGTAAAGAAAACAGTGTGTTCTTAGTCATCACCACAGAGGTACAAAGGAGCAAAGGTCACCTACTACACATTTCTGTTCTGGGTCACAACGGAGAGGACAACTGCAGAATAGATGGTGCAGACTTGCAATGAGAAATTCTGAAAGCTTATACAGCCTGTATTTTTGCCTGCCTGAAAATCCCGGCTTAAAGTGGTAGTTGGTTTTTGGAACACCGTAGGTGGTTTCTAATTGGTTCAGGCTTGTTTACTTGGTTGACCAACTGGACTGCAAGCTGGTGAGGACCTGGCTGAGCTCTTAAAACATCTTGGTCACAGGCCCTGCTTAGATGTCACACCGGTTTAAAGGGTTAGTTCATCCAAAAATGGAACATCTGTCATTTAATACTCACCCTCATGTCGTTCCAAACACATAAGAACTTCGTTCATCTTGAGACCAGAAATTAAGATATTTTTGATGGAATCCGAGAGCTTTCTGATCCGGCAACGTAACTGACCAATTCAAGGTCCAGAAAGGTATTAAGAACATTGTTAAAATAGTCCATGTGACAACAGTGGTTCAACTGTAATGTTATGAAGCTACAAGAATACTTTTTGTGTGCAAAGAAAACCATAATAACGACTTCCGTGTCGGTCAACGCCCATTCACAAGAGTACCACCACACATGCATGTGATGCTGCTGACAATAAATAGTCATTTTAGTTTTCTTTGTGCACAAAATGTATTCTCAGATCTTCATAACATTACAATTGAACCACTGATGTCACATGGACTGTTTTATCGATGTCCTTACTTCATTTCTGTGCCATTAAAAATGTGTCAGTTGCGTTGCTGTCTATGCAAGGTCAGAAAGCTCTCAGATTCCATCAAAAATATTCTAATTTGTGTTCTGAAGATAAACAAAGGTCTTATGGGTTTGGAACAACATGAGGGTTAGTAATTAATAACAGAATTTTCATGTTTGGGTGAACTATCCCTTTAAGGTTGTTAAGATGGTTTAAGGAATATAACAGCTGGTTTGTTACTGGTGAAATCTTGACCAAGTCAGTCAAGTCACACCATCTGGTAGGCAGGCTAGTCAACCACCTAACAAAGCTTTCACCAGATTATAGCCAACCTGGACAAGAAAGAGATGAAGTAGTAGTAGAATAAGTAGGGGAAATCTGTGCAATCGAAAGATTTGGGAAAAATTCGAAGAAGGCATTGAAGAAGTAACAGAATCAATGAACTTGAACAATAACAATAAGAAAGAGAAGTCAAAGTCAAAGAAGAAGAGAAAATCAGTGAAGTCGAAGAATTGGACAAAAAAGTCGAAGAAGGCGTTGAAGAACTAGCAGAAGTCTATAAAGTCTAAGAATAAGAATGGGAAAAAGAATTCGAAGAAGTACTAGTAGAAGGGAAAATCTGTAAAGTTGATGAAGTCAAAGAAAAAGTGGAATAAGGCAGTGTTAAAGAAGTAGCAGAAGTCAATGCAGTCGAAGAAGAAGGCATTAAAGCAGCAGAAGTCAACTGACAGAACCTACTATGTTCAAAGTTGCAACAACCACCTTAATCTGGTTTAAGATGGAATTTATGTGAAGGTTCTGTCACTTGCTTCCAAAGCCCAATCCACTTTATAAGAGAGAATAATTCTAACTGAGTGGGTCTGGACTGAGGGAAAAATAAACTAAATTGTGCTTCTCTGGACTGCAGCAACCACATAATGTGTAGTTGATTATCTTTAAAAGCTTGCATCTTTATTTTGCTTCTTTTAGCTATTCTATTCAGAAACAAAAACAGGTAAGGTTTTTAAGGTAGTTAAACTACTTTATGAAAAATGGCAGCTGGTTTGTTGACCGGGTCCAGTCAATTCACACCAGCTGGTAGTTAGGCTAGTCAACGACCTGACAAAGCTTTGACCAGCTTACAGCCAACCTGGACCAGTTATAAAAGAACCTACCATGTTCAAAGTCCCAGCCATCACATTAAACTGATTTAAGCTGGAATTTCAGGAAGGAAAAAGAAACTAAATTGTGCTTCTCTAGTACAAAAGTTACAAAATGTGTACCCGATTATCTTTAAAAGCTTGCATCTTAATATAGCTTCCTTTGGCTGCTCTATTCAGAGACAGAAACAAGTCACACAAGTTTGTCACTGGTCTAATCTTAACCAAGTCAAGCCAGGTCACACTAGTTGGTAGTCAGGCTAGTCAACCACTTAAGAAAGCTTTGACCAGTTTATGACCAACTTAGACCAGTTGAAAAAACCTACCATGTTTAAAGTCCCAGCCACCACCTTAAACTGATTTAAGATGGAATTTCAGGAAGGTTCTGTCGCTTAATTTCGGAGCTCAATCCACTTCAAAAGAGAGAAAAATTCAAACTGAATGCATCTGAACTGAGGGGCAAAAAAACTAAATTGTGCTTCTCTGTACCAATTATCTTTAAAAGCTTGCATCTTAATATAGCTTCCTTTGGCTGATGTATTCAGAGACAGAAACAAGTCACAAAAGTTTGCCACTGGTCTAATCTTGACCAAGTCAAGCCAGGTCACACTAGTTGGTAGTCAGGGTAACCTAACAAAGCTTTGACCAGCTTATGACCAGCTTGGACCACTCGATGATTTAAGATGGAATTTCAGGAAGGTTCTGTTGCTTGATTCCAGAGTTCAATCCACTTCATAAGAGATAAAAATTGTAATTTAATGCATGTGAACTGAGGGAAAAAGAGACTAAAGTGTGCTTCTTTGGATTGTAACAACCATAAAAGGTACAAAATGTTTAGCCGGTTATCTTTAAAAACTTACAACTAAATCTAGCTTCATTTGGCTTTTCTATTTAGCAACAGAAACAAGTCACACAAATTTGCCTAATCTGCCTAATCCTGGTCTAATCTTGACCAAATCAAGCCAGGTCACATTAGTTGGTAGTCAGCCTAGTCAACCACCTAACAAAGCTTTGACCAGCTAATAACCAACTTGGAATAATCGATTGAACCTACCATGTTAAAATTATTTGCCACAACCTCAAACTGGTTTCTATGAAGGCTCTGTCACTTCCAGTTGGAGTAGCATGAAAACGTCATACTTTTTTTTGGCCAGTGGTGGTAGGTTAATGGAGAACAATGGTTTCAGTTCGCTAAGTGCTTCTCCATAAGACAAGTCTGGATGCGTTGCGAAGAAAGCCTTTCAGACAGGTCGAATGGTGTCAGCTGTGGGGCTGGGAACGTGAGGAGCCCAATACATTAGATTAAGAGGTTAAAGGTCAGACTTAATGTCTACCTCACAACCCCGTCCCTCAGAGATTAGCTGAACTCCACTATGAGTCTCACCGACACCTAGACCGTCACGTACAGCAGCTCTCGAAGACAGGAGATGAAGGCAGTGAAATTGCACTCGAATGTGTGTTTAAGAGACTCGGTGTGCCAGAGAAGAAATTAAAGATAGATCAACAGGCGCTTCAGCTCAGCAATACTGAATAAAGCTTCAGCTAATGTGTTGGCGATGGGCCTCGTTTGGAAATCTCTGAAGCTTTTTTGCAATGTAGCTTCATAAAGTGCAAAAGAAATGTGTTTTATTTGTTTACATGGATAAATGGAAGCCAAATGAGTGTGAGGGACGAAGCCAGCAAGCAGGAACGAGGCAGATAGTTAATTACGGGAGGCTGAGCTTCGCAGTGTCTCAGGCTGCATTGTCTGGGTTTCTTTGTAGGAGCTGCTCTCTGGTGGGCTGCCATTTGCACTGTGAATAATCACAGTATGTGTGTGTGTGGTATGATGGGAGAGGCCTTTCAAAGGAGCCAAGGGAAAGAGGGTTTCGTCTATCTGCCCTTTTTTTCTTTGTTTCTTTCCTCTTGGATGAGGGTTCAAACAGTGAGATCAGAGCAGCACCTACAGGCCAGGTTTGCTACGCGCTTGCGGCGAGAACGCATGTTGCACACACAATGAGCAGCAAAGAGGGAGGGAAAAAGTAACAACAAAGAATGCAAAGCCTTCCGAGGGGGAGGAAGAATCCCTGGTCGTGTCTACAGAAATGGCAGAGAGGGAACAGATGAATGAGAAGGGAGAGGATTCATTTTTCGAAAAGAGTGAAAACAAAACCTGTGTAGGATGAGCAGAAAGCAGAGTGTGAGAACGCAGAATCCTCCAGCCACAAAACCAATCCACTAGCTCTCTGTCAGGAAGATGAAACGCAGAGGCGCTCTGTACTGTTTCACCAGGATGTGAGGTAAATCTATACCTCAGACTCTCTCTGGTACTGTATCTTTCTGGCATTGAGGGAAAAGAGAGTTTTGATGAGGGGTGGTTTGCAGTTTGGCCAGTAAATACAGCAATCAATTAGCTTGTGGAGTAACCCTAATGTTACCACCTAGTATGTAAACGCACAGACATGAATGATATTTGCCATGTTTCCTATTCATTTACCTAGACTCTAAAAGTCCGCCATAGTTTTATAACCAACCAAACATATTTCACACTTCTCATATTACATAAAAGATCTCTAGCATTGTTTTTGCACCATTGTTTTGACAAAACAGGTATCAACTGAACTAAAAATTCAGAGTGAAGTGAACAAATCCAATGTTTTCAGCGTTTTTGAGTTTAACGTGCATTTGGGAATGCAACGTGTTAGCTACAGTTATTTTCACATTTTTACACAATATTCAATAGTTTTTGTAGACAGATGTTGACAAAATTTCACTAGATTTGTAATGTAAAAACAAAAGCTTGAGGGCTTTGCACTAACAATTAAGACAAGTAGTATAGTTTTACTACTGTGGACAAATATATAAAAATATACAAAAAATAGTAATATAGTTATGATTAAATATATTAAATAATAAATATATTAATAATTGTTGAATATTTTTTTTAAAATTCTACAGTTGTAATATTGCAATATTCTATATCCTTTTATTTATTATTATTAGTAATATTATTATTATTATTTTATTTTTTTACAGAGCAGTAACAATTGAGCATTACAATAGTACTTTATTTAAAACCAATGTGCAAGTCAAAACAAATTTATTTTTTAGTTTGGTCACTGAAAGAGGTTTGAGCTCTTAATATTATTCTCAAACTGCACCAGATCGATGCATTTCTAAAATGTGCAAAATTTTTGATTTATTTGTTTATTTAGTTATTTATTTTTGTAGGGGTTGTCTCTTCTGACTATTCTTACACCACTGATAAAACATTAACAACCTGACATCTTCACAACCATATAACAAAACTCTGAAAAACATATTGGTATCATGGTATCAATATAAACATTTTTTTCTTCCCCAACAAAATGTTGTCATTATCTTTCTGAGTGAATGCAAACATCCATATTAAAAACCCAAGAATGCATTATCTGGAAAATATGGCATTCAGTTCTAGCATCTTACTTGAGTATCAACATCTGATAAACATCATAAAAAAGTTAATTCACATGCATTATTTATCCTAAATGTTTAAAAGCATCTGATAATGTCATTTTAACACGGATGTGTGCAATGCAGATATTCAGAGAATTCAAAAATGAAAACATGCACATCGTATTGACATATTGAAAGCTGATGATTCATTTCCAATTCTGCATATCTAAAATCCACAGCAAGTTAAATACCAAAAGTCTTCAGGTGCACTCTCCTGGTTTTGCCCATTACACTCATTCAGCGTTTTTCACATTCAAAACTAAACTTCAGCAGCAACTTGACATTAGTAACCTCCATTACCTGAGAAATGTCTCCAACTAGACTGATGTTAGACAATGATGGACCACAAAAGCTTATATAAAAAGTTATGAAGACATTTTTACAACACACAAAAAACTAAATTACAGCTTAATAATGCCTTGTCCACTTTCATTACGTAGAAATGGCTAGTAGAAAATTGCACTTAATAATAAAGCATTGATTTGACGGCCTCTTGCAGTTCTTCTGAGAAACTGTAATTCTTGAACAATTTCTAATTTATTACACAAAAATAGCATCTCAAAAGTCCGGCTAAAGTCTAATATTGGTCACGTACAGAGCTTCATTCTGGGTTAACATAAGTCACAATATCTTATAACAATGTATGAATAAAATGGACAGACACTGTAGCTGTACTTCTGCTCTCTTGAATAAAAATGGAAAGTCACTCGATGATGAAATTCTCAAATCCAGCCTCACTTGTTCCAGAATAAGGAGACCTCGTGACCTTGCCGCACTTTGCATTACCAGCAAATCCACATGCTGCCCTCTTCCTGCCCAGATGGGTCATCTCTAATTCATCACTAGGGAGAGGAACTTTTTAAAAATGAAAAAGGAAATGCCATTCTAACAATCCCCAATGGAAAGAGAGACTAGCACCTTGCTGTAAGAGCGCCAGGTGGGAATGTGAGAGACTGACACGTCAGGATGCAATTAAAACATTCGGAACAAACCAAGAACACAATCTGATGGTTCTAGCGTAATCATTACATTCATACTGATGAAAAACAAGCAGCAAAGCTTTTACTGTGTGTTAGAACAGAAACGTCCCTTTCAGGTGACCGTGCGAAGTGCTCTCGTCGGTTTGCTTCACTGCTGTGGTGTTATTTGGAGCGGTCTTTGGAGAGGTCGACTCAAGTGGGTGAGAGCACCAGCACAGCTGGGTTGTTAGAATCAACATGGAGCCTTAAAATGCATTTCTTCTGCCTCTCAAGCTTTTGTACATTCAACTAAATGGAAAGCTGAAAACACTCAGGCATTCCTTACCTCTACAAAACTTGTGTTCCTTACAGAGAAAGGTAAGGGCCTGTGCAGTGTCTATAAGAACATAGTGTTGTATCTCTGACGTAATCATCACATCTTGTAGAATTAAAAAAAAAAGAAAAGAAAGAAAAAACACAGGTGGCAACTCCATGTGGCAAGTGCTGCGCAAAAACTAACAAAAGAGAGATGTGACTCAATAGGCGCTATGAACAATCGCTTCCACATTTAGCCTTAGTGACCAACGCAACTTCCATTGTAGTGCAGTATATGGAAATTGTAAGAAAAAGAAGAACAAAATTAATTAATTAAAACATTAAATTGAAAAAAACACATACAATTAGAATTACTCTTGACAGAGTAATACTGAATCAAGCCTATTTAATGGTTTTAGAAATGTTTATTATAAAAATATTAAAAATATATAAAATATTCACTGTAAATAATAAAGTATCTATTATATTAGGTCTCCCTAATAATGGTTAAGCTGTTCAAAAAGATAATCACAATTATTAATCATGATTATTGTCGTTTAGATTTGTATATATATATATATATATATATATATATATATATATATATATATATATATAATATAGCCAAATTACAATGGAAAGTTGACTATTATGTCTATTAAACCAAGTCATGTAAAAATCGTTATCATGATTAAGACGATTTATCATGCATCCCTATAATATAAAAATAATATAATATAATATAATATATTATAACTGTGCTCGACAGAGTCAAAAATTGACAGTTTCCTTTTTCTAGCAGAAATATGTAGGCAATAGTTTGTCACATCCAACAAAATGTTGCTAAGCTAACAATGCAAAACTACAACAGATATATTAGAATATATAACACATAAATACTGAATAACATAGTGTTATAGTGAATAACAAACTGTTCAGAGTTTTCAAAGTGTAAAGGGAAAAAATGTTTCAGATATGGTAGAGTCTGTTCATCGAGGTGCACTGTTTAATGATGTTTTTCATAGAAAAGAGGAGAAAGACTGGGAGAAAGCAGCAAAAAATGATTCAAAATGAAAGAAAATCTCCTGGCGAGTTGTTTTAAAATGCACACTTTGGCATGCTTGGCATGGTTAATAAAAAGAAAATAGCCAAGCTTAATCAAGTAGCTTACTCAAGGTCTATAAAAAAGCCACAACATTATGCAAATAGAATGGAGGCTATATCGAACTGAGTCTGTTGTGAAGAGGAAGGCAACGAAACAATTAGAGCCAATAAAAGTAAATGGGAAATGAAAGATTAAATGGATATTTAAGATGGCAATAAAGACATAATTGCTAAGAACTTTGCGATAAGCCAGTAGAGGCAGCTATTATAACAGACTAAGATAATATAAAACACAAAGACGTATTTGACTAGATGTGATATCCTTGTGTATCTACTGCGTTGTGCAATGTTGAACAAACTATTCAATAACTGTTGCAAGCTAAGTTAGCGCCAGCCTACAAATACATTACATTTTACAAACAAAATAGATTTGAAAAAATAGGAAAGGTGGATGAAATACTAGCTACAATAGCTTCAGCCTACTATGTGTGTGCGTTAATGTGCTTGAATAGCAGCAGAACCTCTGCATCTGTCTTGAAATCTGTCTGTCACTTCAAATAACCACTTCCTGCTAAGAGAGAAAATGAGGGGAAAGGGGCGGAAAACAGGCAAGGAGAAATAAGAAAAGAGGGCAGAGGTGCTATGACGACGTCACTTGAGAAAGAGAAGGAGAGAGAGAAAGCAAGCAAGAGCGATGTGGGGCGGGCAACAGACTGGGGGGTCAGGCTAAGCTGTAATAGACTGAAGCTCAAATGAATGAGTCTGTCAGGTTGAGCCCAGGCCTTGACTGACTGCTCCTTTCAACCCACCAGCAGCCCAACATCCAACCCAGAGGCTCCTCCATGCAAGACGACTTCCCTAATGATGATGCACGACTCTCTGTGCCACGGGCCCTTGAGGTGGTAGCGGCGGTGGTGGGGGATTTCTTTGTGAGCCAACTCAAGCTTCTGGGGAATGAGAAGCTGCAACCACCAGAATTGCAAACAAGCAGCCGAACTTCTGTCACAGTCGTTTCAATGGGCCAAAGAAAGAAAAGTGGGGGGGAAAGAGTGAAATGGATGCTGGCGGTTCGAGAAAATCGATTGCGAAAATTAATAAGTGAATTCCCCACAGCACGCCGGGCGCCTCAAACATCTCAATCTCCTTCCTCACCTCTTTCTTTTATTTCTCTCCTCTGAGCGGAGGAATTCGAAACACCTCCCAGAATCCTTTAGACGGTTACACCGATACATTGGCAAAAGAGCTGAATTTCAAAGACACTCAGCATCCACGTCTATGGAGACCGTGGCTCTCGATTTGTAAGGTTAGTGAAATTCTCATCCGTCAACGTGGGTGCCGTTTTCAAGTATTTTTCTTTTTTTCTTTTTTGTCCTGTGTGCTATATTCAATAATCTCCCCTTGACTCCTGAATCTACTCTTAACTCGAACAATAAAACCCAACACAAGTTTATAGATCAGCGCAGTTTACTAGAGTTAAGAGGCACTTGGGAGCTGGGAATATGCGAATGAGTTCTTTAAAAGTACCTGTTCTTGACGCTCAAGCCATCGGTCCACCATGGGATGGTTGGCACTAAGGGAGGAGCGGGCATTCTCTCTCTGAAACTGGGTAGTCCAGGGGACTACATCACGAGGCAGACTGCGGTATGCTTCCAGAGTCTTACCCTGGAAAACACAAAGCAGGTGATGAAAGAGGATGTTTACACTTAGTATTAAAGGACTTTTCTTTACACAAAAATGAAAATTCTGTCATAATTTACTCACCCATGTTCCAAAACTTTCTTCAACATTGGCTCATTGGAAAATCATGCCTCTACCTACGCTTTGGCAAAACAATTCACTACATTTTCCAGTTGAAATGAACACCAGTGGCAGGAAAACACCCACAACTTTAACTCCTATGATCAATTGTGAAGAATATTTCCACATGGTCCCTTGCATAATACTATGTTATGACCTATAACACTTGCCAAAAATACATTTTTACCTTTGCATCACATAACCAGTTCCATATGGGTTTTTTGACATAGGAAAGCTGCTTGGTAGCCCACCTGGTACAAGTTACCTGGACTTGTTAAACATGAATCACTAGAAGCAAGATAAAATGGCATGGTTGCTTCACCAAATGTGTTTTATCTCACAATTGCTTTTGTTAACACTATTCATTAGGTTTACTCATTGGACATGTCATTCCAAAATGCTGCAATATGTACAACAACCATCAAAATAAAATGTTGCCACTTTTACATTCATTCATTACTTCACTTCAAAAGTGCAATAAAACATGCAGGAAGCAACTCAATGTAATTTTTCAGAAACACCAAAAGCACATTTGTTTCCAATGAGCCTGGGTTGACTTAATTTTTCATGTGGAACACAAAAGAAGCACACTGTGGTCCAAAAAACATTGGCCCAGTTGACTTTCATTATATGGGCAAAACAAAACAACCACAAAAGTTGGTAATAATAATATGAGAGTTTCCTAAACAGGTAGTGTCTAATACAGTGATACTGCTCTCCAGATTAGAATCACTGTGCTATGGTTGGAGTTTGAGGGAAGCTCGTCTTGGATCCGAGCCTTGAATGATCATTTAGGCCACCTAAATATAGAGGGCAGGCTAATTTCATTTCTCTCTAATAAGGATCTCCATTACAAGCTACTAATTCACACCATGTTTCTAATGTTACGCTGCATGTTTTCACAGAGGTGAAATCAAACGCCCTCTAGCAATGGAGCTCTAATCTCAATTTGAAGACTTTTTAGAGCAAACCTAAAACAGGTTATCCGGTGACACAGGGGGCCTTAGCCTAAAAAGCCTACCAAGCACCGTTGCTCTTGGCTAAAGACCCAGTCTGAGCAATGAGGAAGAAGAAAAAGAGTTTCCAGTTATAGCATGAGCCAATTCACAATTGGACATCAGACAAAAGTGATCCCATACAGTGTTGAAACATGAAGTGATTTGATGTTTCTGCATGGTAAAATGATCTATATATGTAATTCTGACATTAAACAGCAGGACAAAGAGGAGGAGGAAGAGACACAGCAAGGAACATGAGGACCAACAGGTCAAAGGCCCACAGGATGGGTGAAGAATTCATACGGCTGGCTTTATGAATCAAGACATCATGTGGAGCATGTTGTAATGATTGAGACATAGGCCTACCTTGGCAGGCAGCAGGAGGCCTTCAGGTTTCAAGTTCAAGAAGATACTGAGAGACAGATGTTATGCTCCATATGAGAAAATGTCCATGAAGACCAACAATGGTTTGTAAAAACATGCCACAGGCCACATTATCTCCAATATGGATTATCTAACTTCAATAAGGAGAGTCACTGACCCGCAGAACAGCAAGTCTTGGCTAAATGATCAAAACTGTGAGATTTAAAAGTTGCAAAATATATCCAGGGAAAGCCAGAGTTTTGGAGAATGACAGTTCTCTATATAAGCCGAAGGCAAAATGCAGATTTAATAGATTTCTCCTCAGTGCCTGCTATTCTTACTTCAAGGTGAACTAACACCTTTATGTTCATTTCACCAATTTACTGGCACTAAAATAGAGCGCATCGTTTATCGTCATCTGACAGTATCAACCAAAAACAGACCTTCCAAGCACCTCAAGCTTTTCTCATGACATCCTTAAAACAACAATCAAGAAATAAATGATCCGGTGCAGAACGAAAGGTAAAAATAACAGCTTAATTCTTCTGCTCTGCTAAAATAAGAGTGTGGTGTTTGGATTATGGAAGAAACCGACAAGCAAAGTGCTTTTAAACAGGATTACTTGTGAACGCCACGAGACGCGCTAATCTCATCGCAGGTTGCGGTGTCACATTTTGAGTACTCCATCTTTTCTCGCTCCTTCCCCTTTCCCCCTCTTTTAATTTTGAATATTGCTGTTTCAAAGCACTGAAGGCTTGTCATTGCTGAAAAAGAGCAGCCATTTTGCAAAGATAATTGGCCTCTTTTTCATTGGCTGCCCCAGGGAAGCTAGAAAGGAAAACAGAGAATGTGCCTCTTTTTGATTCATTTAAAGCCAAAGGCACTGACCATCGCAATGAGGCCCGAATCAAGAGGGAAGCAACAAACAAAGGACGCGGATCCTATTCTTTTAACAGCGAAGACATATGGTTCCATAACCAAGAGAGTTTCAGGTCAACAACAAACAGCGGCAACAGTCATTGAAAGAATCTCAAGATGAATGAGACGGAACAAAGGGAAGTCACTTCTTACAAGTTGCCCTGAAAATACTCCAACTAGTGCTTTGGTTTGTGGAAATGTACTGGGAAAATACCATCCTTATAAGAATTTTCAAAGATAAACATTCTACATGCATGAAATTAGTTATATTAATTAAAATACTGTAATGAAAAGCTTATTGGATTGGTGGGTGGGTGGATTGATGGATGGACAGCCAGATGGATGTGTAAGTAGAATGATGTTTGGATGGATGGATGGATGGATGGATGGATGGATGGATGGATGGATGGATGGATGGGTAGAACAATGGATGGAACGATGGATGGATGGATGGATGGTAGAATGATGGATGGAACAATGGATGGATGAATGGACAGACAGTTGGATGTCTAAGTAGAGGGATAATGGATGAATAAATGGATGGATGGACAGATGGATGGATGTGTAAGTAAAATGATGTTTGGATGGATGATGGGTAGAACGATAGATGGATGGATGGATAGATGGAGGGACAGATGGATGTATAAGTAGAGCGATGGATGGATGGATGGATGGATGAGTAGAGCGATTGATGGATAGGTAGTACATTAGATGAATGAATGGACGGATGGATGGATAGGAAGAATGATGGATGGATGTATAAGTAGAAGAATGGATGGATGGATAGATATTACTCCACATTATTTGAGGTAATTAATTTAGGAAATGACAAGTCAGACTGAAAAATTCAGTGAGTTTGTTCAGTGAAGATCTGTCAGGCTGATTCAAACCAGTAAAGTACCAGAACTACAATAGAAACAAAATTTTGTATAATATATTTGTGTGTGTGTGTGTGTGTGCGCGCGTGTGCGCGTGTAAAAATAAAAAAAAACTGTAAAAAATGGCTGAATGATACTGTAATAGTAAGAACTGACCTTTCGCTCTAGGCTGTTGGTTCCGGTGGTGTTGTTAGCTTTCAGAAACCCTGCTGTGGTGGACCAGCGTGTGGGGTTCTTACGAGATGGTTCCTCTGGCTGGAGCTGGGCTTCGGGCAGGCCAGCCAGAGCTGGATCACTGCTACGGCGTACATGCAAGGGCATGTCTGAAACAAAGAGATGAGAGAGATCTTGTTAACATCATATTTTCTCACTCCAAAAACTGGAGTATCATCACTACGGTACAACAAGACATCCTTCCCACATGGCCACAGATAAAAAACATAGCACTTCAGCCCAGTTTCCTCGATTTCCTACAGAAAGGCCCTTTTCAGCCCCACAAAAGTGTGACAGGGACACAGTAGTACATTTCTGTCTGACACAAAGCCAGTTCCTTTGAGTCTTACAGAGAAAGACGGTGGCAATAGGACCATTTAGCTGGGCTTGTTCTGTGACAAGCGCACAGCGCACACGCTTTTGAAAGAGATGGGAGAGGAGAGCCAGAGGTGCCCCTGTGCTGCTGCGCTGTAATGGGTTTGAACTGCAGGGCAGGTAGGGGGGGATTAGTCTGATACCAGTTCACACTTCCTGTCTCACACAGCTCAGATCGCCGCCGCTCTGGATTCCAGGGTTCTGTGCTTGTGGTCGTCTACAGAGTAGACTTATTTCCACACCTTTCTAGTAACACGTTCTATTAAACCTTTATATATATAAACCATTATATATTAAAAATACCTGATAATCATTCTTCTCAGTAACTGTAACCACAATATGATACTAGCCACTTGTTATCTATCATAAAAATGTTTCATTGTAATTTGGCATTTCTGTTATCTTGCTTTGGAACCAAGCCTCCACAAACTTTCATGGTTGCAGTTGCCAGACTTCAAGAGTTTAAAGTCTTTTAAGTTTTATTTTTTATTTTTTAATTGATACATTTCTGCCCAGTGGTTTGCTTAATCTTTCCAACCTGGCAACCATGCACACACACTCTCTCTGCATTACAGAAAAAGCACTGATGAGCTAAAACATGTACGTTTAGCGATCTTTATTGAGATACTCTGTTCAAATAAAAGTGTAATATAACCAGTCCATTTTCTTTTATGAAGGTCTTTTGCATTCTTTTCTGCAACTAAATCTGTGCAAAACACTAAAATTTAAAACAGATTCAGGATCTGCCTCTGCTGGTTTGAAAGATGTCTTCAGACCTCCACTACTAAATTGCAAACTGCATGTTTAGAGCTGGCAACGACAGCTTGAGCCATTTCTGAGAAGTTATTGGAGTAGCAAGAGGCAGCATGATTGGGCAAAGCTGTTTTACTATTGAGTAACTTGTATTTTAGACACAGTATTGCCACAGCAGAAGTATGGCAACACACAATAATGACATTACTGAATAAATGTTAAATGAATTGGTTAAATTAATGATTCATTTGGGTGTTTCTCAATCCTTGTACGGCTTATCATGCTCCATCGAAGGACATCTCAATTTAAAAGATTTTTGGAAGACAGCCTTTGTTTCCCGTCTTTCATCTAGTGTATGTCACATGAAGCATCAACTGTATCCTTTGCATCCTCCAATCATCCAAAATCATTTGCACTCATTTAAAATGACAAAAATTAGTAAAATTTCTAGCATTTAGGCCAGTCTAAATAGGACACAACCTTGCTATGTTGCAGTTCAGTCATTTGTTTTGTTCCTGAACGATTCAGCGTTTATAAGCGAGTCATCCAAACAAATGATTCAAATGTCTTACTTGTTTAATCACTCCTAAACGAATCAGTGTTTTTAAACAAATTGATAAGTGTTTTTCCATTTCACAGTGCTACTTTTTCATTGTTTTTCATGTAAAAACAAACAAATTAGTTGAACAAACAATTCAAATGACTCAATTACATAGATGCTCGCTTGTCGCCGCCTACCGGTGTAACAATGTAACCTGCAGAAGTCAGCGAACACTCTATTTAAAAATGCAGAGACAGACGAGAGAGATACATTTTGTTGGACTCTCAGCACTTTTGGAATGCAACCCGATCAGACTCGAGGAACATTAACGGAACAGTTTGCCCATAAATAAAGGAAAACACAGTCACCCTCAAGTCATTTAAAATCTATTTCTTGATTTATTTATTTCTGTGGAACACAAAAGGTGAGCTTTTGAAGAATAACCTGCCACACTTGTCAAAATAATGAGAGCACAGTAAGTAAATCTATTCTTAAAGGTCAACTATGCCTTTAGGAATACCTTCATAATATGCATGTTTCAAAGAAAGTGCTCCATTTTATGAACATCATACAACATATTAAACCACTTCAGAGTAAAATAGCCACAGTCAGTGGCATATTAGACCTGAGGGGAAAAATAAACACCCCTAGGATTTTTTTTTTTCCTTGTTAGGCTCTGTGCTATGCGTTAGCTATAGACTGCGTGAAAGTAAAGTGTTCACATGTCATCTGCAGTGGCGTCTGAGTGTCGACAGCCAGATTTACTGTTAGTGTCTTGCCACCTGGCAGAAGCTCTGAGCGCTGTGAGTGCTTGAATTTTCTCAGCTCTCTGGTCTCCGGGTTTATGACTTGCTACGGGTGTATGTGGTACATCCATAATTATGCAAATGTCCCAGCAACCACCTGTCATCCCTCGACAAACGTCCTGCCGCAGCATATGCCCATATTGCGGCTACCATCTGATACCGTGCGCATGCATATGCAGCTTGCAGGAAGTCCCAATTTTACAGACGTAGATGTTTCGGTCAGGCCACAATTCACCACATGCAGTCTCAACGAGAACAGAACCGTGAAATCCGAATAGCCTGAGGCCGTGCAAAAACACTCAGCAGACCAAGGGAGGCCATGTTATTCAATTACAAACTGAACTCAATAATGATTTTGAATACACTTCCTTTTGTCAGTGGTCAGTTCAGATTCAGTTCACGGCTCTAACGACAAGGCCCCTAACCTATGTCTGGGATTACATTCGATAATTAGCTTTGAAGGCACAAAACGCATAGAGATGGGTCTCAAGAAAAAAAATAATAATAAAAGATCAAATGACATCCAAATACATCGTCTCGCCCTCTGTAAAATTACATTACATATTACTAACGTCAAACAAGCAATAACAAGAAGTGACATGCGGATTGCAGATAATGGGAGCAGGAACTAATGGGGCTTTCAGAGAACCAAGAAACAAAATCAAAAACGATGTTTCATTGAATGCGACACAGTTCTTGAACTCAGCCAGATCAGCAATGTCAAGAATCTGCACAGAAGTACAAGGAAAGTCAAAAGATGTCTGTGGAAACTATTACAGAGAAAGTCAGGAAATAGCAGGAAGCGCTCCAATCTTGAACAAATATTTTAAATCATGTTGAGGCCTGAACGAATCCATGTGGAACATGGTCTAATTCTTGGTTCATTTTCTTTTTTTAGTACCCCAACGTTTCTAATTTGACCACATATGTGGATTTCTTTGAATATATTCAGGAAGCAGGTGGTTGCTCATCTGATGCATGTGCTCATATTCTTGTTTGATTGCGTTGAGAATCTAATCACAAAATCTTTGAAGAGAATCCAACCACATGCTCGTCTGCAACATGTCACATTATTATACTAATTTGGATAAATACATTTTCCTTCTCTCCGTCTCATGACTTCCTTCAAAATTAGTCTTCGACTATTCACATGCAAGCGCAAAGCCAAAACTTAGTAATTTCATTCCAACTTTCTCATGCACAAACAAATGATACTCTGGTGGAAATCACATGAGTTTAAAATATCTCTGCATATTTTAATATGGGAATATTTCTGCATGTCTTTAAACAATGAGGGCATGGATTGCAGAAAGCATGTGATGCTGCTCTCACAATATTTCTTTTGTTGAGCAGCCCATCTAGCGAGTACACATAGAGGACACACGACCCCGCTTTATCCCTTTCTCGAGCCACTCCAGCCAATATGGGCTCCTAATGTGTGATCGGATTAGCTTTCCTCGACCAGAAATTGGCTTCCCCTGCGTTTAATAACCAAGACGACCACTTAAAGGCCTGTACCCATCGATCTCAGGTGTGTTAGGGGTATGGCCAGGGCCTCTAATGAGACCAAGGACCAATTTCAGCTCTCCATGGAGGATTATGAATAGTGGGGGAAACAGAGGGCCTGCAAGCAAGCTAGACACCAAAGATGGGGTTAAACTCACCAGGGACATCATATTTACATCTCTAATCCATCGCCTCTCGCTGAGGACCGTGCTGTGGAGATTTGTGGATTAGTCTGTAATGAAGACTGGTATCTCCAAGCAAAGTCTTCAAAATTATAAGATACCCACAATATCATCTCCAACTTTAACTCGTTCCTCTATAAACCTTGTTTTCTGTTTTGCTGAGTTGGCACTAATAACATGCAATTTACTTCTGACTTTTCAAACACAGGGCTCTCTAATATATTACTTACTGCTCCCAATCATTTAAATTGCCCGTATGTCCATTTTGTCCTTGCAGGCCGGTTACCTGCCAAAGGAAAGTGTCCCTGACTGGCTGCCAGTAGTGGGTAATGGAGAGGACGGGGAGCACTGAGGAATACTGATAAGGCTGTGGACGAGGAGTCAGTGATGAGCTGAAACAGGTAGGCCAGGGCTGTAATCTTTTTTCCCCTCTTCTGTCGCCTTTCATATGTTCCAAATGAAATGATTGGCCAAACCAGGCATAATTTTACGAAATATTACAAATACGACCTTGGTTTTTCTCATGGATAAATAGTCTGCGCTTCAAGGACTGACCAGGGTCTGAACGGTTACGGATTGAGGAGTCTAATTTAAGGGGCTGGGTTAATAAAATATGGAATAATGTCTTCGCTGGAGCTCTTTTTAAAGAGTCAAGTGTCACCAGAGCATCCATATTGATATCTCCGGAGGTTTCGGCAGGGACCTCTTTCAACTATATCGCAACCTACATTTGCATTTGCCACCAGGGTACAAAAAGTCTTCCAGAAGGAAAGTTGGAAAATGTTCAAAAAGGAATATCTTGGAATGAGTCCTCAGATGACTGTCGCAACTCTCAATTTGGAAACGGCTAATCTTGAGTAGACCTCGTTGAGGCCGGGTTTCGGTTTTTGGATTTGTCTCTCTTGGGAAGAAATCAGGACTGTAGGGAGGATTTCGAGGCGGATGTAGAGAAAGAGTGAGCGTCCTGCTTGAGTGCTGGAGCATTGCGACTGGGCAGTGTCTGTGCGGTTCGACACGGTGGAACGTGAAAGGTTTCAGGCTGTAGACAGATGGGTGAAAGCGGTGATAAGGAATGAAAACTGAAAAAAATTGGCTGACTATGAGCGTGAAAGATAAGGGGATTCAAGGACAGAGAGACTGATACTGAAGCCATCTGCAACTTCCGGACACGACTGTCACAATTCACCCTTCAAACTTGTTTCTGTGCACCTACTAACATTTAGCCTTTGTTTGTTCATCACGGAGAGAGGAATGAATGACATATGCATGGCTTCCCATAGACAAATCCACAAATACTAGTATCATATCAGTTATTAGTCAATATTAGAGATTGTTTGTATTCATAATGGCCTATATTGGATATTTAATAGTCCATGCTTACATTTAGGTTACATTTGCCATCATTTAACCCTCATTCAAAATTAACCTTTAACCATTTAATATCTGATATACGCACATTTCTATGGTCTTTACATGGTCAAACTTTGCTGAAAAAACTGTCAGACATAATCTACCACATGCTTTCTGTTATCTGATTGATAGTTTATCCTTTTTAGCAAGTTTAATAGTGTAACTATTAAAAATAAAATTGAGGTGTTTTTTTTCTTCCTCCTTTGAGTATGAGCTTCATATTCTCACTCTGTCATAAAATAAAATAAATAAATAATTTCAATATTTTGTCTAAAGGTTCAATAAACTGTTCTACCAAAAAATAATGATAATAAATAAATAAATAAATCTGGCTATTATTCCATATGTCAGACTTTAAAATGTTAAATACTACTAAAAGATAATATTGCAAATAAATATATTAAATAATTCACTTTTATCATTTAAAATGATTGATTTTTGTTTTTATATATTTGTTTATTTTTAAGACAAAATAGCATAGAATTTAGCCATTTAACAGTTTTCGCCATCACAAGAAAGGACTGACTTCTGATCGGTATCAATCAGAATTGTATTATTGGTGCATCTCGAGAGGAATTTATGTGACCCTCGTCAATGGTCAATTTTTCTAAATTGAGATTTTTACATCATAAATAAGCTTTCCATTGATGTATTGTTTGTTAGGATAGGATATTTGGCTGAAATACAACTATTTGAAAATCTGTAATCTGAGGATGCAAAAAAATATACATATTGAGAAAATTGCCTTTAAAGTTGTCCAAATGAAGTTCTTAGCAACGCAAAAATTAAGTTTTAATACATTTATGGTAGGAAATCTACAAAATATATTAATAGAACATGATCTTTACCTAATTATCCTAATTGTTTTGGTATAAAAGAAAAATTTTATTTTTGACCCTTACAATGTATTTTTGCCTTTTGCTACTTAAGACTGGTTTTGTGGTACATGGTCACATATTATAGGCAGCCCAAGGCTTTGGTGTGAATGCAAATAATAATTTCTGACTTATTTATTCTTTATTTTACAAGATGTACATGTTCCTTGCTTCAACACACCTGCCTGGAAGTTTCTAGTTTGCCTAGTAAGACCTGGGTAATAACACGCTGGTTCAGGTGTGTTTAATTAGGGCTGGAGCTAAACTCTGCAAGACACCGGCCCTCAAGACACACAAGCTCAAAATAGATTTGAAAATTCAGCTTCGCATGTTTACACAAGTCGAAATGCAAACTAATCTTAAAACATCAGATGTGTTTTATAAACCTTACCAACAGAGTGAGACATAAATCAGTGTATTTTCTGTACAGTCAAATAAAGAAACAGCAATGCTTTCTCTGGCTCTCTGAAGGGCAACAAACACGCAGCAGAAATGTTAACAACACTTGGCGAGCAGGGAGGGCCTGAGGAGTACAGCATTAAACTTAAACGCATCTACTGGAGTTACTGCTTCCAGACGGGTGGATTTTCCGGATGAGAAAGGAGGCATGGAGTCATGGACAGATATAACCATCAGATAAACAAGGATAAAGTGGAAAGAGTACATATGGAATGCAAGGGATAAGGGGAAAGGACTGGAAACTCAAGCCTGGATTTCATGAAATGAATCCTGACTCATCTGGGTCGACGTTTCCCACATGCTGGGGACAGCAATCAGAGTTGAACGGGGGAGAGCAATTAACTCAACACCGGGCAGCAACACCCCAGTGTCACCAGCAGGCTAGCGGACTGGAATGAGGGCAGAAGTCCCTGGAGGAGTGCTAATCAGCTAACCAAATATTTCTGCTGAGCTATAAGCAGGCACCGCTCCCATAATGTAAATACCATAGATGCATTCCCTCAACGCTACAGTGACCTGGGCGGACATTTCGATGTGGTATAGTATAGTACCAAACGTTCACTATGTTTCAAGATGGAATCAAATGCATTTCATAGTCAACATGAATTGCAGTTTGCAATCCATCTTACTTTCATATTCAAGCGTATGTTCGGAAGTGAAAACGGATATTCATGAGGGAAAATATAGGGTGGAAATTTATTTAGGAACTGTGTATAAGGAATTGATTGGACTGTGACAAGGAGTTATATACCAGAATATAGTCAGACTAAATTAAAATTTGCTTGAAACAACACAATTTAAAAAGGTACCATTGTTAAGTTAAGGGTTAAGTTTTTTTCTGTCATAACTCGTAATCCACAAAACCTAAGTAACGTCATTGTAAAAGGAAAGTTGCTGATAAAAGACCACTAAGACAAACAAATCTGCAATTCCATTTGGTTTCAGGGGTGCAGAAACCACCTAAAAAAGTGGAAAATTATGAGACGAAACGCTCTGGTTTTTGTTTTGCTTGTTCTGTTGGTTTTGTTTTGCTCTGTTCTGTTTGTTTCATCTTGTTTAATTTCGTTCTGTTCCGTTCAATTTTATTGTTTTGTCCATTTTGTTTTGTTCATTTTGTTCTGTTTATTTTGTTGTGTTGTATTGTGTTCTGTTCTGTTTTGTTCAGATTGTTTTGTTCTTTTCACTTGGTCCTGTTCTGTTTTTTTGTTTTGTTTCTGTTCTGTTTGTTTTGTTCCACTCCATTCTGTTTGTTTTGTTATTTTCGCCTTGTTTTGTGTTCTATTGTGTTCTGTTTTGTTTTGTTCTGTTCTATTTTTTTTTTGTTCTTTTCACCTTGTTCTGTTCTGTTCTTTTCGTTTCATTTTGTTTTGTTCTGTTCTGTCCGTTCTGTTCATTTTGTTCTGTTTTGTTTTATTTTGTTAATTTGTTTTGTTGTGTTATTTTCTGTTTATTTTGTTACATTTTTTTCTGTTTTGTTCTATTTCTTTTGTTTTGTTTCTAGTCTGTTCTATTTGTTCGTTTTGTTCTGTTTCTGGTCTGTTCTATTTGTTTTGTTTTGTTCTGTTCACCTTGGTTTTTTTTTTTGTTCTGTTCTTTTCATTTTGTTTTGTTCTTTTCATTTCATTTTGTTTTGTTCTGTTCTGTCTGTTTAGTTTTGTTCTATTTCTGTTCTGTTCTGTTTTTTTTTTATTCTGTTCTGTTCATTTTGTTCAGCTTGTTTTGTTTTGTTAATTTGTTTAGTTGTGTTCTGTACTGTTTGTTCCATTTTCCTTCATTGTTCTTTTTCTGTTCTGTTCTATTTGTTTTGCTTGTTTAATTTTGTTTCATTCTATTCCGTTCTGTTCATTTTGTTCAGTTTGTATTTTTTTGTTAATTTGTTTTGTTGTGTTCTGTTCTGGTTTTTCCATTATCCGTTATTTAGTTTTGTTCTGTTCTGTTCTATTTGTTTTGCTTGTTCTGTTTGGTTCATTTCATTTTGTTTCCTTCTACTCCATTCTGTTCAGTTTGTATTGTTTTGTTGTGTTATGTTCTGTTTTTTCCGTTTTGATTCACTTAGTTTTGTTCTGTTCTGTTCCGTTCGTTTTGTTTTGTTCTGTTCATTTGGTTTTGTTATATTTTGTTTTATTCTGTTCCATCTGTTTTGTTTTGTTCTGTTTCTTTTCTGTTTATGTTCTGTTTTGTTTTGTTCCACTCTGTTCCGTTTGTTCTGTTCTGTTTGTTTTGTTTCTCAAAGATAAGCACAGGCTTCACTTTTCCCACGGCCTACAATAATATTCACAGCAGCATCTTCAACATTGTCCAAAACATCAGTTTGCAACTTTCCAATCTCCTGCCGTTTATTGTGCAGCACAGCAGCTCAAAAACTGTCTGAAGATTCAGTATGACCATGGGGTCCATCCTTGTGGTCTTACTGTTGATTGCTTATTGAATTGAAGACCCGATTCGAATAATCCCTTCCCCTCTGTGTTAGTCAAAACCACATGTTTGGATGCACAGAGGAGAAATAATGAAAGAGGGAGAGGTGGGAACATCCAACTGTACTGCTGACAAAACGAAAATCCACAGAGGAAGAGAACGAATACAAAGACAAATGTTAAGTTCAGACACACAGACGTTAGTTTAATGAGCAGATGTTGTAATTTGGAAGGAGATAATGTTTCAATCTGTTCAAAGTTTCTATTGCAAATGGTATTTTAGCCAGTATTTGGAGCGTGAAAGATAGGGAAAATGGAAAATACTGTATGATAGGAATATGTCACTGTTTAGCGTGAAATCATAAAATATCACATCAAACATGAAGGACAGCTTTCTTGTTAACTAGCTAGTTAAAGCAATGAATTATTAACATTTATTTTTGACATACTGTCTCTGAGGAATACCAAACATATTCACTTGGACTTACTAATGTAAAAACGATTGAGCAACATGTTTACAGTAATGAAAGCCAAGCAGGCAAGTGGAGCAGAAAGTTTAAAAGCAAAAATGTTAAAAGCATTCATATTAATTAGTAAAGCGAAATAAAAACGTTTTTTATTTGAATAGTCCAGTTGTATTGAATGTACTTTTGAGAAGAGACTGAGTTCAGAGTCCCTTAATGTTTCTTAAAAAAAAATAAAAAAAAAAATAAATAAAAATAAAAAATAAAACCGAGTCTAACATAGACCAAACTATTTTAGAATGTGGACTAAAATCGATCATTCTAATAAAACAGATAATACTATAAAATATTCATATAATACAACAATACTATAACACAAAATAATATAGTATAATAGTACAGTATTATTCAAAATGAAGCTAGAAGAATGTAGAAGGAGCTTTGAAGTTCCATTTCGCTCTTAAAATGGTTCCTTATTGGCACAGATGGTTCTTGAAAGAACCTTTAACGTTCCATTGAAACTTTCCATTCTACAAAAAGTTCTTTATAGTTGAAAAAAAAAAGGTCCTTTACACTAAGAAAAGTGTGGTTACTTTAAGAACTGTTCATTGAGAGGTTAGTTTTGGAGCCAAAAAAAATTTTCTTTACAGAATCAATGTGAAAAGCCTCATGCTATTAGAACAGATAATATAACTGAAATATATTCCTATAATACAATGATATAATACGATTATAATACACAAGATGCAATATACATCTCAGGTGTCGCCAGAATGTGACATTTCAGCTTAAAATACCCCACAGACCATTTATTATATTATTTTGAAAATGCCTATTTTAAGTGGAAGCAGAAACGCTGTTTTCTGAGTGCACACATCCGAAGCACGCGCACAGAAAGCGGCTGTTACGGCATGCAAGTATTAAACTAAGTTCTCTTTCAAGTCTTATTGCGCTTAAACTGTCCAATACACACAAGTTTATGTCTGTGAAGGTCACTGCATTTTAAAGTGCAATTAATATGTTAAGTGTGCATTTTCAATCACGTTTCGAGGGGGGTCCTCCAATAAAAATCGCGTTCTGGGGTATAAAATACATCCTTTTTTGGGGGGATCCCCGGTTAATTCGCATTCTAGAGGCTAAATATGACGTTATTGGTATTGCTTCAACCCACAACATTAAAAACAAAAGCGGACTAGGCAACACAGATGGTAGCGCTCGCTAAATTGCTCAAGTACTCCTCTCTGTGCCAATCACAACAGGTTTGACCAGTTGACCAATCAGAGCAGAGTTAGCTTATGAAAGGGAGGGATTTACAGACATTACACTCAAAGCTGGTTTGAACAAACCGTTTTGAATGAATAAATGTATATTCTGAGAAAATTACAATGTTTTCTGACCTTAGATGTATTTAAACCTGTTGTAGGGGTTTCCAATACAATATTAGGACACTTTAAAAAACCATATGACCCTCTCTTTAAAAAAAAAATAAGGTTCTTTATTAGAATCGTTGTTCCATGAAGAAATTTTAACATCCGCAGAATCTTTACATTGGTTCTTCAGAGTGGAAAAAGATTATTTAGGTTTTCAAACTAAGCATGGTTCTTCTATGGCATTGCTGTGAAACCCCCCTTTTATTTTTAAAAGTGTAGCTGTTTTGTTGTTAGAAATTGAGTGAAATACTTGAAAAGGATCAATCAATGGCAATGTGCTGTGTTATAATCTCACCAGCTGTCAACAGACAATAGATCCTGCTGAGCACGAAAAAATGCTGGTCCATTTTTGACACCATCTGTGCCAGCAAAGGCCATCTAATTGACTTTAGACTTGAGTGTATTTTAGTGCATTCACTGAAACACCAATTATATCCACAATTCATATGATCTTAGAGAGGAAATGCATAAAATCAGTCACAATTTTTATTCAAGCCACGTCTTCCAGCATCAACAATCACGACCAAAACTTCTCACAAAGAAGCTCAAAAAGAAAGAAAATATTTTCCTCATTCCGCAAAGTAAACACTAGTGGCAAATATGTTCTCGCTCCTCGGAGAGCGTCGGGGAGGAGAAAAAAGCCTTAAATCAACAAAACTAAATACAGTCTGTTTGCAGAGGAGTTCCTCTTCATACATTATTTCAACTGACAGACACAAATTTCTGCCAGATTGCAGTATTATGTTCCTCTGGTTCCAGCGAAGGAGAAACTTAAGCAGCGTGACTTGTTAAAACTCTCAACGTTGTTGAATCAATTCATCTTTCCCATGCAGTGAAACATCGACAAAAATAATAACCGCCGAATGGTCAAGGAAAAATGTTTCCTCAAGATCAAAGCAACGATTCGCGAGCCAAAAAAAGCACTCGGCTTAATGATCTTCTGGCCCCATTGTTTTTTTCTTAAACGTATCAGTAAAGATCTGGCCATAGGGTGAGTTCACCTATGATAGAGTGCTATAATAAAACGGGAGGGTTAGCGAGAAGTCTTAAACAAACAGCACTTAAGAGTTTCCCGGGCGAGACCTCAACTCCCAGGAAATTCCAGAGAGATCTGTATGGACTTTCTCATCTGCAACGGCTGCTTTATCTTACGTGGTTGACAATACGTGGGTTGAGTCACCTACTCTCACAATTTCTCCAGCTGCCAACTTAGTTTGCGAGAGATTCAATTAACAAGACGTTTTTCAAACCCAAGGTCGATGATCTCTAGAGTCCCGCTCTTCTCGAACCTGCTTCTTTTTTGCTTTTATTGAACACGGTGTTGCTCTCTCAACACGTGACATCCCAGCGGCCCTCATTGTTTCCCGGCTTGGCGTAGGTGGCGTGTGGTTTGCGAGGGAAACACAGCCTCCAGACATGAATCCAAAAGCACCATTCCTGAGACTCAGTGATGCCAGGATGAGCCCGAGGCTACGGCCGCCCAGACTCAACCACGCATGCAAATCAACTCTCCAATTTACTAACACTTGACAAGACGAGCAATGATATGTGACTGCTAGCCCACGCTAAGGACGCTTATACACCAGAGGAAGCTTTGTCAGGAAAGGAATGCATAAGATCTTTGGTAAAGAGAAGAGTCAGTATGGAATTAAGTGAGTGGGACTTCTGAAAGCACAACTGGACCCACCTACTGGAACTGAAGTTATATTCTCTCAACTTAGTCAGAAAATAAATATTTATTTAGTTAGTTGCAGAAGAAACATTTCTCATTTTAATTTTAAGTACTAAAATAACTGCAATTAAAAACTTAAATAATTGATAAATTAAAACAAAAAATAATAAACAATTAAAATGACAAAAAATATAATCTACTCTCAAAATATTAACAATATTAATAAAAAAGCAATACAATATATTGCATCAATTATACTAAAATATATTATAATAAAATGGCGTAAGTCAAGATGATATAAAAATAATACTAATTAAAAATAAATAAATAAATACAAATTACAAATTTAAAATCTACTCTCAAAATATAATATAGTAATATAATTTAATATATAAATTAAACCAAAATATATTGTAGCACTTTTAATTAATTATGAATTATACTAAAACATACTTTAGTACTTTGTAAAATGACTTAAAATGATCTTAAGTCAAGATTTCCATTCAAGATGACTTAAGAATATAATATAACACAATAAATTAGAGCAATTTTAATTAATCGATTATACTAAAATATAATTTAGTACATTTTAAAATGATCTTAAGTCAAGATTTTTAGTTAAGATGACTTAAAAATAATTTAAAATAAAGATTAATGTAATATAATATCATATATTAGTTATAGCAAAATGCCCTGTTGCATTTTTTATTAATTAAGTACTTTTTAAATGCCTTAAAATGATCTTAAGTCAAGATTTTCAGTCAAGATGACTTAAAAATGATTTAAAATAAAGAAATAAACAATAAATATATATTTTTTTTAAATCTACTCTAAAAAATATATAATATAAGATACCAAAATATATTGTAGCATCTTTAATTAATTAATTATACTTAAATATAATTTAGTTTTAAAATTATCTTAAGTCAAGATTTTGTCAAGATGACTTTTTTTTTTTTAAATAAATAAATATTTTAAATTAATAATACAACTAACAAAAATAAAATCTACTCTCAAAATATTAATATGATATAATTAGTGTTGTCAAATGAAAAAAAAAAACGAATTAATCGCACATTTTTTTTACTGAAATTAATAACAATTAATCCCACCTGACATTAAAGTTTTCAAATATACTTTTATATTGTAATAATTTTACATTTGATCTTCAAATTAATGTAATTTTATCTTTTTTTTTTTTTGACAGCACAAAATAAAACAAAATAAAATAATATAATATATTTTAAGATTAAAAAAAACGATCAAGTCAAAATAAAATAAGTATTAACTAAAAATCAAGATATGTCTTATTTTAATTCACCCCTCAACAACTTTTTATTTATTTATTATTTTATTTATTTACTAACTTCCCCTTTCTTTGAATAATTACATAAGTGTGATATCTAGAGCAGGAAAGTCTATAAATGAATAAACTCACATTACTCCAGATTTTTTATTTATTTTGTATTTTTTTTTTATCAATTTTAATGAATATTTTATTCTTGTTATGCCAAGCTATAAAATATTTGATCAGGTAGAAATTGTAAGTAAAATATATTTTACTTCATCCAGTAAACAACAAACAACTGGAAACTTCATGGGGAACATTATTGTGCACAGTTTCCTTGGAGTAAAAAATATTAAGAACTGATCAAAAGAAAAGCAGAACACTTTCAGCTCTCAACGGAAACTCAAAACACCTTAAGAGATGCGTCTACCCGAACTCAGTCTTGGACATGGACCATTTCCATTTAATCTGAGTGTGTTAAAAGGCTAATATGTCATTTTAATGGCAGGACTTGCATTCAAAACCACAGAAAGACGGAAACAAAGTTTTGGGAACTGGCAGAGTCGAGGATGAATAGAGAACGGGGCGTACCGCAATCTAATCACAGATCATTAGCAGATTAATGAGAGTCTGATTAAGCCGATCTCCGCTTCTGACCCTCATATGACTAGAAAAAAAGACGAAGTCTGTAGAAAACTTTCAAAGAGCGGCAGAGACATGCTCGCTATAAACTCTAATGAACTCCAGAGTTTTGACTTCTGACGCCTGTGCGTGTTTTTCTCAACACACAAGCACAAATTATGTGGGTGTTTTATTCTGACAGCACCATGGGAATCGGCAGAACGAAAGCGATCCCGCCTTAGTTTGTATTCACAAAGTTGATCCCACTGAAGTGAACGTCGCTTTGTAGTCGGCCTTTGAATTAAGGGCTTGAAATGCACCGTCCCCGTGAATGCAGATGACTGGGTGACATTGCTAATGATGCACTACGTGTCTCGGCTGAAGAGCTGAGCCAGGTGGTTAACAGACTGCCGGAGTTGACTTCGCGTGCTTGCGCTGAGGAGGACGAGGGGAAGGAGAAGCCAGAGGTGGAGACGTGCAACGATACCTCGATCAATGTTTTGGGAGAAAGAGAAAAGATCAATGAAAAACGTCAAGAGTGTTTGCAAGGTTAGCGCAGACGCTCTCGCAAAACAACTCTGAATCTGACCAACAACAACAATCATAGCAGACAAAACAAGACTGGTATCTGAGGAGGCTGAAACTGAAAATCAGTGTTGTTTACCTGTGTAAAAATCAACTGTGTGGGTCACTGTGAGGGTGTTTGCTACTCAAGACAAATTTATTTATACAGCACTTTTCACAGTTGAGTGTAACAGCGGCTGTTGAGTTTTTTCAGTGGCAATGGTGATGGAAAAAGTATTTTTTGAATAGGAATTTTAACAAAGTACTAAAAGCGTGAGACTACAAGATTGAAGTCTTAATATTTCAAGAAATGAAGTCGAAATTCCGAAAATAAAGTCATAAAATTATGATTAGTTATTAAATAATCAATTGCACATTTTTGAAGATTTGGTTAATAATATGGTGTCTCCTCACAGTTCTTTATGTGCACTGCCAGTATGTCCTTCCATAATTGGTGACGTAGTTGTTACGATTTGGTTTTGGACGCTTAATCCTAGTCATCTACAGGCCTGTCTAACAGGTTTTTCTGACCCGTTTCCACACATTATTTACACAACGAAAGGGCTATTGTGGCCTTACCGTAATGTATGTTCTTGTTAAAATGTCTTGTTTGCCAAAAGCTGGTCTTGCTTTATTTACTCTCCATAGGCAGGCGTATAAGAAGGAATTCTTATAAAGTCAAAATTATTAGAACAAAGTCAAAATGTTTTCAGAATAAAGTCGTTTCGAGAATAAAAGTCTTCTGAGAATGAAGTCAAAAATATGAGAATAAAGTTGTAATATTACGAGAATTAAGTCGAAATATTTTGAGAATAAAGTCAGTGTTTCGACAATAAAGTTGAAGTGTCATTTTGTTTTCAAATTTGTCAATTTGATTTGTCAATTGTGATTTGTTTTGCACTTCTCAGCCACTGTAGTGTACAAGACCGTGAACTTAATTGCTTTAGTGAGATAAAGAACTACAATCCAATGAACCATTGCAAATGACACTCAAATTAAACTTGATCACTCATTCGCTGTGCTTCACTGGAGTGGGCGGAGCTCAGGGCTCACTGTGACTCTGATTGGTGGATCTTCTCTGCAGCATCATGGGTAATGTAGTTTTTCACCATGAATTCTGCTGGTAAGCATGTTTACTTATAATATAAGTTGAAATAATGCAAACTATTTGCTTTAATAAAATCATATACCACCGAGTAAAAACCTCAGAGCTCACAGTAAGTCTGTCTTTAAAGATTTGTAAATTGTCATTAAAAATGAATATCCCTATGGAGAAAAAAATGGATCAAATAGAGATCAAAGCACCACAGTACAGATTGCAATCTATGATACCATCATGAAAACTGGTGTACAAAACCAGTCCCCAAAGGATGTTTTTTGTCACAGCTCATTAAATAATTGTTTTCCACTGTTTTACAGTGTAAAGGCTTACAATTACATTCATAATAAGCTTTAGATTAAACTGTGGCACTTTTACAGTTCTGTGACTAATAGTCTGAATTAGGCAGGTTTTCCGCCCACTCCGGTGTCAAGGCTACATCCCCGCATGTTCATTTGTGTTACTGTCGCTAATGGAGCAGGGTGGCGTGATGAAGAAATGACACAGCTAATAAACCACTGCTCCAATGCGCTCCCGAAAAGGCACTTCAATGACAAAGAGCAAAAAGTCACTTTGTGAAATGCCAAAGGCACGCAGCTTGATTGTAGTGGTTGGCTTCAGGACATTTGGTGTCTGGTTGGACGTCCGTTTGGCATGCTTGAGGGCTAGCCTGATTAGCATGAGGAGACGTGATGGTTGGATCTTCAGAGAGAAACTCTTACAATTGCAAAAAAAACAGAACACAAAACAGATGGGCAATCAGAAATGATCAGCCATGCATATCAGCGCACTGATTCTGCTCTTGTTATTAAAAGAAAGAAAGATGATGTCAAAGCCTTTGGACCAGAAGAGAGTGAGGTTCAGAGAAACAGTAAAGAGTTTTGAAATTAGGTGATGTAAGAATTAGCAGTACAAGCCTGGGTTATTATAGTTAATTAAAACTGTAACTGGAAGAAAAAACAGATTTTTATTGAGCAATCCACTATTTTGTACAGGGGTTAAAATGGCATTTTCACCTGAGATTTAGAGTCAAATTACAGGGGGATAAAAATTGCTTTAGAAAGATGGCAGCATCATAATGTTACATTTAGGTCTGTTAGTAAAATGTGTTAACTTTAAAAATCTTTGTTGCATAATGTTTCCATGGTGACCATTCACAAATGGGGAAACCGCATTTTTCTCAAGATTTTCTCCAACGTTTGCATGCCTGTAACTCAAGAAGTGTTACATATATCTTAATGCCCTTTTAGATACCGGGTCTTAACAAACTTTCCTTTTGCCATCTTTAATTTTAATGCCCTATGAGATTAATTTCCAGAGATATTGGAATTTCAATATGGCTCCAGGAGTAAATTGTTAAATTGTACACATTTTCAGTGGTCAAAAACCAAATGTGGGTCAGTTTCAAAACATATAATACTTATTATATTTTAAAGAGGAATGTCTGAAGAACAAATAATGTTGAAACTAGAGATGCATCTCGTTTCCTTCTGTTAAGACAACTGCATAGAGCATACCTGAGTGCCATAAATATTATTCACGTTCACGTGCCTATAAATCAAGAACTTTTAAAGATATTGCAATATGATTTTAGATTCTAGTTGTTAACAAACTTTTATTTTGGAATCTTAATTTTCAAGGCCCTACATCATTCAATCCCAGAAATATGGGGATCTCAACGAGGCTCCATGTCCAGATTGTTGAATATTACCCATTTTCTTTGGTAAAAAACAGATGTTTGTCACTTTGTATACAACTGACACTTGTTTTATTTAGAGAACATTGTCTGAAGAAGAAATAATGTTAAAATCTGATTAATATCTTGTTTCCATCCATCAAAACAATTGCATAGGACATACCTGTCTGAGTGCTAAAAGTGCACTGAAATGGTCAAGTTGAGGCACACTACCTTGCTCTCAGTAGTCTATTTAAACATGCAGTATTGTAACATCACTGAAACAAATCCCACACCTCATAGGGAAGTGTGGTTTCTTTTGCCGAACATTGTATTCACATTAACAGACCAAGATTTGCCTCACCTGGATTAATTAATAGAGTTTATGTTTCGTATTTGACATGTCACACTGTACAATCCTAATCCCTGGGTTACTGTTATTATTTACATGTTTGCATTGTAAACAGTAATGACTAGATAAACACAAAACTACATTTGGTTTTTGACCATTGAAAATGTGTGCAAAAATACTAAATTTGGGGCTGCACTGAGATCTCAATATCTCTGGGATTAAACCATACAGGGCCAAAATGAAGATTCCAAAAGAAAAGTTTCTTAAGAACCAGAAGCTAAAGTCATATTGAAATAACTTAATAAATACTATTTGAGTTACAGGCACACAAATTTTGGAAAAATAATATTTCTGGCACTTAGACAGGTATGTTCTATGCAATTGTTTTGATAGAGAGAAACAAGATACAATTCTAGTTTCAACATTATTTATTCTTCAGGCATTGTTTTTTTTAAATAAAATAAGTATTGGCTACATACAAAGTGACAAACATTTGGTTTTCAACCGCTAAAAATCAGTAATATTCAACAATCTCTACATGGAGCCTCATTGAGATCCTCATATCTCTGGGACTGAATAATGTAGGACCTTGACAATTAAGATTCCAAAAGAAAAGTGTATTAACAACTAGAATCTGAAATCGTATTGTCATATCTTTAATACTTATTGAGTTATAGGCACGTTAACTTTGGAAAAAGAATAGTTATGGCACTTAGGTATGTTGAATGCAGTTGTCTTGACAGAATGAAATGGGATGCATCTCTAGTTTCAACATTTTTTGTTCTTCAGACATTTCTCTTTTTTCTTTTTCTTCTTTTTTGCAAACTGACTCACATTGGCTTTTGACCACTGAAAATGTGTACATTTTATTGATTTTCTCCTGGAGCCATATGTGACCCTGGACCACAAAACCAGTCATAAGGTTAAATTTTACAAAACTGAGATGTATACATCATGTGAAAGCTCAATGAATAAGCTTTCTATTGATATATGGTTTGTTAGGAAAGGACAATATTTGGCCGAGATACATCTATATGAAAATCTGGAATCTGAGGGTGCAAAAAAATCAAAATGCTGAGAAAATCACCTTTAAAGTTCTTCAAATTAAGTTCTTAACAATGCATATTACTAATCAAAAATTACATTTTTATATATTTATAGTAGGAATTTTACAAAAAATCTTCATGGAACATGATCTTTACTTAATTTCCTAATGATTTTTGGCATAAAAGAAAAACCAATAATTTTGACCCATACAATGTATTTTTGGCTATTGCTACAAATATACCCCAGCGACTTAAGACTGGTTTTGTGGTCCAGGGTCACATATAGAAATTCCAAATAGGGCCTAAAAAAAGATACCAAAAGGAAGGTTTGTTAAGACCCAATGCATAAAAGGGTGTTAAGATATCTTTAATGCTTCTTGAGTTACAAGCATGCAAACTTTGAAGAAAGTGCTGTTTCCCCATTTTTTTAATGGTTACCATTGTCACATAATGCAATAAAGATTGCGTGAACAGTGAAGTGAACAGATCTTATGAATAGACTTACCAATCTCTGTGTAATGTTATGAGAATACGTGTTTCTTTTCTATATTTTTCCTGCATTGCACTGTGTTGCTTCTATTCTCTCTGTTTTTCTTATAGGTTGAATGACGCTGGGGTGTTGGCGTGTTATTGGGCGCTCGATTAAGGCGGAGTCTTTTTTAAGGAGGCCGGTTGCAAGCAGCCGGCGAGCTCATTGTTGGTGCGAACGTGTTTGAGTTCGGAGCTCCTGGATTCCTCATCCGGTCGGCGGCCAAACCAATGTTCAATACTAATGTTTTGTGGCTAAAAGTTAGCTTTTATACCTTGTTAACTTTATAGCACTCCTTGTGAAACAGAGCGAAGTGGTGTCCTGCCTTTTCCTTTCGTGTAAATCTGTTGGGCTTTGTTTTTGGTTAGGCAGTTAGGTAAGCTGGCTGTACTTTTTTTTTTTACGTAATCAGGTTACTTAGTTTCTTTTTTCTTTTTTTAGGTTCCTTTTGTTTGTTATGTTGGCCTGTGGCCACCCCGAAGAGATGCTCTCTATGTTTCACTTCTAATCTTTAATAAACATCACAATTTTGTATTGAACTTGTGTGCTTGTTTGGTCCCTGACCGGAGTGACTTGGGAATCCAGCACCACAACTTTATTATGCCCTTAACGTACCCTAGACACGGGGCGTAATAGTAAAAATAACATTATAATGCTGCCATCTTTCTGAATTCTAAAAATTACATTGGATGGCTAAAGTATACTTTGGTTTTTACTAACAACACAGAACCACATTATTAACCACAAAGCAACATCCTAATAGCACACAACACCCCAGGGTCACAACATGAACCGCTGACAACGTCTTCAGATATTGCAAACATCTAGCTAGAATGTGAAATGCTAGTCTTTCATTAATAACATTGGCATTGTGTGGAGTGTTCATGTCCCTACATGTCTTCCTAATGACTTCTACCAGACCACAGCAAGAGGAAGCAAGCGAGGGACGTGTCCCAGCGGCCAGCCACAAAACAAATTGATTATATAAACGCTGGCCTGCCCGCAGGTGTCTGCACTTTTCCCTGCAGGCAATCTCCTAATGGCTGAGGATCCGGTGTGTCATCGGCGTGATGGCGCACAGGCAGGGAAGCCCCTGTTAGCCGTCACTGCATTTATATACCGACCCGTCAGAGAGATTGCAGCGGCCATCAGGCTGGAACCTCCCGCGGTTTGTCTCTGGGGGACTGTAGCAATGGATAAACATAAAAAAACATATCTGAGGTTTTATTACAAAACAGCAGGGAGCTGCAAACCAGGTGGGTCATTTACTGTATGCCCTTTTTCAAAACTGCTGTTTTATCATGCTTTCTACCTGGTGTTTATTTCGGTGGGATGAACCCGAAGGGGTGCTTTTAAAGACACCGTTTACTCAAAAATAAAACTTCTGTGGTTACAAAACCAACATGGCTTTCTTTCTTCTGTGGAACACAAAAAGATAACACTTCACAGAATGTTTGTGCTGTTCTTTTCGATACAAAATAACACCATAAAATGTCACTTTCATGTATAGAAACTTTGTAACAATCATTTGCAAGCCATGAAAACAGGTGGCATTTGGCCTTAATAATATTAAAGTTGTAAATATGTATTTCAACACTGATAATAATCATAAATGCTTTGATTTTAATATATCATGCAATTCTGAGAAAAAAAGACAGAATAGCAAGAAAAAAGTCATAATTGTGAGTTTATATCCCACAATTCTTTGAAAAAAGTCAGAATTGCAAGAAAAATGTCTGAATTGCAAGAAAAAAAGGCAGTTTATATCCCACAAATCTGTGGAAAGTCAGAATTGTGAGTTTATCCCACAATTCTGAGAAAAAAAAGATACAAACTAACATTTGTGAGGAAAAAACAGAGTTTTTATCTAGCAATTCTGACTTTATTTCTCACAATTGCGAGAAAAAAAAAAGTCAGAATTGTTTGTTTATCACGCAATCCTGGAAAAAAAAGTCAGAATTGTGAAGTAAAATCATGCAATTCTGAGAAAAAAAGTCAGAGTTGTTAGTTTATATCCCACAAATGTCAAAATTGTGAGTTAATATCTGTGAAAAAAGTCAGAATTGCTAGATACAAACACATTTGCCAGGAAAAAAGAATTCAGTTTTTTATCTCGCAATTCTGACTTTATTTCTTACAACTGCGAGTTTATATCACACAATTCTGACTTTATAACTCGCAATTGAGAGTTCATATCTCACAATTCTGAGAAAAAAAGTCAGAATTGTGAGTTTATATCATGCAATTCTGAAAAAGTCAGAATTGTGAGTTTATATCATGCCATTCTAAAAAAAAAAAAAAGTCAGAATTACAAGTTTCTATCATGCAATTCTGAAAAAAAGTGTCAGAAATGGCAGTGTATTGCACACAGATGGAGACATTCAAAGAAATTTTAAAATCTTGTCCTTGCAGAAATCTATCATATGGCTTCTTTTTGCCCTGTGTGTGTTTACTATACATTATATTTGCATATTTGTAGTAATATCAACAAATACTCTTAGTCATTTCCATTGTTTGCAATTCAGCAATATGCCCAACTGACTTCCTACAATAAATAACATAATAATGAATGCAATGATGGCAGAACTGTCATTTCTCTGTGAACCTTCCACTTCAGCATGTAGTTGCATGAGATGGTTACATAAGCAACAAACAACTAAACAAGCGCCCCAGTGCATGATGGGATGCGCCGAGCAAGAGCTGAGAAGCAGACTCAGTAATGAGGGAGAGTGAAGGCGCTGGCGAGAAAGACATGGGGGTTGCTGTGGAGAGTTACTGAAGCTACGCTAAAGAGATCCAGGCCGTGCGATGGAGAGAGGCCGTGTGTCAGCCGGCGAGCCCCAGGGTAGAGCACCTGAACGCAGCACACTCCCCTACTAATGAGTGCTTGCCTCTCTGAGCCCACCAGGGACGTCCCATGCTCGACACACACTCCCTACACACTACAAACACTTTATAAATATCAGCCGGCGCTCCGAATGCACCGCAGAGAGCACCGAAAATAAATCAGACAGACCAATGGCGCGGCGCCATTAAGATTCAACACCAGCCGACAGTGTTGTAAAGCTTTAAAGTTTTCTTTCTCTCGACTTTTTGCAAGATTACACTTCGGTGTCAGGCAAGTCAGACGGACGCCTGATTCTGTGTAATTACAAGCAAATTACATTCATTACCATAATTTACATCTCATCACCAATCCAATTATTAGTTGCCCTGACCTCTACTGAAAGATTTTCTTTTTTTTTTTTTTTTTTTTAAATAATCAAACGTAGGGGAAGAGTTCTCGTTCCTCCTTCTTTTACTTCGCAGAAGAACAATCAATGCAAATTCGGAAAGACGGAAACTCTGAATGTCTGTGATTATATGCTTCGCCAGCCGAACTCGAGGATCGTTGCGTTGCTGCCGCAGCTGTGATTTTTTGTTATTGCTGGAGTAATACGCTCATCTCCATTCTCCCGGGGTCCCGGCAGGATTTTTAGACAATTTTTGGGGGGAAGTCATCAAGAACGGCTCTCGGTATTTATCTATCATCAATATAAGACAGCGAGAAAGACTGATGAAGAGAGCTGGTTATCCGTAATCAAGCTGGTCGCTGAGGGCAAACTGTGATTCAAAGGAGATTTGGAAACAGAATATGTCATATTCTCTTGGCATCATAAATGTCCTGTGGTGGAAAAAATTCTCGAAATATAAAATAAAAAATGTAATGTAAATGCAATTTATGAAATTATAATAAAACGGAACAGTTTCATTATACTGTAATTTCACATAAATTTTAAGCTTGAACCTTGCTGTGGATCCAAAAATAGAATACAAAGATTAGAGATATTCCAAAACCTAATGAACTACACTGTTGTCTATTGTCTAGATAGGCAGCTACAGTATCTCATAAAAGTGAGTACACCCCCTCAGATTTCAATCAGGTCGATCAACGAAGTTGAGCACTCGTTCTGTGTGTCAGGTGTAGAACCTGACTTCAAAAAACAGATGCATGAACCATACGCCGCACACTGCAACAAGTCGGTTTGTATAGGCGTTGTCCCAGAAGGAAGCCTCATCTGAAGCTGGCTCACAAGAAAGCCCGCAAACAGTTTGCTGAAGACAACCTGTCCAAGAGCATGAACTACTGTAACCATGTCCTGTGGTCTGATGAGACTATAAGATAAACTTGTTTGGCTCAGATGGTACCAAGACAATTGTGTCGTGCCTACAGTCAAGCATGGTGATGGTAGCATCATGGTCTGGGGCTGCATGAGTGCTGCTGGTACTGGGGAGCTGCAGTTCATTGAGGGAAACAAGGATTCCATTATGTACTGTACATTCTGAAGCAAAATATGATGCCTTCCCTCCAGAAACTAGGCCGAACGGCATTTTTTCAACATGATAACAAGCTCAAACACACCACCAAGATGACAACTGCCTTGCTGAGGAAGCTGAAGGTGATGGGAATGTCTCCGGACCTGAACCCTATTAAGCACCTGTGGGACATCCTCAATCGTAAGGAGGAGAAGCACTATGTGTCTAATGTCCAGCAGCTCTGTAATGAGAGGAGGAGGATCCCAGCAACAACCTGCGCAGCTCTGGTCAATTTCATACCCAGGATAATTAAGGCAATGCAGGGGATAGTAAATCTATACTGCTTATTGAGTATAATATATTCAAGTTTAATTTCGATAGTATTGTCCCTTGAGAAGATATACTAAAACGGTTGCTGAAATGTGAGGGGTGTACTCACTTTTGTGACATACTGTAGCTTTTAAGTCAACATCATAAAAAGTTACTTGAAAAGACATTTGCTCCAAATACTGGGTAAAAAAAGACCTTTTTAATTGGCTAAAACCACACTGAGACATCATATACTGAACAAAATATAAAAAATCGTATTTGTTGTGATGCATTCTGGGATTGAAGCATGCATACTGAATCTGGTCAAACTGAGGTGGATGATGCATGAGTTTGGAGCAGCCTTGGTGTTTGGAGTGCATTAAAATGCTGTTTTGGTTGGCAGCTCAATATGCTTTGGAACACAGCAGCTGGGTTTGTTTTTGTCAGTATCGACTAAAAGTAAACTTATAATGTTCTAAAGTGAACTTATATATGGGTCAAAGACAAGATGTTTTATATACACGGAAAGCATATTAAATGCAAGTAAAGTGTCTACTTTAATTTTTCAAAATACAGGTAAAATAACGTTCCATCATCATTCAGCGTAACAGATATATTTATGTAAAAATGAAACAGCATACTTATTCTGACCTGTACTTATTAAAATATCTAAAAGAATAAGTGACCATACTAAATTGTATTTTATTTATCTTATATTATCTTGCTGATGAATGGGTAAAACCTAGCAGTTAGAAGAAAAAGAACAATTAATTAGTATTAGTATTTTGAGGGGCTTAACTGTGATCCTTCAGTAGTCTTTTAATGTCATCTAATGATTTAAATATGTCTGACAAGACTTTTTAAGTCTATAAACTGCTGTTACACTGAATGACATTTTAGTGCCTTATGTAAATCATGGTAAAAATGTATGATAACAGAAAAACTAGGATACATTCTAATAATTGAAAACTTTTATTGTGTTGATGCTTTAAAAGTAATGCATTGCAATATTGTGTTACTCTAAAAAAGTAGCTTATTACATTACTTACTTTTTATAAAAAGTATTGTGTTATGTTACTCTTGCGTTACTTTTGTGTTACTTTTGAAATTTGGGGCAGGGTTTGCTTGTTTGTTTTTTTATATAAAAACTATTTTTAGCAAATGTAAAAGCCCTTTCACACCAAAAAGAGAAAAGCTGAAAGAAAAGTTAATTCATGTCTGTATAGTCGAATGCAGAAGAAGAAAACTCTTCAGCAATAAAAAAAATGTAATGAAGCACAAATGTTCATTTTTGCTTATTAGTATGGTTGAACTGGATCATTAAAGGTCAGCAGCAAAGACACTGGGTAATAAAATGGAATTAAATACATAAAAGATATTTGTGCCATTTAACATATTTAATTATTGCATGTTTGCGTCATATTCTGAGTTTGCATTTCACTTTTAATGAATATCAAATCTGTTTTTTTGCAAATGAGATGAATTAATGCATGTTCACATTTAGTCTAGAACTACAGTAACATCATGTTTACACATTTATTTGAAAAATTAACAATTTTCTCAATGTGTTACTGTACTAGTTACTTGAAAAAATTAAGTCAAACCTGATTACGTAACTCACGTTACTTGTAATGTGTTACCCCCAACACTGTTAAATGTTTTAAGTAATATTTTTTAATTAGCAATATATTTTTCATAATATTTTTATATTATAATACATTTCTATTAAACTACAGTAATGCATGCAGGAATATGATAAAAATGTATAATTATGTTTATCAATAATAATAATCACAATAGAGCATTCACTCTATATGCTATATTCATTCTTTAATGTATAAATATTATTATATAATAGCTGATTTGTGTGAACTGATTTTGCTATCTGCACAGGATCATCGGAAGAGCATTTCCAGTGTGCATTTTGGTGTAATATTGTACAAAACCCCTCACAAACACACACACACACACATAAAAGAATTTAATTCCTGCCAGCAGGGTTTGCATGATGCTGGGGAATTCACACACCAGGTGTGCTCGACTCCAGACCTCCCTCAGCGGAAGCTTAGAAAGCACAACAATAAATAAAATCAATGGTTCAAATAGACAATAGAAGAGCCTGGTAACATGGGAACACATTCACCTGTAGTACTATCAGTGTGTGTGCGCTCTGGAAAGAGACCAGGACAGAAACAGAGGTTGTTTTCTTGGAGAGCAACGCATGGTTCAGTTCACAATTGCTGCTTTTCCACTAGCATCATGTTTTTTTTATGCACACCACATCATAGAATTAGAAATACATTCACATTCTGCAAAGGTTTATTCTTTATTCACTCACAAAATTAGAATTAACTAATATATATTCAAATGAGGCTGTAAGATGTGAACTCTTGAGCGTGTGCGGATCAGGCCGAATCTGAGCTGTCACAGTTAATCATAGCTGTATCCTCTCTTCTCTCCACACCTGACTGAGTGTGTCTCGCTGTTCTCTAGCAGCGCTTCCCTTGGCGATTTCACCTGCCCACTCAACCCCGCCTTCCTGTCAAGGTCAGTCCCCGTACGTCCAGTGTCAAACACAACTTTAACAGAGCGCACACTGTGCTCTACGAACCTACACGCCTCCTCTCCTCAGAGAGCAGACCGCGGACTGAACTATAGTTTCAAAAGAAACAAGCAGGTTTACGACAAGGCAAGATTGAGGATAAAGTTTTTCACAACTTTTATTACTGACAGTGGTTCACAGCAAGCAAACAAACCAAACATGATAACAGCCTAAACGTTTCTTAACTCAAATCAAATTCAGTACTTCAGCAGAGCAGACTAATCAGAAGAATCCAATTTAGAATCAGATTCAAAATCAAAATCTGCGCACTGATTATTAGAAGGATCAAATGAGAATCAGTACTTTTAAAATCATAAGATTCAGAACTATGAGAATCAGCAGATTCAAAATAAGAAACAAAATCCGCAGACTTATGATTAGAAGGATCAAATAAGAATCAGAACTTTTAAAATCAAAGGATTCAGATTCAGAATTGTGATAATTAGTAGATTCAAAATTATAAATAAAAACAGCTGACTGACGGCGAGATAAATCAAATCAGAATCAGTAGATTCAAAATCAGAAACAAAGTCAGTAAACTAATGATTAGAAGGATCAAATAAGAATTAGTACCTTAAAAATCAGAAGATTTTGATTCAGAACAATGATAAATAGCAGATTCAAATCAGTATCAAAATCAGCAGACTGGCAATCAAAACAATCAAATCAGAATCAGTATTTTCAAAATCTGAATCAAAATCTGAATATTCTGAATAATCGGAATCAGTAGACTCATAATCCGAAATCAAATCAGAAGACTGACGATTAGACTGGGAAAAAAATTCAGATTCAAAACAATATTTAGTAGATTCAAAATCAGAATCAAAATCAGCCAACTGACGATCAGAATTATCAAATCAAAATCAGTACTTTCAAAATCAGAATCAAAATAAGATGCAGAACCATCAGAAAAAGTAGATTCAAAATCAGCAGACTGATGATAGACTGAGCAAAAAAAAAAGATTTAAATTCAAAGTGATCATTTGTGATTTAAAATCTAATGATCGGAACTATCAAATCAGAATCAGTATTTTCAAAATCAGAAGATTCAGAACAATCTGAATTAGTAGACTCAAAGTCAGTATCAAAATCAACAGACTAGCAGAGCAAACAAATCAGAATCAGTCCTTTCAAAATCTGAATCAAAATCAGAAAATTCATAACAATCAGAATCAGTAGATTCAAAATGAGAAATCAAAATTAGCAGACTTTATTAGAAGATTCAAATTCAGAAAGATAATTAGTAGATTAAAATTCAGAATCAAATTCAGCATACTGCCAATCATCAGAATCAAATCAGGATCAGCAGATTCAGAATCTGCATCAAAATCAGCAGACTGCTAATCAGAATAGAGTCAGAATCAGTACATTCAGAATCAATATCAAAACCAGCAAACTGGCAATCAAGAATCAAACCAGAATCGGTACTTTTTAGATCGGAAGATCAACTGGAATCAGTAAATTCAAAATCAGCGGACTGGTGGGCAGAAGAATAAAATCAGAAACAATACTCTCAAAAACCAAAGATTCAAATTCAAAACAATCAGAATTAGTACATTTAAAATCGATTGATAGAATCAAAGTCAGTGACCATCATACATTTTCTATGGAATCTGTCAACTCAAATCTGCAGACTGGCCCTGACTTTCAGCAACTAGCCTCAACTTCTCCAGACTGTAAATTGGAGGAAGACCAGGCCAAAAATCATGTAGTGTATTCCAGGCATTAGAAAGATTCAGAATAATGAGAATCAGTAGATTTAGAATCAGAATCAAATCAGAATAAGTACTGTAAAAACCAGAGTGAGGATTCTGAGTATTTGCAGATGGAAACTTGACATGTTGCATCTGGTTAGGACACAGTGTTAAAGTTTAAATTAGACAGTAACTCACTGGTCCTGAGGGCCGATGGAGTGACCTCGATCTCGCTGTTGGTCTGGTAGGGCTGGAAGGCCGACAGGTTGCTGGAGTTGAGCTCACCCGTGTTGAAGAGCTCTGGACTCTGGGTGCCTGTGGAGCTCGCGCTGGTGCCGTCACCACCATGATGGGGGTCCTGCTCCTCATACACTGCCACCAGCTAAAAACAGACAAACATTTATTTTTTTTATTTATTTTTTCTACAAAATGGCGTGAAAATCATCTCATTTACTCGTTTAGAGAAAACAGTATTTTGATGTAAATTTTCTAAAACATGTTTTGTGATCGAAAGGGAATATGTGAAGGAGTGACAATGTCCCATGACTATTTAGCAATTCACACCTAGACAAAGGGCCCTCCCCAAATGGCCCATTAATGAGACTGTTACTGTCAGGTAAGAAACAATGTGAGAAGATTCAAAGAATGGAATCTAGATTATTTGCATTTTACTTACAACACAGTATGATCAGTTTAATCTCATGCACATCTTTCTGCGCACCACAAAAGCTTGTTTGTATAAACTGGATGAGAAACAAAGCATATAATGATTGTTATGTGGATGTTTGCTCAGATTTATAAGACACCAAAGATCACCACCCAAAAACTGATTATCAACAAAAACACAACAACTCTATCCACATTTATTTCCTAGCTCTATACTCCTGCTGTGCTTTATATCAAGAATGTATTTCTGTCTATTTTTATTTCTCCTCAGAAATTTAAGCACATCTCAGACCAAACAAAACAACAGAAGGTCTGTGAAAGATCAACCCGCGGGCAATAAAATATTCCTCTGGGTCGAATCTTATTCAGACAGAAAGTTAAAAATGATGACTTATACTATGATACATTTGGAAAGAATGGTTTTATTAAATGGTGAGTGCATGCACGGCGGAAAATTGTTCGGAGCCACACACCCCTGCGCTGCATAATGCTGCAAAAAGGAGAAAATTGCATAGAGGAGTTAGCAGGGAGGTTAATTCATCAGCTTTTGTCCTGATTTCTGCCGACATTAACGGTTCACAAATCCACCAGAATAAATGGAACCAGCAAGTCACATGCAAACCAACACAGAGAGGCTATTGTGTGAAGCAGTTTGCGTCTGTTGATTTGTAAACGGTGGTGCTCTATGGTTCACATTCGCCTATTTACTCCTCGCTAGCAGGCAGAACTGTGACCGGAGGAGTCCAGTTATATTATCCCCCACTGTCTTTCTTGCTTATGCTCTGATTTTGAAATGGTTTATGATCAGCCTAATTCAAAGTGACTTCTCATTTGTTTCTTTGGCCCAATTAAAGCATGTCAAATAAATGCCCTTAAGACGCTGACAGACTGCTTATCACCATGGCCACTGCTCGTCTCGCTAGAGAGATCGCCTTACAGAGCCTCTTTTGGCTCTAAATGTGTCTCCTCGGATAGAAAGTTTTAGGAAAGAAATAGAACTAAACATCGATTTGAAAAGAACCATGAAAAACAACCTAAAATATTGGAAAATAACATCCAAAAAATCATTCTAATAATAATTAGTATTTTGAATAGCTGTACATTCATACAAGTCTCTCCAGTGTCATTATTTTTCATCCAGTTGTATTTGAATGACAGTTCTTGATGTTTAGATGTCTGTCTGTTTGCTAATTGTGCGGCTCAATCGTTTTCCGCACACAGTCCTCAGCTGGAGAGCCGCCGCACAAACAAGCTCACTTCAGTCACTTCAGCCTGCACTCGTAATCAAACGGGGTATTTGTTTATAAATCACACAGTATTTATGGGGACTTAAGAGGCCCATCTTTGGGCCTAAATGCACTGAAGCTCCATAAATAGCCAGTAAACTGCCATTTTAGCTGGCAGCGAATGCTCCCCGCTGTTTCAAGAATCCCCGCAGGGGGGAAATGACAAAAACACTGCTTTTGAAAAAGTAAAAAATAAGTCAGCATGTCCATTTCTGTATAGTAGCTTCAGGTGACCACAGGAAGATCTGAAAACTATTTTGGTCAGAATCAACAGAATCGGAATCAGTTTCAAAACCAGAAACAGTATTAGGAGATATAGAATGAGAAGAACCGGAATCAGAATCTTTCAAAATCAGTGGAATGAGAATCAGAATAAAAAGATGAACAGAAACAGAATCAAAATTTACAACTGGAATCATTATTTTTAAAAAATGAAATCAATATAAAAAATCAGATTTGTGATCAGAAACATTCAAAATTCTAAATAAGACTGAGAATCACAATAAACTGCATAAAAAATAGATTCAAAATTGGAATCAGCAGATTCAAAATTAAATGAAGATTCAGAACTAGAAAAAAAAGCAAACAACCATTACTTTTAAAATCAGTAAATTGAGATAAGAACAATCAGTCCAAATAAATACTTTCAGTAGATTCTGAATCAGAAATTTAAAAAATCAAAATCATTATCAGCAGAATTGGAATCAGAGGAATTGTTTTCAGAAACATACAAAATTTAAAATTTAAAAATTAAAATTGGAATCAGAAGATTCAAAATTAAATTAGTAATACATTCAAAAGTAGGGAAAAAAGAAACAATCTTTACTTTTAAAATCAATAAATTGGGATTATAAGAATCAGTCCAAATAAATAGTTCAAGTAGTTGCAGAATCGGAAGATCTGAAAACTAGTCTGGTCAGAATCAACAGAATAAGAAACAGAATCAGTTTCAAAACCAGAAACAGTATTAAGAGATATAGAATCAGAAGAACTGGAATCAGAATCTTTCGAAACCAGAATTTGAAATCAGTAAACTGAGAATCAGAATAAAAAGATTAATAAAAACAGAATCAAAATTTTCAGAACTAGAAAAATAAATCTGATAATCAGATAAATGAATAATCCTGAAAATTAGAATCAGTATAGATAAATTTAAATTAATTTCAAGTAAATCAGAATCATAATAAGTCATTTCGATGTTAAAATCAGTACCAGTAGATTCATAATCAGAATATTTGTATTCAGAAACACTCAAAATTCAAAATCAGAAGACTGAGAATCAGAATAATCTGCATTAAAAAAGTAGATACAAAAGTAAACTAGTAGAACATTCAGAAGATTCTGAATCAGAAAAGTAGATTTAAAACTGGAACCAATAGATTAAAAATTAAATTAGTAGTACTGTAGATTCAGAACTAGGTCAAAAAAATGAAAATCTTTACTGTTAAAATCAGTCAATTGAGATTAGAAGAATCAGTCAAAATAAATGTTCTAGATGCAGAATCTGAAATTGTTAAATCAGAATCAATATCTGTAGATTCAGAATCTGAAATCAGAAAAGTAGATTCAAAATAAATAAGTATTACCATTACTTTTAAAATCAGTAAATTTAGAATATAAATAATCTGACTATGTGGATTTAAAACTGGAATAAAAGATTAACAGTCATAAGAGTATTATTATCAAGAAGTATTCTTAATAAACAGATTCAGAATCAGAAGAAATGCAAATTCAACTGTATTGCTTTACTTGCTATCCACACAAATGTGTTCATTAATCATTTATCAATCGTTTCCTGGTGTGTAATAATAACCAGCATGCTAAATCAAACATATATAAGTGAAAACTGTACAAACTGTTGCAAAGAGTTGCAATTTCTATAACTCAAAACTCACTTAACACTCCAAACCACCACTAATTTTAATTCCTAGCATATACAGAAAAAAGCCCAGTATATGGCTCACATTAGGGCTGGGCAATTTGGCTTAGAATCAAAATCTCGATTAATTGAACATTTTAACCCGATTACGATTAATGAACGATTATTTTATTTATTAATAAAATAATATTTAATTATATTTATATAATATTTATTTTTTTGCCCCCATAGTTCACTGACAAGTTTTGTACAGTTAATATGTTCACATATTACAAGCGAGAGATTTTTGGATGAAGGGTGCATTACTTGATTTTAAAATAATTGAAGGAAACACACTATCTACGATCTATGATTATTAATTGAACATCAGTGTTGAACAACTGAAATTAAAGCAAGCATTGCTTAAAACGAAAAGTCACATTTTTCTTGAAAATAAATAACTTGCACTATTGGAAACAAAATAAATAATTTTCAATGTTTTTCATCTTAAAAGTAGAAAATAAGCAGTATCTCCTCTAAATAAAATTACCCTTGTATATCCTGTAAATACTTTTTACTGTATAAATACTGTTTAAGCTCTCCATCGACATGTCGGCGGAATAACGGAACGGAGCGCTAGTGTTTTTTAAAGGGAAAGTAATTGAAATAATCTTCCTGGAAAAATTTTAACGATTATAGGTTCTGAATGTCGATTTCGATTATTTTTCGATTAATCGCCCAGCCCTAGCTCACATCCATGACTGGCATCTTTGTCCTTTGAGAAAAGCATAAGCAAAACATACATGAGACAAAAAGACTGAACCGGGCAGTAAAATAAAGTTTCATGTGACCTTCAGTAAAAAACAAAACCAGTCTGAGGCAAAGAGATTGCAGGGTTTTAGAAGCATCCACAGGCCCGTTATCTTAAGTGCGCAAATTGTTCAAGGGCTGTTTTTGTGCTACAGGCCCAGTTCAGTTTTGCTCTATCACAAATTTGCAATACAATCCTTCAATTTCCTTCCTTAGTTGTTGCTTCTGTATATGGACATAAGAAGATAAGAATGGACGCGTCCTGCCAGAAACAGAGACTGTTTGTCTGCGCTGTTTTGAAATGCTAATGATGATGGTTGCAAATAAACCGGTGACAAATATGGGGATGACGGATCAGTTTCATGTTGCTGAGAGACGTTTGTGACGAGAAACCAGAAATGATGAAATTTAAATAAATGCCGGGACAAAAATGTTTGGGCGACAGCCAATCCCTGTGAGGTGACATCCATCATTAGCAAATCACACTTTCTGGTGGATTCAGAATTATAATCATTTTGTTACACATTACTATATTTATGTCAGATTTAAAAAGGCAGATGCTTTTATATTCTACACAGTAAACACTAATAAGTTAGGAGAACTCAACAAACAACAAATCCCAACACATTAAACACTAATACAACTCTCTCTATATTAATATTGTGCAAAAACAGTAAACATTTCATTTCAACATTTATTCACCTTATACAGCAGAGCTGTCAGAATTGTTTGTTTATTTTTTATCAACGTTGCGATTTTGACAGTTTACTAATCACATTTTACATTCATAAACGCATTTTGATGTTTCAATATGAATTTGAAGCATATTTCAAAAGAAACCTTTTGCGGTTTTATCAAAAATATGTAATAAAATGTCTCTAGAAGAGATAAACAAATGTGAATGTGGGTGATAAAATCATCAAAACAAACACAAGCATAAAAACACCTTTTACAAACCAACTGCAAATGCTTTACTGAAACTGACATCTATTAAATTGAGATTTTTACATATTCTTCTACATAATCTGGATAAGCTTTCCATTGATGTATGGTTTGTGAGGATAGAACAATATTTGGCTGAGATACAGCTGTGAAAATCTGGAATGTGAGGGTGCAAAGAAATCAAAATATTGAGAATATCGCCTTTAAAGTTATCCAAATTAAGTTCGTAGCAATGCATATTACTAATCAAAAATTAAGTTTTAGGAAATTTACTAAATATCTTGATGGAACATGATCTTTACTTAATATCCTAATGATTTTTGGCATAAAAGTAAAAAAAATTATCATTTTGACCCATGCAATGTATTTCGTGGATATTGCTACAAATATACTTGTGCTACTTAAGACTGTTTTTGTGGTCCAGGGTCACATACAGTATGTGCTTTGTGGATGCTTTGGTAAATCAGACCAAAAAGGGACTACTAACTCTTAATTTTATTGTACAAATATGCCATTAAAATGTCTACAAACATCTGAAAAAAACTGATTTGCGATCAGGTAATAACCACATAGACACTGGCTCATGAACTCAATATGATCGCCCCCTAGTGGCGAACCACTGAAATTCCGAAACACTTAAAAAGTAAAAAATAAAAAGTTATGATTTAACTAAGTCTTGCTTACCAACATCATATGACTTTTGTGGTTATACGCACTTTGAATCACTGATTTGAAACAAATGATTCGCAAAGGTTGGGAAGCTTCACAAAGCACTACAAATTTCCACCTTCGTCCAGTTATGAACAATAAAAATGTTTTTTATATGCATTAAAAGTTGCATAATTTCTGAACCACCTCACACAATGCTCATCAACTTAAGTGTCTACTATTGTTGCCGTCTTAAGTAGTTTATTGTTGCTGTCGGACGATATTCGTTTTTTCGTTTGTAAATCAATGGCCCGAGTCACTGCTGCCACCTTATAAACAAACGGATTAGTGGCGAACCACTGAAATTTCAAAAAAAGTTAAAGGAGTAGTTCACTTCCAGAACAAAAATTTACAAATAATGTAATCACCCCTTGTCATACAAGATGTCCATGTTTTTCTTTCTTGAGTCGTGAAGAAATTATGTTTTTTGAGGAAAATATTTTAGGATTTCTTTCCATATAATGGACTTCTATGGTGCCCCGAGTTTGAACTTCCAAAAAGCAGTTTAAATGCACCTTCAAAGGGGTCTAATCGATCCCATTTAAAAAAAAAAAAAAAAATTAAATACATTTATATATTCATAAACGCTCGTCTTGTCTTGCTCTGCCTGATTTTTTATTTTTTTTCCTGGTTCAAGACAGTTTGGACATTTTGGGGCACCATAGAAGTCCACTATATGCAGAACAATCCTGAAATGTTTTCAGACATGAACATCTTGGATGACAAAGTGGTGAGTACATTATCTGTACATTTTTGTTCTGGAACTTCTTTAAGATGCAACAAATCCTCAATAATTGAAATCCTTTTGTGGTTAAGTGTGCACTGATTTGAAATAAAAGATTTGCAAATTTCAGTAGTTTCAATGCGGTTTCAATACAAGAAATTTTCACCTCTGCTCGGTTATGAGCAATAAAAAATGTCTTTGTACGCATTAAACATTGTATAATCTCAGTAGTTTATTAATGTTGTTGGACATTATGTGTTTTTCGTTTGTAAATCAATGGTTTGAGTCACTGTTGCCACCTCCTGGTCAAACTGATTAGTGGCGAACCACTGAAATTTCAGAAAAGTTAAAGGAGAAGTTTACTTCCAGAACAAAAATTTACAGATAAGGTACTCACCCACTTTTCATCCAAGATGTTCAAGTCTTGCTTTCTTCAGTCGTAAAGAAATTATGTTTTTTTGAGGAAAACATTTTAGGATTTTTCTCCATATAATGGACTTCTATGGTGCCCCGCGTTTAAACTTCCAAAACGCAGTTTAAATGCAGCTTCAAAGGGCTCTAATTGATCCCATTTTTAAAAAAAATTAAATAAAATTTATATACTTTTTAACCTCAAACGCTCGTCTTGCCTTGCTCTGCCTGAATTTTTTTTTGCTTTGTTTTTTTTTTTTTTTTTTTTTTCTGGTTCAAGACAGTTTGGACATTTTGAAAGTTCAAACTCGAGGCACCATAGAAGTCCACTATATGGAGAACAATGCTGAAATGTTTTCAGACATGAACATCTTGGATGACAAGGGGGTGAGTACATTATCTGTACATTTTTGTTCTGGAAGTCAACTTCTTTAAGATGCAACAAATCCTCAATAATTGAAATCCTGTGACTTTTGTGGTTTAGTACGCGCTCTGAATGACTGATTTAAAATAAAAGATTGGCAGATTTCAAAGCTTTACGAAGCAGCGGTTTCAATACTAGAAACTTTCACCTCTGCTCGGTTATGATCAATAAAAATGTCTTTGTACGCATTAAACATTGTATAATCTCAGTAGTTTATTAATGTTGTTGGACATTATGTGTTTTTCGTTTGTAAATCAATGGTTTGAGTCACTGTTGCCACCTTCTGGTCAAACTGATTAGTGGCGAACCACTGAAATTTCGGAAAAGTTAAAGGAGAAGTTTACTTCCAGAACAAAAATTTACAGATAAGGTGCTCACCCACTTTTCATCCAAGATGTTCAAGTCTTGCTTTCTTCAGTCGTAAAGAAATTATGTTTTTTGAGGAAAACATTTTAGGATTTTTCTCCATATAGTGGACTTCTATGGTGCCCCGCGTTTAAACTTCCAAAACGCAGTTTAAATGCAGCTTCAAAGGGCTCTAATTGATCCCATTTAAAAAAAAAAATAAATTAAATTAATATACTTTTTAACCTCAAATGCTCGTCTTGCCTTGCTCTGCCTGAATTTTTTTTGCTTATGGTTTTTTTTTTTTTTTTTCTGGTTCAAGACAGTTTGGACATTTTGAAAGTTCAAACTCGAGGCACCATAGAAGTCCACTATATGGAGAACAATCCTGAAATGTTTTCAGACATGAACATCTTGGATGACAAAGGGGTGACTACATTATCTGTACATTTTTGTTCTGGAAGTCAACTTCTTTAAGACTAGACATGTGCCGGTATTCGGTAATGCAATAAATCGCGGTAATGAATATGCACGATATTGTTATCGTGGGCACTTCAAAATACCGTGAAAAATAATTGATCAGAATTTATATTTATAGAACGTGCATTAGCTTATTTTCCATCAACCGCTTAAACAACCACGGTGTATATGCTGCGCGAAACACGTGCGCACTCTGAATGTAAACAATCCCCACATGTAGAAGCACTGTGTGCATGCGGCGCAGTGCGCACTCTAGTCTAATGTAAACAATCCTCACATGGAGAAGAAGCATGGCGGAAGGAGGAACACTGCCGACGATTTATCCCCCTTCTAAAAGCAGGGCTGCCAACTCTACGCATTCAGCGTGAGACTCACGCAATTTACACTTACAATTTACACGCTCTCGCGCCACGCATCCATTTTCTCACGGAGCAAAGAGAACATGGAGACCGACAGACTACTACAACAGAGCAGGTTACTTTTGATATGAAAACAATTCTCAGATCTCAGGTTCTGTCCATTTTATTACGAAATTCAGACAATAAATACCGTTTTGGTGCTTGTAAATGTGACGTGACCGATCGCTGTAGCGCTTCAGTTCAAGTAAACCGATCATCTGTTACTTTTTATTTAAAGATACAGTACAACTTACCGAAAGATATGCCTACATAATATCGATCAATCAGTGTTTTTCAACCACGGAAAGAGGTAAATAAAACTGCAGGTGAACAATTATGTCACAGAACGTTACATTTACCTTAGTTGACTAGAAAAAAAAATAGCTATAGAGAGGAGTATTTTGCTAAATATATGCACTATGTTACATTTGTATTATATTTTTACTTGTCATAATTGTTATTATAATGAAAACCAAATTGTATTTAATCTAATTTGTTAATTTTTAACCTTTAATAATGCCAGCTGACAGGGCTCTCTGTATGTTTACAGCATTATGTGAGATATATATTTTTTTTCTTGAGAAAAATTTATATGTAGGCTATCTACAGTAGCATACCTAATTTTTATCCAAAGAGTCAATATTGAATCAAGATTGAAATCAAATCCCAAGAATTGAAATCGTGAAAATTGTGTAAAATTCTGTTTAGTTACCAAATGTTTTGACAATCACAATTACACCTATTGTAATGCAAGTTGTTTTTTTAATGCAAGTTGTTCCCTCCCCCACCACCACTCCATCCATTTCTCCTGAGCAATTAAAATATTGTGATAATACCGTATACCGTGATAAAAGCTCAATCAATTAATCGCAGCATGAAAATTTGATACCGGCACATGCCTATTTAAGACGCAACAAATCCTCAATCATTGAAATCCTGTGACTTTTGTGGTTTAGTACGCACTCTGAATGACTGATTTAAAATAAAAGATTGGCAGATTTCAAAGCATTACGAAGCAGCGGTTTCAATGCGGTTTCAATACTAGAAACGTTCACCTCTGCTCAGTTATGAGCAATAAAAATGTCTTTATACGCATTAAACATTGTACAATCTCAGTAGTTTATTGTTGTTGTCAGACATTATGCGTTTTTCATTTGTAAATCAACGGCCTAAATCACTGTTGCCACCTTGTGGACAAACTGATTAGTGAAATACACACAAAAACCGAAGTCTACTTCAGGCTTTAGTCACATCTAACACGTCCTCTTATGCACGCTGCAGGGTCAACCATTCATTATCAGACTGAACAGGAAGAGGAAAACCCAAGGAAAGAAGTAAGGGGAATCTTCCCAATGCCTTTCATGTCTCTCCCCTTTGATCTGGAGGCTTTCGCAGTGGGAAGTGCCAGGTGATTACAGCAGGACCCTGATGTGCGAATCTGTTCCATTAACTTTGACAGTCAAGAAATCGTGTGATCTTTCCAAGATCGACGTGGACATTGTGATGGGCAACTATAGGATGAATCAGTCGCCATTGACATGTAATGGAGACAACCAGACATTAGCATAAGCAGAACACCATTGTGCACTTCAGAAGCCTTATTGGAGCAAGTCATTTTGACTTTAATGGCTGCGACAGCGAACAAGATAAATCCGAGACATTCCTGCAGCTATGCCTACTATTACGACACGGGCCTTCGAGTGACTCGCCAATTTCCTCCGAGCAGACCTGCTGAGGATTAATAAAGTTTTATTCCTCATCAAATTCTCACCTCCAAACTGCATTTCAATGGGAGCATGGCAAGAATTTTATGAGGGAACCATGAAAGCAGAATGGCCAACCCTCTGGCGGTGGTATCGCACACAACCAGAGAAAGCTCAAAGTAACTCACCTCAACTTGATTAGCCGCCGCGGCTCAATAGACTGGCTCACGGCGAAACGTCCAACCGGTCGGATAAACGAGCGGTCAAAGTTTCATCAGCTGTCAGGGTTTTTTCTCTTTGTAAGTGAATCCACACGGAGCTGAAGGCTGTGGGATTAATGCGAGAGAATCATTTGTGTGAAACCTCTACTAAACTCCTCTGGGCTACAAAAAGGAGTCTTAGGGCGCAAAAAACTCATCACTAGTTTAAAAAAAAGACATGTTTTGGACAAATCTGAGGCAAGCGAAATAAAGTAAACAAACTACAAACACGGCAGCACCATGACATATCAAACAGCTTTGACGTAAAGCAAAGTTCAAGCTTTTGGCCTCTGGCAACTCAATTAAAGTAAGTTCATATTTTACTAAAATTTAAGGATGAAAGTAAAACTATATATTTATATATTTTGTTCCCAAGATGGTAGAAAGAAAAGAGGACTCTTTAATGAAATGATACGTTTCGCTTTAACAATGCAAAGTTTTGAAGTAGTTTACTTCTAAAAGCCTCTAAATGCAAAGCATACAAAGTGTTTAGAACGAGGCCAGCTCACGAATGACGTTCGGTTACAAACAACAAAACACATCTGCTCGCAAAACAATTGTCCGCATCTATTATTCATTCGCGCCAAGCTCCTAAACTCAATCGGATGACAGTGTCGCCAACCGCTTTGGACTTGCCAGGATTTCAAGGGTGGTTAATTTAATGGGCTTCTAATCGAAAATTGTCAATGGGAATTGCGGTTCGGTTCTAATGAAGGGTCATCAAAGAACATATGGTGTGCACCGTTCAGCCAAAAGCATTATGTTAGTTGTTCACAGCAAATTGCAACAGGTTTTAACCGGGTTTTATTTCTATTATGCAAAAGGCTCTAAATTCAGCATTCATTTCACCAATTACGGATACAACCGGACATTAAGGACACAACACAAAGCACTTTTGTAAAGGATGAGAGTATGGATGAGAACTGGCAAAATGAACTTATCAACCAAAGCATCCAACTGTTACTACTTAGGAAAATTGCTTCCAAACTAGCATGACATTTCTGTTCTTTCACAGCAAAATGCCAGCAGAAAGGTAACATTAGGCCTTACGAGTGGGTCGTATGATGGTACATACACTTTATGACTCTACAACCAGTGTCAACCAGTAGAAATGATGCCATAATAAACATCTCTCATTAGAACATGCAGAAACTAAGAAAAGCATGCACATTATTTTCTAATATTTCAACGATCCATCGTCAGTTATTTCTCAATTTTGTTGTATATTATTCATATGTACAGTAATATATATGGTATTGGTATATGGTACATATGGTATTTGCATGGTACCTTAAAGAGCAGATTCTGCAAAATGTTAATTATTTTATAATTAAAAAGGATCATAGAAAATGCATGTTGTTGTTGTTTTTTTTTTTTTAGTACTGACCAAAATAAGATTATATTTTTGAAATGTATCTTTTCACACTAAGGACAACTGATGAACTCAGAATACAGAATACTCAGATATTACAGAAGGTTCAAACACTCACTGATGCTCCAGAAGAAAAAATGATGCATTAAGAGCTGGGGGTGCAAACTTTTGAACAGAATGAAGATGTGTAGATTTTTCTTATTTTGCCTAAATACCATATTTTTTTCAGTTAGCACTGCCCTTCAGAAGTTACATAAGATACATACACTTTTTCTAGAAGATTAAATAAGTTAAATTTAGCCTGATCTTCAAATTCAAAAGTTTTCACCCTCAGCTCTTAATGCATCGTTTTTCCTTTCTGGAGCCACAGTCAGCGTTTGAACCTTCTGTAATAGTTGCATATGAGTCCCTCAGTTGTCCTCAGTGTGAAAATATGGATCTCAAAATCATACAGTCATTGTTGATAAGGGTTCAAATACACAAAAATGCTGGAAAACCAAAGTATTTGTGGGACCTGAATTTTTTTTCTGAAGAACAGCGGGCTGTTCAGGACAAACAAGGGACTCATGAACAACTATCAGTTAACAAAAAGCGGATGTAAACTTTTGAACAGGGTCATTTTTATAAATTCAACTATCATTTTTTTATCTTTTATGTGAAATATCTTATTAAAGTCAGTACTAAATCAAAAACAGCATGCATTTTGTATGATCCCTCTTATTTTGCTAAAATAATGAACATTTTGCAGATTCTGCAAGGTGTATATACACATTTGACCATCACGGTGCTGACTAAAAACCTCGATACCATGGTTGCATGTCAAAACAAATATATAGTTATACCAGGGTATATAGGAATATGTATCTTAGTCTCTCTCTTTCTCTACTCTCTGTAATGCTGAGCATTTGTCATCGTTTAGTTGCAAGGGCATCCATAAAGGACTGATATTTAATTTACTTTCCTCCTCTGAAAGGTTACACACCATTCCGGTACCCTCCCATTTCATTTCAGCCTCGGATTCTTCTGTCTATCTCCACCTTCTTCCATAAATCAAACATCCATCAAATGACTATCTTCCACCATTCGTCAGTGACACTCCAAACACGCTTTTCGCGGAATAACTCCAGCTGTTATGTAAGCGACAAAGTCGGAAGAAGCAGAAACTTTAAGGTCACGCAAAAGTCTCAGTTGAAGGTCTTCGAAGCGAGGCTCGGGCCCTTTTCTGTCACGCTTTACTGAACATTTCTCATCACACTTCAGTCTTTGAATATTTCATCGTTTTATCTATCCATTATTTCGGTAGCCCAGGCCTTCCACACGCTGAGTGCTTAGACCTGTTCTGCTTCTCATTAACAACATCAAATATTCAGACAATAAGTCCAACCCTCTCGCTCCAAATCCCCCTTGTGTCTCACCTTAATACATATTTCAAAAGCGCTGCCACATGGGGAACATTCGCTCCGTTCCCGCGCCCGGTCGGGAACCTGAAGATAGCGCCGAAATTAGCTGGAAACGAGGCAGCGTGATAACGCTTGAAAGCTAAATGTAGCCTAATTTCGATGACAAAACTGACGCAGTTTGTTGACCTCTATTCGCAAAGACACAGATATGGTGAGACAGGTACTTTTTGCACCTGAAAGTGATGATGAAAAGAAAAATAGAGCGAGTTAGCTGAGGAGGTGGGGAAGGCAGTGTGAAAATACACGGCGCAAGCAAAGTTTAAACAGATTAGAGACTCATCCTTTCAAATCCACTTGGCCGAGATTTTTAGCGCTGGCCTTTGAAGTTTCTCTTGAGCTGCGCGAGTCGGGGGAAATGAATTCATTCGGCGTTTTACGCCCGTGTTGCCGCTACCTACACAGTGCTGACAGAATGTAAAAATTCCAATAAGATTTGCTCCCCTTCTCCACGTTAATGAAATAAACCCTGGGCCATCTGCGGTACTCTTATTCGGCCCAGAAGGGAAGCGCAGCGCGGTCTCAGCCTTGTTAGACCTTTCCGCTGCGAATGTGAGGATTTGAGAAAGCCGGGTCAACAACAAAAAACGTCTAACAATTACTGAGGGATGCAGAGCTCATAATGTCATATGGATCATGCTTTGAGTGCTAAACACAATGCTGACATTTAAACAAGCTCAAAAGAAGAATTGTGAGATATAAACACATTATAGTTATAAAGTTATAAAGTCCATTTTTGAAGGGGAAAAAAAGACTGATATGTTCTCAAAATTGCAAGTTTATACCTCACAATTCTATTTTTTTGTTTCAGAATTGTGATATATAATCTCCCAATTGTGTGTTATTTCAAAATGTATACTTACTATTCTGAGACATATGCTTACTATTCTGAGAAAAAGTCACAATTGCCAGATATAATCTCACAATTCTGAAAAAAAAAGTCACAATTTTGAGTTTCTATCTTGGAATTCTGAGAAAAAAAGTCACAATTGTGAGTTTCTATCTTGGAATTCTGAGAAAAAAAGTCACAATTGTGAGTTTCTATCTTGGAATTCTGAGAAAAAAAGTCACAATTGTGAGTTTCTATCTTGGAATTCTGAGAAAAAAAGTCACAATTGTGAGTTTCTATCTTGGAATTCTGAGAAAAAAGTCACAATTCCCAGATATAACCTCACAATTCTGAAAAAAAAGTCACAATTTTGAGTTTCTATCTTGGAATTCTGAGAAAAAAAGTCACAATTGTGAGTTTCTATCTTGGAATTCTGAGAAAAAAGTCACAATTCCCAGATATAACCTCACAATTCTGGAAAAAAAAGTCACAATTGTGAGTTTCTATCTTGGAATTCTGAGAAAAAAAAGTCACAATTGTGAGTTTCTATCTTGGAATTCTGAGAAAAAAAGTCACAATTGTGAGTTTCTATCTTGGAATTCTGAGAAAAAAAGTCACAATTGTGAGTTTCTATCTTGGAATTCTGAGAAAAAAGTCACAATTCCCAGATATAACCTCACAATTCTGAAAAAAAAGTCACAATTTTGAGTTTCTATCTTGGAATTCTGAGAAAAAAAGTCACAATTGTGAGTTTCTATCTTGGAATTCTGAGAAAAAAAAGTCACAATTGTGAGTTTCTATCTTGGAATTCTGAGAAAAAAGTCACAATTCCCAGATATAACCTCACAATTCTGAAAAAAAGTCACAATTGTGAGTTTCTATCTTGGAATTCTGAGAAAAAAAAAAGTCACAATTGTGAGTTTATATCTGGCAATTCTGAAAAAAGTTAAAATTTTGAGCTTATACCTTGCGATTCCGAAAAAAAAAGAGTCACAATTGTCAGATATAAGCTCACAATTCTAAGGAAAAAAGTCACAATTGTGAGTTTCTATCTTGGAATTCTGAGAAAAAAAGTCACAATTGTGAGTTTCTATCTTGGAATTCTGAGAAAAAAAGTCACAATTGTGAGTTTCTATCTTGGAATTCTGAGAAAAAAGTCACAATTCCCAGATATAACCTCACAATTCTGAAAAAAAGTCACAATTTTGAGTTTCTATCTTGGAATTCTGAGAAAAAAAGTCACAATTGTGAGTTTCTATCTTGGAATTCTGAGAAAAAAGTCACAATTCCCAGATATAACCTCACAATTCTGGAAAAAAAGTCACAATTTTGAGTTTCTATCTTGGAATTCTGAGAAAAAAAGTCACAATTGTGAGTTTCTATCTTGGAATTCTGAGAAAAAAAGTCACAATTGTGAGTTTCTATCTTGGAATTCTGAGAAAAAAGTCACAATTCCCAGATATAACCTCACAATTCTGAAAAAAAGTCACAATTGTGAGTTTCTATCTTGGAATTCTGAGGAAAAAAAAGTCACAATTGTGAGTTTATATCTGGCAATTCTGAAAAAAGTTAAAATTTTGAGCTTATACCTTGCGATTCCGAAAAAAAAAGAGTCACAATTGTCAGATATAAGCTCACAATTCTGAAAAAAAAGTCACAATTTTGAGTTTCTATCTTGGAATTCTGAGAAAAAAAGTCACAATTGTGAGTTTCTATCTTGGAATTCTGAGAAAAAAGTCACAATTCCCAGATATAACCTCACAATTCTGGAAAAAAAAGTCACAATTGTGAGTTTCTATCTTGGAATTCTGAGAAAAAAAAGTCACAATTGTGAGTTTCTATCTTGGAATTCTGAGAAAAAAAGTCACAATTGTGAGTTTCTATCTTGGAATTCTGAGAAAAAAAGTCACAATTGTGAGTTTCTATCTTGGAATTCTGAGAAAAAAGTCACAATTCCCAGATATAACCTCACAATTCTGGAAAAAAAAGTCACAATTTTGAGTTTCTATCTTGGAATTCTGAGAAAAAAAGTCACAATTGTGAGTTTCTATCTTGGAATTCTGAGAAAAAAAAGTCACAATTGTGAGTTTCTATCTTGGAATTCTGAGAAAAAAGTCACAATTCCCAGATATAACCTCACAATTCTGAAAAAAAGTCACAATTGTGAGTTTCTATCTTGGAATTCTGAGAAAAAAAAAAGTCACAATTGTGAGTTTATATCTGGCAATTCTGAAAAAAGTTAAAATTTTGAGCTTATACCTTGCGATTCCGAAAAAAAAAGAGTCACAATTGTCAGATATAAGCTCACAATTCTAAGGAAAAAAGTCACAATTGTGAGTTTCTATCTTGGAATTCTGAGAAAAAAAAGTCACAATTGTGAGTTTCTATCTTGGAATTCTGAGAAAAAAAGTCACAATTGTGAGTTTCTATCTTGGAATTCTGAGAAAAAAGTCACAATTCCCAGATATAACCTCACAATTCTGAAAAAAAGTCACAATTTTGAGTTTCTATCTTGGAATTCTGAGAAAAAAAGTCACAATTGTGAGTTTCTATCTTGGAATTCTGAGAAAAAAGTCACAATTCCCAGATATAACCTCACAATTCTGGAAAAAAAGTCACAATTTTGAGTTTCTATCTTGGAATTCTGAGAAAAAAAGTCACAATTGTGAGTTTCTATCTTGGAATTCTGAGAAAAAAAGTCACAATTGTGAGTTTCTATCTTGGAATTCTGAGAAAAAAGTCACAATTCCCAGATATAACCTCACAATTCTGAAAAAAAGTCACAATTGTGAGTTTCTATCTTGGAATTCTGAGAAAAAAAAAGTCACAATTGTGAGTTTATATCTGGCAATTCTGAAAAAAGTTAAAATTTTGAGCTTATACCTTGCGATTCCGAAAAAAAAAGAGTCACAATTGTCAGATATAAGCTCACAATTCTAAGGAAAAAAGTCACAATTGTGAGTTTCTATCTTGGAATTCTGAGAAAAAAAGTCACAATTGTGAGTTTCTATCTTGGAATTCTGAGAAAAAAAGTCACAATTGTGAGTTTCTATCTTGGAATTCTGAGAAAAAAGTCACAATTCCCAGATATAACCTCACAATTCTGAAAAAAAGTCACAATTTTGAGTTTCTATCTTGGAATTCTGAGAAAAAAAGTCACAATTGTGAGTTTCTATCTTGGAATTCTGAGAATTGCCAGATAAAGGCTTTATCTTGCCAGATAAAGGCTCACAATTCTGAGAAAAAAGTCTAAACAATTACTGAGGGAAGCAGAGTTAATAATGTCATATGGATCATGCTTGGAGTGCTAAACACAATGCTGACATTCAAACAAGGTCAAAAGAAGAGAAAAAGAGAAAAACACTTAAGGAACACAAAGGAACATTACATACTGTACACCTACGTTTTGTGCAGTTTGGATGAACATTAGTTTATATACGAAATGAATATGCTTCATATAGGATATTCAAACCAGTTTATATATGCAAGTTCTCAGAGTTTAAAAACAGCACAATACATTGTCAGAACTAAATATTATTTATAGCAGAATCTCACTTTGCCTAATTTTTGCATGAGTGATTCTGTTACTTTCCAGTTCAATACTGTGAAGTTGTTTAAAAACTATTTCTGTTGAATAAAGTGTGACTAAAAAGTCAACACTTTAAATGAAATGAATCACATATAGTAAAAAACAAAACAAAAAAACACACATCTAAATTTAAAGAAAGATAGAAAAAGAAAGAAATTTCATACCTGACAGATTGACAGAAATTCTAAAATTTATTTAATTTAATTAAATAACTAATATATAATTTAATACTGTAATACTGTGTAATATCTTAATATTTTTACAGAAACCATGATACTTTTTTGCATTATTCTAGAAAGTCTAGAACAGCATAAAAAAGTATTTACTTTCACTTTGGATCACTTTTCTATGGAAGCCTGTTTACACCACTCAATAAAAAATAAAAGTAATTGCAAGTTTTCTCGCAATTCTGAGTTTTTCTCACAATTTCGAGTTTGTATCTTGCAATTCATTTTTTTTTTTTTCAGAACTGTGAGATATACACTCACAATTGCGAGTTTTAAAGTCCAACTCTGAAGGGGAAAAAAGACTGATATGTTCTCAAAATTGCAAGTTTATACCTCGCAATTCTGACTTTTTTTCAATATGCAATTGCGTGTTATTTCAAAATGTCAAAATTGCAAGACATAAACTTACAATTCTGAAAGAAAAGTTACAATTGCCAGATATAAACTCACAATTCGGAGAAAAAAAGTCACAATTTCGAGTTAATATCTTGCGATGCCAAGAAAAAAAGTCACAATTCCCAGATATAAGCTCACAATCCTGAGAAAAACATCATAATTTTGAGTTAATATCTTGCAATTCCGAGAAAAAAAGTCAGAATTGCCCGATACAAACTCACAATCCTGAGAAAAACATCATAATTTTGAGTTTATATCTTGCAATTCCGAGAAAAAAAGTCAGAATTGCCAGATACAAACTCACAATCCTGAGAAAAACATCATAATTTTGAGTTTATATCTTGCAATTCCGAGAAAAAAAGTCAGAATTGCCAGATACAAACTCACAATCCTGAGAAAAAAGTCAAAATTTTGAGTTTACATCTTGCAATTCCGAGAAAAAAAGTCAGAATTGCCCGAAACAAACTCACAATCCTGAGAAAAAGTCAAAATTTTGAGTTTATATCTTGCAATTCCGAGAAAAAAAGTCAGAATTGCCCGATACAAACTCACAATCCTGAGAAAAAAGTCAAAATTTTGAGTTTATATCTTGCAATTCCGAGAAAAAAAGTCAGAAATGCCCGATACAAACTCACAATCCTGAGAAAAAAGTCAGAATTTTGAGTTTATATCTTGCAATTCCGAGAAAAAAAGTCAGAATTGCCCGATACAAACGCACAATCCTGAGAAAAAAGTCAAAATTTTGAGTTTATATCTTGCAATTCCGAGAAAAAAAGTCAGAATTGCCCGATACAAACTCACAATCCTGAGAAAAAAGTCAAAATTTTGAGTTTATATCTTGCAATTACGAGAGAAAATGTCAGAATTCTGAGATAAAAATTTGCAATTACCTTTTTTATTCAGTGGCAGAAACGGACTTGCATACTTTTCAATTTATAGCATAAAGGAATAAAGTTATAATGAATAATAAATAAATAAATAAATCCAAACAGCAATGGGTGTGTTTCTTGCTTTGTATGTCTTCTGTAAGTGCTTTGGATAAAAGTGTTTGCTAAATGCACAAATGTAAATTGTAATGTAAGTCACTGACATCATCTTGATCAGAAAACGTCCTGGGCTACGTTTCTGAAAAGCATCATAAGCCTGATCGTAGAACCATTGTCACCAATGGAGCCACAATCAACATAGGTTACGATGCTTTTGGGAAACGCAGCCCTGATATAACCAACTTAAGCAACACAGAAACCCTCTGAAGCCGGTTTTAAGTGGATTTTGCCAGAATGTGCAAAAGTAACATTTAAAATTCTTTACCCAGGCCCAATCGATCCCTGCACGACACGCAAGATGTGATCCGAGGGAAAGTTTTTAATAACACGATACTCTGTTTACATGAAATGAATTGCTTGCACGAGCGCCAACAGACTCCGGCTTAGTTAACCGAACTCTTGTTTATGATCCTCTATTGATTCACTCAGTGTCCCGATTTATCTTGCTGTCTAAATATAGTTTCCAAAAGCACTTTCAGATGTCATTCGTGCCAAGCGCCTTTAGGAAATGAAATAAATCAAATCAGTTTGCCTACAGCGGGCTCCTCAGCATGCACTTTATTCGCATTCAAGCGGCGGCGTCCACGTCTCCTTTCAAACACGCGGCCCTCTATTGTGTGTATTAGTATTCCTGAGTTCAAACGCCGGCATTATAAGAACTCATATAAAAAAGTGCTCGTCAGAAGATGTGCCCTTCAATCCTTCATTGGATATGCACAAAATCCAAGAGGAAAGTAATTAAAATCAGCATCTAGGGACGAGGCAGCTGCTGAGGGAGAGAACGAAGATGGAAAAGAGGAAGAAAGAGCACTTCAAACGGCTCAGGCCCCCCGGTTACAGCGCTATTACTCATCCGAGCGCATGTGGGCCGAGAACGGCCCGTCCTTGACACGCGAGCGTGGATCACCCATTCGCTCGGCCTCGTGCTGAAGGCTGACGGGCTCTCGGTGTGCGACTGACTCAGATCAGCAGCCGGCCCGAACGCCCGTGACAGTTTGACACGGAGCGTGTGTGAATGGATCTCGGTGAATAAGGGCTTCAACGAGATGTGCAAAACTACTAGTCGGTGGGCGTCACATTGAAAGTGTTCGAAAACAGTTAGATGGAGCGCAGTGGAATGGAAAAGGACAAAGCGTTTTTGAGACACTTTTAAAAACACTGTTTTCAACTTGATGTGCTCGAGGTTATGTGTAGAGTGTGTGTGATGAAAGTTTTGTCATCATCATATACAGGTGCTTCTCAATAAATTAGAATGTCGTGGAAAAGTTCATTTCAGTGCACACAGACTGAAGTAGTTTAAGTCTTTGGTTCTTTCTCACATTTAACAAAAACCCACCAATTCACTCAACACATTAGAATATGGTGACATGCCAATCAGCTGATCAACTCAAAACACCTGCAAAGGTTTCCTGAGCCTTCAAAATGGTCTCTCAGTTTGGTTCACTAGGCTACACAATCATGGGGAAGACTGCTGATCTGACAGTTGTCCAGAAGACAATCATTGACACCCTTCACAAGGAGGGTAAGCCACAAACATTCATTGCCAAAGAAACTGGCTGTTCACAGAGTGCTGTATCCAAGCATGTTAACAGGAAGTTGAGTGGAAGGAAAAAGTGTGGAAAAAAAGATGCACAACCAATCGAGAGAACCGCAGCCTTGAGAGGCTTGTGAATCAAAATCGATTCAAGAATTTGGGTGAACTTCACAAGGAATTGATTGAGGCTGGGGTCAAGGCCACACACAGACGTGTCAAAGAATTTGGCTACAGTTGTCGTATTCCTCTTGTTAAGCCACTCCTGAACCACAGACGACGTCAGAGGCGTCTTACCTGGGCTAAGGAGAAGAAGAAATGGACTGTTGCCCAGTGGTCCAAAGTCCTCTTTTCAGATGAGAGCAAGTTTTGTATTTCATTTGGAAACCAAGGTCCTAGAGTCTGGAGGAAGGGTGCAGAAGCTCATAGTCCAAGTTGCTTGAAGTCCAGTGTTAAGTTTCCACAGTCTGTGATGATTTGCAGTCTGTTTCTGCTGGTGTTGGTCCACTGTGTTTTTTGAAAGCCAAAGTCACTGCACCTGTTTATCAAGAAATTTTAGAGCGCTTCATGCTTCCTTCTGCTGACCAGCTTTTTAAAGATGCTGATTTTCATTCAGTCTATGGGGTATTGTCAAGAGGAAAATGAGACCAAAAAAATGCAGATGAGCTGAAGGCCACTGTCAAAGAAACCTGGGCTTCCATACCACCTCAGCAGTGCCACAGACTGATCACCTCCATCCCACACCAAATTGAGGCAGTAATTACAGCAAAAGTAAATGAAAATACTTTCCAGAAGGTCAACAATTCACTAAAAATGTATGAAGTATTCTAATTTGTTGAGACAGTGAATTGGTGGGTTTTTGTTAAATGTGAGCCAAATCATCACAGTTGAAAGAACCAAAGACTTAAACCACTTCAGTCTGTGTGCAATGAATTTATTTAATACACACGTTTCACAATTTGAGTTGAATTACTGAAATAAATGAACTTTTCACAACATTCTACTTTATTGAGATGCACCTGTACTTGTATTACTCATGTACAGCTTGATTTCTGCACTAATTCGTTCGACCACAAGGAGGCAACACCAGCTCAATTCACTGATTCACTGTCGAGAACTAAATACAACAAAACAGAACAACAACAGCAAACTACTGGAGACGCAACAACAGCGTCCATGTTAACAAGCGCTTGTTGAGTTCAGAGATACAACTCTAGTTTAAAGGCCTACAAAGACATTTTTATCCCTCATAACTTTTGTAGAGAATTAGCACAGTCACTAGACAAGGATGAAACTTGTGTGTAAAGTGCATGTGTTGAGCGCCTTTGTTCGTGCAAAGCATACGCTGTAAAAATGACCGTGGGTTTAACAGTAAAAAAACATTAAATGGTCAATGGTAAGTTTCACTACTATATACGGTGAAAAACTGTATTAGACATTGCATGCAATTTTACGGTAGTACCTGTAACCTTTTTCTGTACAGTACCTGTTCGTGTTTCCATGTCTTTTATTTTGTAGTTTGATTCATGCTGTTAGTGTCTTGCATTCCTTCCCTCATGTATTCCTGTTATTGGTTCCTCTACTCAATGTGTCATGTTCTAGACTATTGGTTGTTTTAGTCATGTGTCTTGTTTCTCATTGGTTGAATTGTGTCATGTGACCCTCATTGTTTGCTATAAGTAGCCCTCATGTTGCCATTGTCTCTTGTCGTGTACTGTTGTAGTAAACCTCCTGAGTTGTTTATGCCTAGTCAAGTCTGTTTCAAGTCAAGTTAAGTCATATCTTTTGGATTAAGTTTTGTCTCCACTGTAAATAAACTGAACTTGGTGTTTATTGTTTGTGTAAATAATACTGTGAACCTTCTATAGGCCTATATGTTAGTATTAAAAAGATGGTTCATCAAGCTTTGGTTCATCATGTGACTTTCTCATCACCACCTGATATTGGTGGTTATCAGTGTATTACAAAGGTACAAAACAGATTTCAGTACTTCAATAGGTTGGTATTTTCAGACCTTTTAAAATATATTTATACACACAAACATACTTTTTAATTGTAATAATATAATTAATACAAAAATGAATTAAAAAGTATGATAAAAATATTGTATATATGTATATATATATTTATTTATTTATTTTCATGTGAATATATTGTAAAATATAATTTATTCCTGTGATCAAAGCTGAATTTTCATCATCATATCTCTAGTCTTCAGTGTCACACGATCCTTCAGAAACCATTCTAATATGCTGATTTACTGCTTAAGAAACATTTCTGATTAGTATCAATGTTAAAAACTATCCATTATTTTTTGTGAAAAACATGTTCAATTTTATTTTTCAGGATTCTTGGATGAACAGAAAGTTGAAAAGAACAGCATTTATTTGAAACACAAATCTTCTGTAACATTATAAAAGTCTTTATTAGCACTTTTGATTGTTTTAATGTGTCCTTGCTGAATGAAAGAATGTGACACTGAAGGCTGCTGAAACAAAAATAAATGACATTTTAAAATGCATTCGGTTATTCAAAACCATAATAACATTTCACAATATTACTGCAGCACTGTATTACTCATCAAATAATGATGAAACCTTGATGAAAGACTTCTTTCAAAAGCATTAAAAAACTTTTGACTATATATATATATATATATATATATATATATATATATATATATATATATATATATATATATATATATATACACACATTCTAGTATTTTCTTACTTTAAAAGACTGAAATTGTAAGGGCCACAAAGTATGTTTTTGTTTATAATTTAATTATTTACTAACAGTATTCTTATGATGGTCTTCTATTGTTTTTCACAAATGTTTTTAAAAAATTAGCACTGGAGCAACATCTTGCACATTTTCCACACAATTGATAAGTTCATATATAGCTTCCCCATCACCCATTATCATGTCATCCCGAGACGCTCATATTTAACCTTGAGTGAATGAATAGCACTCTTCCCAGAGTCTCACAGGATTGAAACTCTACATCACACACAGGCAAACTGCCAGAGATATACAGTACGCTCGGCCTTTGAATCAAACTCTCTCTGAACGTAATAAATTCAGGCTGGGGTTGAGGTCGGGTGCGTGTCCCGTTGTCTGTGAAACACAGCAGACCGGCCTTGTTCGGTAACGTGAATAGCAGGAACTGAAGAAAAAGAGATGGGCTTGGTTTCCACACAGATGCATAAATGACCCATCATCTTGAATGGCTTTCATCCAGGCCAAAGAAAAGGTGAATATCCATCCAGACGGGTCATTTAGCAATTGTATGAAAGATAAAACTATGGGCATGTTGGTTATAGTTCACAGAAATGACAATAAGCCATTTGGTTTTTGTATAGCGTCACACCTGAAGTGGCCCAAACCAGTGGTTTCCATCTAAAGAAGGTCAGCAGGGGTGAAAACAGACATCTTTGGGTCTGACCTTTAGAACATCTCATCATGTGGAACCACCGAAAATGACCATAATCATCAAAAACACGAAGTGCAACGGGAGATTTCATGAACATCTCTTCACTGCCTCTCGACTGCAATAGAGAGCCAGAAAACGAGGAGTAAAGTTTACTAAAATGTATATTCAGAAGCTTGTGTTCGGTAAGACTTTCTTTAAGAAATTATTGATCAAAAGTGATAGTAAAGACATTTAAATGTGACCCTTAAGTCTTAAGTAGCACGGGTATATTTGCAGCAATAGCCAAAATGCATTGTAAGGGTCAAAATTATCGTTTTTTCTATGCCAAAAATCATTAGGATATTAAGTAAAGATGTTCCATGAAGCTATTTAGTAAATTTGCTATTGTAAATATATCAAAACTTCATTTTTGATTAGTAATATTCATTGCTAAGAACTCAGTTTGGACCATTGTAAGGCGATTTTCTCAATATTTTGACTTTTTTGCACCCTCAGATTTTAGATTTTCAAATAGTTGTAACTTTTCAAATAGCTTGGTTTCCACACAGATGCATAAATGACCCATCATCTTGAATGGCTTTCATCCAGACCAAAGAAAAGGTGAATATCCATCCAGATGGGTCATTTAGCAATTGTATGAAAGATAAAACTATGGGCATGTTGGTTATAGTTCACAGAAATGACTAATTTTACCCTCAGATTTTAGATTTTCAAATAGTTGTATCTCAGCCAAATATTTCCCTATTCTTAACAAACCATACAATACATCAAAGGAAAGCTTATTAATTAAAAAAAAATGATTATTTCCATTCATTCTATTCTAGAAGCAGAATAAAATGTATCAGTTGTCATATACAATATGAAGCAGCACAGCTGTTTTCAACATTAATAACAAGATAAAATGTTTCTTAAACAGCAAATCAGCATATTTGAAGGATTTCTGAAGGATCGTGTGACACTGAAGACTTAAAATCCTTTATAAATGTATTAAAATGTAATAGAATTGTAATAATATTTCACAACATCCCATGCAAATTAATCTAAAAACAAAAAAGAGGAGGCGTGGCCTTCCTCAGATAAAGAGATGCTGGCTGATATGTTTACCTGCACCATTTCCCCTGGTGGCCATGTTGGTTATAGTTCACAGAAATGACAATACACCATTTGGTTTTTTTCTAACATCACACCTGAAGTAGCCCAAAGCAGTGGTTTCCATCTAAAGAAGGTCGGCAGGGGTGAAAACAGACATCTTTGGGTCTGACCTCTAGAACATCTCATCATGTGGAACCACCGAAAATTACCATAATCATCAAAAACACAAAGAGATTTCATGAACATCTCTTCACTGCCTCTCGACTGTAATAGACAGCCAGAAAACGAGGGTGGAAGACTAGGCGGACAAATTAACTAGT
>NC_133384.1:8317514-8342636 GCF_049309525.1 Garra rufa | reverse complement strand
AAAACAGTCAGAGGTCCCTTAAGGAAAATCAAATCAAATAATTTGAAAAAATGTATTTTATATGTATTTGAATATATATATATATATATATATATATATATATATATATATATATATATATATATATCGATGTGCATATAGATATTAATTTTATTCATGTTTTTAATATCTGCAAAACAATAAGCCTTTCAGCTAGACAAACTTTCCGTTTATGCAACGTTGCTTTATTATTTGCCGTGAAGGTCTTATAAAATCTTCTTTCAAAACTCTTCTTCACAAGCTCTTTGTGCTGAGCGAAAATTAAGTTCAGCTTGTTCCCAGCAGCTTTTTTCCACAGCCGGAGAGTCTTTCATATGCATCTTGTGCCCTCTAGTGCCCCTCTGAAACATGGTACTGCTTCCTCTATCTGCGTCCCACCCAGAGCCCACCAATGCTGTACAGTAGAGAGGAATAAAAAGAAACAAACCACCAGCTTGGGATTGCACTGTTGCCAGGTAAACAGGAAGTGGATGCAGCACACAATAGCAAGCTGAGGCGAGATCTCCCGCTGAAAGATCACACGCACAGGATGTGCACGATCACGCCTGACAAAATCAAAAGTGGAGAGCGCAAGACAAAGAAAAAAAAACACAAAAGGAGTGCTTTTCAATCTTTAATTATCTGAATTCGTGGCGTGTTGAGAGGGGAGGGGATAGACTTGAGGAGGCCCCACTCGTGCAACGGGGAATTCACACAGGGAGCATGACAGCACTGTAATAACCTCAATTATTCAGAATTAGGCCAGTATTGATTTACTGCTGGATCGGCTTACTGAATCTCGCCTCTCAGACGTGGAGGAGGCGCGCGGGAGATAGGGTGGGTGGCTCGGCGCTCCGTGTCCCAGGGAGTGAGATCTCCTCGGGCAGGGAGGTAGAGGAGGAGGGCCGGTGGCTCAGTGTGGAGGCTTTGGATCACGGGGTGAAGACGTGTAATTAAACATGCTCCTTATCAAGCCTGTGATGGATGAAGCAGTCTGGGATTGCAGGCCTGAACCTGTCTTTCTCGCCAATTCTCTCTCTCTCTCACACACACACCCACACTCAATGACCTTCACAGTGGTGCTGAGTCTGTTCTGAAGAGGAAGCAGTGGCATACCTGCTGAAAAAACCTGGTCAAAGCAGCTCATGTTGATCAGGTTTGATGTAGCTGGCGGGACAAGGTAGTATATATCCAGCTAGCTTGAGCAAGATGGTCTACCAGGTCATAATAAGGTCCAACAACTAGGTCAGGGGGAAGCAAGTTTGAGCATCCTCACCTGATTAGCTTGTTCAGGTGTGTTTGTTTAGGGTTGGAGCTAAACTCTGCAGGACTGTGTCTGTCCAAGACCGAACCTGTCTACCCCTGAACTAGGTGAATGTTATTTTCCCAAGCAGACAGGTAAAGAGGTTTAAGTCAGGTATTCGTGCATCATTCTTTTCAACCTATAATGTCCCTTTGGATTCAGGTCTAGATATCTCTTAGGGTTAGTGTTAGGGTTGGGGCAGGGGTGTCCAATCCTGCTTCTGGAGGGCTGCCATCCAGCAGAGTTTAGCTCTAGCCCTTATTAAATCCTAAAGACACTGATTAGCTTGCTCAGGGGTTTTGTTTAGGATAACATTGTCCAATCCTGCTCCTGGAGGGCTACCAAAGCTAAACTCTGTAGGATAGCGGATTTTCTGGACTGAACTTGGCTACCCCTGAACTAGGTGAAAATGTTTTGCCCAAGTAGACAGGTAAAGAGGTTTAAGTCAGGTATTTGTGCATCACTCTTATCAACCTATAACATCTTCTTGGATTCAAGTCTAGTTATTGGTTAGGATTAGGTTTGGGGTTGGAGTTAAAAGTTAGGGTTGGGGCTGGGGTGTCCAATCCTGCTCCTGGAGGGTCGCCGTCCAGCAGAATTTAGCTCTAGCCCTTTTTAAATCCTGAAAACATTCATTGATTAGCCTGCTCAGGTGTGTTTGTTTAGGGTTGGAGCTGAACTCTACAGGACAATGGATTTCCAAGACCGAACTTGGCTACCCCTGACCTAGGTGAACATGATTTTCCCAAGTAGACATGTAAAGAGGTTTAAGTCAGGTATTTGTGCATCATTCTTTTTTTTAACCTATAATGTCCTTTTGGATTCATGTCTAGATATCGCTTAGGATAAGGTTTGGTGTTAGAGTTAGGGATTAGGGTTGAGGCAGGGGTGTCCAATCCTGCTTCTGGAGGGCCGTACAGCAGAGTTTAGCTCTAGCCCTTATTAAATCCTGAAGACATTGATTAGCTTGCTCAACTGAACTCTGCAGGATTTCAGAGGATTTCCAGGACCAAACTTGGCTACCCCTGAACTAGGTGAACATGTCAGGTATTTGTGCATCATTCTTATTAATTTATAATGTCCCTTTGGATTCAGGTCTAGATATTGGTTATGATTAGATTTGGGGTTAAGAGTTGGGGCAGGGGTGTCCAATCCTGCTCCTGGAGGGCCGTCGTCCAGCAGAGTTCTAGGTCTTCAGGATAACTAGAAACTTACACAGAGGTGTGGAGAAGCTAAACTTTGTAGGAAAGTGGCTCTGCAGGAGTAGGATGGAATACTACTGGGTTAAGGTTAGGGTTAGGCCTATAAAGGTAGTTCCCAGAACAACAAAAGATCCAGGAACATGTCCTACTTGACTAGTAGTCTGGCTGATCATCCATCTAGACCAGCTAAGGACCAGAAATGACCAGTTTGGGCCTGCTATAACCTATTTAAATAAAGCTACTACCTGTGATTTTCCAGCATCAGAGTTCCCACGATCAAACCTCTCTCATGAGGGAAAAACAAACATTTGTGTTTCTCACAGAGCAAGAGGTTGCTATGCAAGATATGAAAACCCAACGACAATTTAAATTAATCATGTCTAGGTCAAGGGCCGCTTGTCCTGGATATGTCTCTGCCCTTCTGCCCTGTCCAGAGCCAAATATTATCTGATACGAAAGTAGAAAATCACTCCGGCCCTGGCCTCATCTTCAACCCAGTATCCTTAGAGTACCTGTTTCCATGAGAACAACAACAACAGCAAAATGGTTGAATGTGTGTGTGTGTGTGTTTCACAATAGCAAGCAGTTTGGCTAATCTAATTAGTTTAGAAATGAATCCAAAATGGCACTGGAGGACCCCAATGAGATCAGTGAATGAGCTCATGTTTAAGCCGATACTATCCCTCTGTACACAAGGCTCTTTGACGTGACAAAACTTCTATTATTGTGCAATTAACACAATATTAAGACTGACATGTTCTCTGTGACTCACTGAACTGGCGAATACAGCCAAGTCTAGTAACTAATGGATGCACAAACAAGATCTATATCCCATTTTCAGCACCAAGTGTGGAGTGCTTTTTATCTTTCCTATAGCCTTCAAATATATGTCTTAAGTGCAAAGAATGCCTGACCCTGGTAAACCTGCTGTGTTTCCTCTCATGTCCAGACAGCAGGCCTCTCATCGTCTTCTCCAAGGCATCTCCTTGGCTCGACCTTGTGAGGAAAGCTGAGCAGGACTGCTCGGCCCGTGGCGGGGGAGAGGGGGGGCTGTAAGAGCCTGGCATAGTGCAGCTGTCGGCTGCCTGCACAACGCCTCCTAATCAGTGCTAATTGGCACTCCTGATGACAGGCTTGGGTTGGTGCCGGGAACAGGGAGAAAGTATTGCTGTCGGCCCGCCTACAAGTGTGCTGCCCCTGGGCCAAGGTTCAGCCTTTTGAATACTAAGTTTCATTGTGATTAAAGAATTAGTTCACTTCCAGGGAAAAAAAAATCTGATAATTTACCCATGTCAACCGAGATGTACATGTATTTCTTTCTTCAGTTGAAAATAAATTATGGGTTGACAGTCCAAATTGCAGATTCAATGCAACTTCAAAGGGCTCTAACACTATCCCAGCTGAGGAATAAGGGTCTTATCTTGTGAAACAATCTGTCATTTTCTAAACTTTTTAACCACAAATGTTTGTCTTGCATTAGATGGACTTCACACATTACGTAGTCACGTTGGAAAGGTCACCAGTGATGTAGGTGGAAGTACCGACCAAGTGTATACAAAGCGAATGTGCAAAGTCAAACACTCTTTACAAAAAAAGGTAAAAAAACGATGCCGGACAATTTTGAAGGAGAAAATTAGATTTTTGAACCACAGTACACATACAAAGAATAACCATGTGTGATTTTTCCAACATGATTAGGTAATGCGTGAAGTTGCAGACGTGCATCGCAGAGCTAGTGCAAGAGAAGCATTTGTGGTTAAAAAGTATATAATTTTTTTTTTTTTTTTTTTTAGAAAATTACCAATTGCTTGTAGCCGTAGTCGTTATGACTTCGTCATGATTCGGGGTCTTGGAACCACATGTTCATTTTCTCGTATTTGAGGCGTGGTTTACGAATGCCCAGAGCCGTTTATTGGGGCGCTACAGATCTGGCCATTTAAAATGCGCGCGGGATGTAAAGTGGTCTCGCGTGACGCCGGTGTATTCCAAAGGAACACGGAAAATACAATGACATAGGAAAGACATGATCAGTAGGGGGCAGTCATGTAACGCACTGGACTGGAGCAGGCTGAAAACATTGCTGCAAACTAAAAGGTACGGTAACCTGGAGGGGACACCTTCGGTTCACTTATGTTTGTCGTGGCCACACAAATGAATTCGTAGGAACGTCATATTACTTTTTGTCATTGCCACGAGATATTAATTCCTGGGAATGTCATATTATGTCGTGGCCACAAGATTATTTTGTCGAGGTAACGACATCCTTATGTTTAATGCATAAACAAACCTGCGTAACCATAACCCAGGATTGTCAGAGATAGGTTTATTAATATTTTTTATTTTGAGTTAAGAAATGTTTTTATTAATTGTTATAGAAATTAATGCAATATTAAGTTATATATTAACAATAGGCAATGCTGTATGCGAATGTCTGTGCGCGATGTAGACAGCATTCAAAAGTTTATCAAGAATTTATTACATATAAGTACTTCAAATTAAATAGCCCTGCAAGAAACATTTTATGCATCCTTAAGTCTTATCCATTAATTGATCCTTTTTTCTGTAATAAATGTATTATTCGTTTATATTCAGTATGTCCCCCTTAATTTCGATCTCTTAACATTCCGAATCTAAATGATAAATGCTGACATGCCATGAAAGCTTTGATTATACTATATGGCATATATTCATTTTTAGTCTAATTATAACCTATATAGTGTTTCATTGTCGAGTGAATCATTCACGTTCCATTTGTAAATCGTATGGTCACACACGGGCATTAATACAATCATAAAGTCAAAACTTTATTGGCATAATTGTAGTTCACAATATTTGCTAAATATATGCCAAATAGCATATATAAAGTTATTAAGGTTAAGCGATTCACAATAAAGAAAAAAGTAGATAGCTCTAAATCACTTATTATTTATTCTTATTATAGGTTATTATTATTTCAATACCTGGTTAGGGCTATTTATTTTTAACGCCTGACAATTATGCCAATTTCGTTTTGACTTTTTGATTGTATTTATCCCCGTGTGTGACGATACATGATGTTTTCATTTACAAATGAAACTACGTGAATGATTCATTTCTCAGTAAAACAGTTTAATATTTATATAGTCTAGTCTGTTAATTAGACTAAACAAAATAAAATATGTTCAATTCATATTTTATATGTTCAATTCTTTAGTTAAGAGAAGGAATGTAGGCCTATTTTACTGTGTGACGATAAATTATTTCCAAATGAAACTACGTGAATGATTCACTCTTCAGTTATTTGTCTATTAGTTAGACTTAATAAAATACAATATATGTTAAATTTAACCTTTAAACTGCATTCCAGTAAAAACCCCAGTCATAGCACCTTTACAGTATCATTTACATTCAGAATGTTATGTAACGAGATCAAAATGAAGGAAAAATAACGAATACAAACGAATAATACAAATATAATGGGAAAAAAAGAAGGTCAGTCAATGGACAAGATTGTGGGATGCATGAAATGTTTCTTGCAGGGCTATTTAATTTGAAGTAGGCCAACATGTAATACATGTAAACACTTGTGAAAGCTGTCTACATTGCGCACAGACAGCATTAGCATATACAGCATCACCTGTATAATAATTTAATATTGTATTAATTTCTATAACAATTAATATAGGCAAACAATTTCTTAACTCAAAACGAAATATCTCAAATAATTCTGGGTTACTAATGTCACGCAGGTTGGTTTATTCATTAAACTCGTGGCCACGAGAAATGCATGTTGAGCAAAAATACATTTCACGAAAATAATATAAAGATTACAAAACAAAGAAAACAAATGGAATGAGGGATATGCTTTAAAGTTCACGTAAAAGCCAAATATTAAGCGGCATCCTTCATGTTTTCTTTAATCAGCAAATACTTAACATTTTTGAATTATATTCACCTTCTGTTTTTATGACAATAAATTTTGAATTTTTAATTCTTATTTTTTTTTTTTAGAAAAACGTCCGAACACCGGTCTCAAAAGTAGAAGCGAAAGTCTTGTTTCCACCAGCGCGGAATTTTTTTTTATTCACCGTAATTGATGGATGTCTAAAACAAAAATAAGGAGAATCCTAAAACATATATATTTCTTAAAAAAATAACATCCGAACTTCATACACAACAATACGGCAATGACTTTACAACAGGACAAATTGTTTTATTTTAATTTAATTTTTTAGCTTGTACACCAATGGATTTCTGATGTCCGGATATTTCAGACTGCATCTCCACAGCTTAATCACTTTAGTATTAAACATACGGGTCAGGAGGCGGGTCGGGTACAATATTTATTTTTTTTATTCTGCGGTCCGAGTTGCGGGTGGGTTATTTGAAAACGGTCGGGTTCGGGTTGTTTATCCACTGACCCGCGTGTCAGGTTGGACACTAATGTTTTGAAAAAAGTGGAGCGTGTGAGGAAAGCTTTCCCCTTCTCCCTGGCATGCATTTGAATGCTGAATTCGAAATGCAACTGAATGCAGTCGGAATCCGCCCCCAGCACCCCCAAAATAGTCTCCAAATGTTGATTACAACAAGGCAACAGACAGCATTCAACACCCCACCCCACCCCCACTCTGCCATTCATAAACATTTCGCTCTTTATACTGCATGCCGCTTAACTCTGATGCCTCATTAACGGCTACTTTTCAGAAAACTGAGAAAAAAAAAAAAAAAAATACACTTCCCTTTGGTTTCCCAGAACAGACTTAAGCCTAGTTCCAGGCTAAAATGATGTAAATCGGAGCTGTTTAAAGATAATAAAAAAAAAAATAAAAAAAAAAAAAAAAAAACTTTTACTGATCGTTGGTCGGAGATTCAACCCGCAGTTCGTGACTGGAAGCTGTTAAGAGACAGACTTAATGAACTTCTCCGAAATAGAAGAACTACTTTTCCACTTAAAAAAAAAAGAAAAAGAAAAAAAGGTGGAAAAAAATTGCATAACTCACTGGAGCACTTTTCAGAATCAGAATCAGAATCAGAATGAGCTTTATTGCCAGGTATGTTTGCACATACTAGGAATTTGTTTTTGTGACAGAGCTCCACAGTGCTACAGAATGACAGTGACAAGACGATACATATTATAAAAATAACAATATAGAGGTATACAAGACAGACAATGTGCAAAAATAGCAAAGACATTTGAATAGAAGTAAGTATGTGCTTTAAATAAATAACGGAAAAATGAATAAAGAATGTATAGTGTTGTATGTTGCACGATCAAGTGTTCATGAGATGGATTGCCTGAGGAAAGAAACTGTTTCGGTGTCTGGTCGATTTGATACTTAACAATTGTTGTATTCGTTGTCAGTCATATAGGCTAAGCTTTATTGTTTTGAAAAGTGAGCCTTCTGTTTATTTGTCTAAATTATTTTCTATATTAGGATATAATACTAGGCTATAGTATTTATGGACATTAGGCCAAATCTACATGGGTTTCTTCCCTTTCACTTCAATTAGTTTTTAAGAAAAAAGAAAAAAAAAACCTGCATGGGCAGTGCGTCATAATAATGTACGGCATCAAAATGTAAGAACAAATCTAAAGACAACAATAATAATAATAATAATAATAATAATAATAATAATAATAACAATAATAATAATAAAATTAATTATTAACACTCCTAAAAGTACAGTATAGTGCTCAGATACACTTACGGTAGGTGACCTAACCCTAGTTGTTACTTTGTTTCAACTTTTCAATTATTTCATTAATTAACTAATAAACAAATGCCTTTCCGATATGATATAAGTGAAAAGGGAGACGATTTCGAAAATGATTTCACCAAAAGGCGGATGCGAACTCGGGTCTCCCGCGTCAAAAACGATATGTTACTCGTATTATCACTTACGCCACTGAAAATGTTGCAGTCCAGCCGTCTTTTGTAATATTTGTAAATATGGAGTATATGCATTGTGTAAAAACATTAAATAAAAGGCACCAGACTACAGAAAATGGCATATACTAAAGTATTTATTTTTCTGGGGGAGGACCCACCCAGATTTATTTTGCTTCCGACGCCCATGCTTGATGATGAAGTATAGTCTACAGGATATAACAATGAAGTGCTTTTCCAATCCCGATTCCACAAGGTTTTATTCCGCATCCACCCGCTCCCGCTATATTAACTATATTATTCGCCCGCTGCCCGCTTAGAATAAATTTCTAAGCACCAAAATCGCAAAAACAAATCAAAATAATAATAGTAATAATACTAATAAATAAATTAATTAATTTTTAACTCTATAAAAACTGTAGTTTATATTTATCCTCTCCATTTCTATTCCTCTCTACTCAAATTAATTGTCAGTGTATCTAAAATTGTGTATCTTAGAAAAAGAAAAAGAGGAACTACCTCTTAAACATGCATATCTTAATTTGATGTTGCTTTAAAACGCTGAAATATATAATGTATTTTATTCTGAAGGTGAAAGTGGTCCAGTTATTTAACTGCCTGCGGCGCCGTCAGGATCACGTTTTTTCCCCTTTTAATTAAGAGGATACAGCTTACAATACTCGTTCAAGAGTAAGGGATTGCTCAAAACTATGCTATTTTACATATTTCTGTTATTTGTGTACAATCACAACGAAAAAACAGATGTGTATGCTATTTGTAAAAAAAAAAAAAATGTAAACAAGATGCTGGTTCAAGTGCGCGTCACAGAAATTGCCTACAATTCTGCATATAGGCTTGCTACTTATTAATTTTATTTTATTTCGTTTTGTTAAATTATTATTCATTAAGAAATTTATATTTCGCATATGGGCATTTTTTTTATTTTACATACAGCTTTTTTGGGTTTTCTCTGTGCATAAGATCTGCGCGTGATGTTCTGATGTTTATGCTGCTTTTTGCTTGTGTACAATTAACCCCTCAAAACGAATTTAACTGTTATTAATGTGTCACAGCCACGTTTCAATTTAAATGTAATTTAACACAATCTGGTCGTTAATAATAACTAAACGCGTCGGTTGTCGTTTGGAAAAAAAAAACAGAAATTAACATTTCTATTTTCAATGCAGTCTAATAAAAGTTCAACAGGAAAAAAATAAAAGAAAATAATAATAAAACTGCTCCTGCTTATGAATAAATTTTTGCTTGATGATGAAGTATCTAAATAGTCTATAGGATATAACAAAGTGCTTTTCCAGTCCCGCTTCCACGAGGTTTTATTCCGCATCCACCCGCTCCGCGCTATATTAACTATATTATTCGCCCGCGGCCCGCTTAGAATAAATTTCTAAGCACCAAAATCGCAAAAATACTGTAGTTTATATTTATCCTTCCCATTTCTATCTGTCTCTACTCAAATTAATTGTCAGTGTATCTAAAATTGTGTATCTTAGAAAAAGAAAAAGACGAACTACCTCTTAAACATGCATATCTTAATTTGATGTTGCTTTAAAACGCTGAAATATATAATGTATTTTATTCTGAAGGTGAAAGTTGTCGAGTAATTTAACTGCCTGCGGCGCCGTCAGGATCACTTGATTTTTTTTCCCTTAATAAAGTGGATACAGCTTACAATACTCGTTCAAGAGTACGGCATTGCTTAAAACTATGATATTTTACATATTTCTGTTATTTGTGTACAATCACAATAAAAATTAAATAAAATTTAAAAAAAAAAACGTGTAGGCTATTTGTAAAAAAAAAATGGAAACAAGTTGCTGGTTTACGGGTGCATCACAGAAATTGCCTAAAATTCTGCATATAGGCTTGCTACTTATTAATTTGTTAAATTATTATTCATTCAGAAAAGAAAAACATATATTTCTTATGTGGGCCTATTTTATTTATTATTATATATAGGTTTATTGGGTTTTTCTCTGTGCATAAGCTCTGCGCGTGAGGTTCTGATGTTTATGCTGCTTCTTGCTTGTGTATAATTAATCCCTGAAAACGAATTTAGCGGTTTACGTCAGTTGTCGGTTGGAGAAATAAAATAACCGAAATTAACATTTCTGTTTCCGATGCAGTCTAATAAATGTTCGTCAGGAAAACAAAGAAAGAAAACAAAATAACAATACAACTGCACCTGCTTATGAATAGGCTATCTTTTTGCTATTGGTTTGAACCATAATTTCAGGAAAGAGGAATCATTGAACTATTGTACTGGTATTTGTGACCAACGCCCCCTAGAGCTGGCCATGGTGTTTGGCTACAGAATGTTGTTCCTTGCGCCACCTGGTGGATATTATATGAAGTGCAACAACGTTGTAAAAAAATCTAAAAAAGCCGCTGCGGCAGGACGCGTGCCCACGCGTGCCGAATTGCAGGCTGCCGCGTGAAAATAGACGCATTTTTAATGGCCAGATCTGTATGAATGTCTATCAAATGCGCCTGTGCGTAGCTCATAGCCAATCGTTTCAATCATACCGGATGACGTATACAGAGCGATGGTTTAACGCCAAAAGTTGCTCTTTTTTCAAAATAAACTTGTGTTCTAAACTACTTAGAACATTATCTAAGGGGTCGTTCACATGTTGTGTCTTTTGCAAGCTAAAGTTCGTTATTTCAAATGTTGACACGCGGTATGCGCGCGCATAATGGAAGCGACGTTTTCCATGTGCAAGCTACAGAGCGGTTTGGAAAGGAGAAAGCGACGCGCCTAGCGTTTTCCACACGTTTTTAGGTGCGACATGTGAACGGCTGCATCGAATGATAACTTGCTGCCATGCTGGATCCATAGTTATAAACAAACTGCTTCGGTGAGTCACATAGAGGGAGTCATCGTCTTGCTGCTCCCTCCCCGTTCTGTGATTGGTTCCCTATCTGAGGTGAAAATTTGGTCCATGGTTTCCATGCTGCCTTCCAGCGTGAATAAAATCGCGCTGCGTGGAAGGCAGCATGGGGACACCCAGGCTAAATCGCTTGACTAGATAAGACCCTTATTCCTCGTCTGGGATAGTGAAGAGCCATTTGAAGCTGCATTGAGACTGCAATTTAGACCTTTAACCCATTGGCTCCCATTGAAGTCCACTATATTCTGGAGTGTTTTCCTCAAAAACTTTAATTTATTTTTGTAAAGAGCATTTAACTTTTTCTGCACCTGTGCTTTGTAAACACTAGATTGGTACTTCTGCCTACGCCAAGCATGACCTCTCCAACATTATTATGTAATGCGTGAGGTTGAGTTAGTGCAAGATGATTAGTGCATTTGTGGTTATTTTTTTTATTTTTTATTTTTTTTTTTTGGGGGGGGGGGGTGGCTGATCGTTTAATTACATGAGACCCTTATTCCTCGGCTGGGATCATGTAGAGCCCTTTGAAGCTGCATTGAAACTACAATTTGGACCTGTTGGCTCCCATTGAAGTCCACCATATGGAGAGAAAAAAAAAGATTTTTTTTTTGACTGAAGAAAGAAAGACATGAACATCTTGAATGATTTTGAGTTGAGTAAATTATCAGGGAAATTTTGTTCTGGAAGTGAACTACGTGCGTACACACATCTGCATTTTACAACGTTTTCATCAAAAGTCTTCACATCTCAATTTTAGCTTGGAGAATTTTTTTTTTGTTACATTCTCCTATTATCTCCTGTGAGTGTATGATATGAGCCAGGAGACTTGGCATGACTCTCCTAAGGCTAAAAGTGGGGAGTTTGATGCTATAAACCTGTTACTGCTTCCTTTCAGAGTACATCCATTACAACAACATTTAACCTCACAGTATATCAATCTTTCAATAAAGTAGCTAAGACTCTTGGATTTTTATTGAGGTATTTCTAAAGCCTTTCAAGAGAGGATCCTTGAGATGACATTCCTGTGATATACGAGAAATAACTTCTGGTGGAAGCCTCATAAGTCAAGCTTCTAGACCACAAATATACAGTCCAAGACCACAGAACAACAATCAATCTGCTCTCGGTTTCAAAACAGACAAACAAAACCAAGTTACAATAACCCTAAAGACAATTTACAGTGATTTATTCCATGTGTGAGTTATACAATTACTTTTCAGGGGTTGGGGGTGTTTAAATGTTGCTGTACCATTCGTCATGTTTCAATAGCAGAATTAAATGCAGAAACTCTTAGCCCCCATGGACAGATAAAACTGCTACCACACCACCCACCAAACTCGACAATTAACACATCATGCATATCAAATATGCAAATCGAATAAATGTGAAATGCTTCTGAAATAAATATGATGTAAATGTGAAATGCTTAAAACCGAGCACCTGCTTGGTGTCACTGTTGGACAGTTTGTGAGTCATTTATTGACTTTTTTAATGTCATAATTTGTAACATTTGCTTTGTTTTAATTATATGTACTACGAATGTTCCCCTCATCCAAATTTTTGAGGAGACTCTGCCTCAGAGAAAATTCCCCTAAGACCCTAAAATTAGAACTAGGGAAGTTTCCACAAAGGCATTAGCAATTAATAAACATAGGATCTTATCCTGCTGAAAAAAAAAACAGCTAAAACCAGCCTAGGCTGGTTGGCAGGTCATAGCTGGTTTAGGCTGGAAGTAGCTGGTTTTAGCTGGTCTCCCAGCCTGGCCTAGGCTGGTTTTAGCAGTTTTTTTCACCAGGGTACACAGAAGCTAATATACTTCCCTCACTATGCATGACTGTAGAAAGAAAGTTGGATTATTGCATCACACCAGCACTCTTGAAAGGTGTCCACATTTCAAAAACATCAACAGCGGTCACACATCTCTCAGCTCGCTCTGGCACCAGAGACAGTCGAGCTTCCTCCGGCTTTCAACTCCATTAAAGCCTGGAGAGACATTCAGACGTCTGAACTGCCTAACAATGTACCACAGGTGCCAAAATGAGCTCCTCATGCAAGCCCCGAGAGTTGGGAAACTTCGCACAAAGCCTTCGCGAGTTAATTGTGCGAGTGTTGTGTCTATAATGAGCTTCTCCGCTGAAATCTCATAGTTCATCTCTTATGCAATCAGACACAGCTGGTGTGGAATCAAATTGTGAAGATGCACAAAAAAACAATCAAAAGATAAAGGCAGAGGGAATAATGGAGCTCCACAGCCCGTGACGAGAGAGATAAAGAAGGAACGCCTGGTGCTCGCACCACGGGCTCACACTACACGCCAACCTGCACCATCACCGGAGACCAAGATGTGGGCACCGCTGGCACTCCTCCATGTAGAACAGCGTATTCCCTTCCACAAATGAGCCATGTCGAGGAAGCCAAAATGTCAGCTCTGCGGCAGGTGGACGCTGATCTGCTTTGCAACGCGCCTTGGCAGCGGAGAGATGCAACACAAAGAGGATAATCTCCTCCTTCAGATGGCATGTAAGCCAAACGCTTATGAAACATAATCGGCGGAAACTCAAACAGTTGCCGTTTCTAAGGAAAACGAATGTCGTTTGGAAGAAAAGGAAGCAAGTTCGTTTACAAGAGCATTGGGCACAATTGTTGCCTCAAAAAACAGGGTCACTGCAATGCCCCGTAATCGCTTCCACCTTACAGCCCGATTTTTGAGAGGCACGGTGAAGATAGCTGATAATTAAAGATGCGGCTGTGAATCTCTGCCCTGCTGTTTTATAGTAATTGTACGGTCAAGTATCGATACGAGTGGCTGGCTGAAACCAGAAGTAGCCAGAGGGGCAGAAATGGTCTTTGAAGATGTGGCTCATAAGAAAAGCTGACAGCCTTCAAGTGCTGCTCTTTGAAGGTAGAATGATGACTGACACATGATCCAAAAGACCTTCTTAGAGCCGACACATTCGCTGAGCCTCCGAGACCCTTAGCGCTCCCATCTGACAGCGAGGCAGTCCAGAGCCCTATTTTTCGGAGGGAAACCAGGACTTCCGTTAAAACACAGACCCTGACACTCTAATTCCCTCATTTTCTCAAAAAGAGATCAAACGCTTCTCACTCTCTCCCAGACTGCAAACACCTAGCTAAACAGCACAGTATGGCTTGTCTGGTGCAAGTAGCTGTGTTACATAATTCTTAGCATCTGAGCAAGGACACAGCAGTAGTCTTTTGGAGGATGCTCACATTTACAATTGAGGTCAAAAGTTTCAACCCCCTTTTAGAATCTGCAAAATGTTAATTCCTTTAGAGAAAATAATAGTTGAATTTATAAAAAATTACCCTGTTCAAAAGTTTACCTCTACTTGATTCGTAATACGTTTTACCTGAATGATCCACAGCCGTAGTTTTTGTTGTTGTTGTTTTTGTTCACGAGTCCTGAACAGTTAAACTGCCTGCTGTTCTTCAGAAAAATCCTTCAGGTCCCACAAATTGTTTGGTTTTCCAGCATTTTTGTGTATTTGAACCCTTTCCAACAATGACTGTATGATTTTGAACTGAGAGACTCATATTCAACTATTACAGAAGGTTCAAACACTCACTGATGCTCCAGAGGGAAACATGAAGCATTAAGAACCGGGGGTGAAAACTTTTTAAATTTGAAAATCAGGGTACATTTAACTTATTTTGTTTTCTGGGGAAAAAAAATAGATATTTAGGTAAAATAAGAAAAATGTACACATCACCATTCTGTTCAAAAGTTTTAACCCTTAGCTCTTAATGTATGTTTTTTTTTTTTTTTTTTTTTTTTACTTCTGAAGCATCAGTGAGCATTTGAACCTTCTGTAATAGTTGCATATAAGTCCCTTCAGTTGTCCTCAGTGTAAAAAAGATGGATCTCAAAATCATACAGTCATGCAACAGGGTTCAAATACACAAAAATACTGGAAAACCAAAGAATGTGTGGGACCTGAAGGATTTTTCAGAAGAACAGCAAGCAGTTTAACTGTTCAGGACAAACAAGGGACTCATGAACAACTATCACTAAACAAAAAAAAACACAGTTGTGGATCATTCAGGTAACAACACAGTATAGTGTGTAAACTTTTGAACAGGGTCATTTTTTAATTTGTCTTAAGTACTAAATAAACAATAATATGCATTTTGTATGATCCCTCTTATTGTGGTAAAATAATTAACTAAATGAATATCTGCAAAATAAAATTCTGAAAGGGGGATGTACACTTTTGACCTCAACTATGGTTCATGGGATGCTTTGTAAACTACTATGACTTGGTCTACTGAAGAACAACTGGTCAAGAATTTTGACCAAGCACCCCTAATTGTGTTAGCACACTTTGAACTTTGAGTTTCAACCTCTCAGCCTGTGTACTGTCTGAACTGTCCACTCTTTTCTGGATACTGCAAAATCTCCTTTCCATAAGGGATCTACAGAACACAAGCACCACTGTTTTCATTCATCGGTGAAACGCTCAGGGAAATTTGTGAGTTACACAGCTGCCATTACTCTGTGATTTATGATTGGCCTGTTATGAATTAATTGTGAGCCTGGGGTCTGCATCAGTGAAATCCCAGAGGAACGGGAACAGGATGTTCGCCCCACTGGGGGCTGGTGCTTAGAGCCACCTGATGGACAATGTAGGACAGGTCAAGCCAAATAGGCTTTGACAGCTCCCGGGCTTTTTATGGAAAACATAAAGCAAGCTAACTGTCCCGGTCTACAGTTTGTCCCCATTAGCAGTCTCTCAAACCAATTAACACCTAAGCAGCCATTCAGGCTCAATTCCAGATATATGCTAACAATTACACGAGGGAGGTACAGCCACACTGGACAGGAAGAACCATAAGAATGTGAATTATGGGGCTTTCGCTAAGCCAATTGGTCCATCGGCTTTCTAAATCCTTATTCTGAAAGAATACTTACTGGAAGCCTATGTATAAACAAAGGAAACCAGACCGTAGATGACTACCATGGGCAGACGTACAGTCATTTATAGAATTTTTAAGTGCGCTGTTTACATGGCGGCCACCGTTAGGTGATTAACGTTTGTTTTGTTCGGTTAAGGGACCCATGGGAAAAGTGTGGCACGGGTGTGTTATGATCCATCGCCACGCCTCCGCCAGATTGTCGCCCCATGTGGTTGGCGCCAGCGGTTTGGCTTCGAGCTTTAAGCCGACATTCCCAGCATCGCCCTCTTCAGTGCAAAAAGGTGTGCGCTGCATTCGGCGTTCATTAAAACGATCTGTAAAGCAGACCGCCGCTGACTTCAATCTGACCGCCGACATGGATCAAAACGATATTAGCGCATAACAAAGACGGCTAGGCACTCCGCAAAGCAACGGGAATCCAGTTCCGACACGCTTAAGACGCTTTATACTACCTCGAAAACTTAAACACATGCTATAAGAGTAAAAAGTACATTTTTTGTTAACAAACAACTACCAATGCACACACATTTGAGGCATTTTTCTCAGCACACAACTTACATCTTACAGTTGTATATGTGCCTGTAAATGTCACAATTTGTGCAAGTATTTAATTTTATTTTTCTTTTATGCCAAAAATCAATAGAATATTACATACTTTTTGACTTTCATGTAACATGCACTTGCATCATTTTGCACATATACAAGCTCAAGCAGGGCAAATTTAATTATTTTAAACTTGGGTTTAACACAAAAATGACCATTCAGCACTTTGGTTTTGAAGTCACATTCGAGATGTTTTCGGTAAAGCAATGGAAAAAACACAAAACATGTTTTGTCCCCCCTTTTTTAATAAACAGTGATTTATTGAACAACTGCTTGTTTATGCCATGGGATAATAATAAAATATTTTAATATTTAATACAAAAAGTGGTTTGTTAGTGTTTGTCTAGGAGATCATGTTCCATGAAGATATTTTGTCCTATCGTAAATACATCAAAACGTATTTTTGATTAGTAATATGCATTGCTAACTTCATTTGGACAACTTTTCTCAATATTTAGATTTTTTTGCATTCTCAGATTCCAGATTTTCAAATAGTTGTATCTCTGCCAAATATTGTGCTATCCTAGACAAACACTAACAAACCATACAACAATGGAAAGCTTATGTATTCAGCTTTCAGATGATGTATAAATCTCAATTTCATAAAATGGTGTGATTCCTTCAAAATTGTCAGTTTCACTTTTTGTAATAAATATTAAAATATTTAGTACAGCCAAAACAGTAAAATTCTGAAATATTTTTACCATTTAAAATAAATGTTTTCTATTTCAATATATTATAAAATGTAATTTATTCCTGTGATTTCAAAGCTAAATTTGTTGCATTATTACACCAGTCGCATGATCCTTCAGAAATCATTCTAACATTCTGAATTGCTGCTCAAAAAAAAACATTTACTATTATTAATTTCATTACGTTTAAAACAGCTGAGTAGATTTTTTCAGGTTTCTTTAATGAATAGAATCATTTATCTGAAATAGAATTTTTTTGTAACATTATAAATGTCTTTATCATCCCTTTTGATCAATTTCAAGCATCCTTGCTAAAAAGAAGTATCAAGTTCTGTAATTTCCTTCCCAAAAAATAAATAAAATTACATATTGAATCCAAGCTTTTGAATGGTATAGTGTATACTGTTACAGAAGCTTTTTATTTCAGAAAAATGCTGATCTTCTGATCTTTCTATTCATCAAAGAATCCTGAGAAAATGTATTGCTATTGCTAATAAAAATGTTTCTTGAGCAGCAAATCGCCATATTAGAATGATTTCTGAAGGATCATGTGACACTGAAGACTGCAGTAATGATGCTGAAAATGTAGCTTTGATCACAGGAATAAATTACATTTTAAAATATATTAAAACAGAAAGATGTTATTTTAAATAGTAAAAATATTTCACAATATTACTGCTTTCGCTGTACTTTGGATCAAATAAATGCAGGATTGGTGAGCAGAAGATACTGTTATTTTGTAAATTTTGTAAATTTCATACCGTAAATATATCAAAACTTATTTTTTGATTAGTAATATGCATTGCTAAGAACTTCATTTGGACAACTTTAAAGGCCATTTTCTCAATATTTCGATTTTTTTGCACCCTTAGACTCCAGATTTTCGTATAGTTGTATCTCAGCCAAATATCGTCCTATCATAATAGGACAATTCAGCTTTCAGATGATGTATAAATCTCAATTTCAAAAAATGTAGCCTAATGACTTTTTTTTGGGGGGGGGGGGGGGTCTAGGGTCACACATATACTTAGAATTGTGAGAAAAAATCCAAATTGTCAGATAAAAATTAAATTACTTAGTTTCACGTCTATTAAATATTAAAATGTTTATTATTATTATTTTTATTATTTTTTATTTTTTTTACCTACGGCAAAAATAAGCAGGCATAGTTTGTTCAATAAACCACTGTTTTATAATAAAAAGAGGGAAAAAAACATGGTTTGTATTTTTATCCCTCTGAAATAGAAAACAGCTATTTTAAACAGCTTGTGCTGTACTTTGGATCAAATAAATGCATGCTTGGTGAGCAGAAGAGACTTCTTTAAAAATCATAAAAAAATCTTACTGTTCAAAAACTTTTGACTGGTAGAGTATTTTTTAAAATATTGACATAATGTTGTCATTGTAAAAAAAAATAATAGAAATATTACAATTTTAGAATATTTTTAATATATTTTTTATATGTATGACTAAAAGAAAAAAAAGAAAAAAATCCATTAAGAACACTGTCCTCTACAAAACACTAAACATCATTGGCGAGGAGCTGCCAGCAGACACGTCTGGTCATATTGAACAATGACAGTGGGACTGGCGTTCAAGCCCTTCATTACAAACAGGATAAACAAAAATCTATGGAGGCCGGTCTGCGAGAGCGCGACTCATAGATCAAGTGGAAAAGTGACAGTTCGCTTAGCTTTTAAAAAACAGAGGTCCAGCACCTCGCTCCTCTCTTAGGAGGCCTAAATTATTCACGTCAAGCTAGGGATGAAGTGAAGTACACAACTTTAAGTATATAATGCAGTCCAGAGGACTATCGATCGACTAATTAATTGATTTATGCAGAAAGTAATCGACTACCAAACGATCCATTTGGGCAGCTCATTAGCAGAGATGCATTATTCATACCTGAACTTATTCAAAGAAGGCCGTCATTGTGTTTCCAAGCACTGGGGAAATCTGCGACGTGAGTTAGCATGTTTACGTAACGGAGCGCAGGCTGAGCTTGTGGCCTTTTATAGGGAGTTTTCTTTGATTCAAACAATCCAGCAGATTGCACCGTGTTTTTTTCATCTATGAATACCCACCTGTACAAGTGGTTGAAAATGGAACACCCTTAGTATTCCTGCCCTCATACTCAATGCAAACTAACCCTGTTTGTCTATTCTTTCAGGCCCAGGGGAAGGCTGATGTTCTGTGTGCCCTTGTCTTCGGCGTTCTGTCTTTCAAATCAGACTGCTGTTTGTTCTTTTCAAACACAAAGAGGCTATTTATGCAACAGCGTCCCAGGAGATAATGCTGGTTAAATAACAAAAATCTGTCCACGAAAGGGCTTTTTTTTTGCGTGGGAATATAAAGTCTGGCCCGTAAGTTGACGGCAAAGTCACAGTGATATGTGCGATGAATACACCCACATGCTGACACACTGCTCTCTCATGGCCGCTGGCCTAGAGTTGCAACACAGCTGGCCCAACTTGGACCCAATAACGTCTCAAAACAATCCGTCGACTGATGTTTCATCGGGGGAAAAAAAAGCGCTTGGCGCTTTCTGTGGCCTTGTTTCTTCTTTTACGGTAAGCTTGATGACTGTGATGGAAACCAGTGGAAAATGAGTGTGTGACCGTTTTTTGAACGGTTTTACAAACATATAGAGAGTCCGTGTTTTTATTTAAGTTAGAAATTGCAAACATCAGTATGTATCATATATCAAATTAGTGCATTAAAACGATATTTTTTGTAACATTATAAACATTTATCATCACTTTTGATTAATTTAAAGCACCCTTGCTAAATAGAAGTATTATGTTCTATAATTTCTTTGCCAAAAATAAATAAAAATATATATTGATGCCAAGCTTTGAATGGTATAGTGTATAATGTTACAAAAGCTTTTTATTTCAAATAAATGCGTTTGATCTTTCTATTCTACTCTATAAAAATTTAAATACCACTAATAATAATAATAAAGAAGACTGGAGTAATGATGCTGAAAATGTAGCTTTGATCACAGGAATAAATTACATAAAAAAAAAAAAAAAAATATATAATAATAATAATAATAATAATAATAATAATAATAATAATAATATTATATATATATATATATATATATATATATATATATATATATATATATTTTACTACTTTTGCTGTACTTTGGATTCAAATAAATTAAGAGACTTCTTTAAAAAAACATTAAAAATCTTACTGTTCAAAAACTTTTGACTGGTAGTGCATTTTTTTTTTAAATATAGACAATCATTGTCTTTGTGAAAAAAATATAAAAATATTAAAACAAATTTTAGATATATTTTTAGAAAAATATATTAAAACTGTATAAACAGCTTGCTAATTTAAAATATTTTAAGTAATAATAATAATAATAATAATAATAATAATAATAATAATAATAATAATATAGCATTATTTCGGGATGAAAGATAAATCCCTTTTAAATATAAGTAAAAAATAATTTTAAATAGGTAATAATGAGTAGTAATTTTAAATAGGTAATAAATAAGTAGATTTTTTTATTGAGTAAAGTTTCATTTAAAAAACATTTAGAAAACTATGTATTTAATAATAATAATAATAATAATAATAATAATAATAATAATAATAATAATAATGCCCATTTCTAGTATGTGTAAATAACTTAATTTAAAATATTTAAAAAATATAATGATGAGATTTAAATCCCTTTTGAATTAAAGTAATAATAATTTTAACAAGTAATAATAATTATTATGATTTTATTATTATTTACTTAATAATAATAATAATAATAATAATAATAATAATAATAATAATAATAATAATAATAATAATAATAATAATGCATATTACTGTTATGCATAAACAACTTGCCAATTTAAAATATTTTTTTTAAATAATAATAATAATAATAATAAAGCATCATTTCAGGATGAAAGTTAAATCTTTTAAATAAAAGTAATACTAATTTTAAATAAGTAATAGTAATTATTACAAGTAGATTTTTATTACCGTAAAATAACATTTAAAAACATTTATAAAACTACTTATTTATTTATTTATTATTAATAATAATAATGCATATTTATAGTATGTATAAATAACTTACTAAATTAAAATATTAAAAAAAAAAATTATAGTAATATAGTAATAATATTACTATTACTTATTCTATAATAAGTAATAATAATTATTACTACAAGTAGATTTTATTACTGGAAAATAGTATTTAAAAAAATAACTATGTATTTATTTATTTAGTATTAATAATAATATTGATAATAATAGAATGTATGAATAACTTATTTAAAACATTTACAAAATTAATTAGTATTGCATTATTAATTTAATAATTAAATGAATCGATTTAATATAGGCATTATTAACATACTGTGTTTGTTAATATATTTGTCTTAACAGGAGGCTTGCAAAGACTTTCTCAACTAATGCTGTGACTGTAGACGTGAGAAGTCTAATCAACAGGCCCGGATTGGCTAATCGGGAGGACCGGGAGAATTCCCGGTGGGCCGGTCCGTTTTTTTGGCCGCGAGGGCCGGTGTCCCTAGCTGCCTGCACTCACAGCAGTCGCCAGGGGCGGACTCCATCGGGAGAATTTTTGGCCCGCTACCCTCCAATTTTTATTATTATTATTTAATATTGTTGTTGTTGTTTTTGTTGCCGGCCTAATGTACTAAAGTGGTTATTTCAGAATTAGCCATTCAATAATAAAACTCTAATAAATCATAAATCGGTTAGTCTTGACTGGCACGCGTTTCGTCTCGCGCGCGCTCCGCGCATCCGCGCGTCCGCCGTCCGCCAAAACGACGCGAGACTGAAGTAGAAGTGCCCAGGTGGAGCAGAGAGACAAATCTGTCCTGTTTAGGACCTAAAGCGCTGGTCTGTTACATCTGTAAACAGACTATTGTAGTTTTGTCTTTGTTTACTTAAGTATTGAACTGCTAACAAATGTTAATCTATAAAAAATATCGTTTTAAAACAGGTTTAGGGAGCTACCCTTATAAAAATTAACTGTGGTTTTACAAAACATGTTTACTATAGTTATACAATAATTATACAATATGCAATGGTTTTGCTACACTATACTTTCACCATGGTATAAAATTATGATTATACTAATGGGAATCAATCCTAAAAAAAACCCCAAAAAAACATGGTTACTATGTTTACCATAGGCTCAATAATATCATGGTTAATTTTCCTTAGGGCCAAACATGACCCATGATAATGCAAAACATGTTTAGTTTTAAGTTTTTTTAATAAAGATATATTCAAGATGTAGCTAATTTTTGTTGTTTTAATTTTAACATTACGACAATAACACATGGTCCTAATGTAGTGGCCCTCTTTTTTCTGTTGCCCTTTTTTCTATCAAATGTTTTAGTACTAATCATAAATTATATATAATTTTGAAAGCTTAGAAGCTCAAGAACCATCCTGGTGGCTGTCTCCTCCCCCTTAGCAGCAATGTCAAGTGTCATTTTACAAAATCACAACTTTTTACAATCTTGACAAAAACATGTCTTTAAAAAGGTCTCAGTATTTCTGCAATAATCTGCTGATTGTCTTCTTTAAAAAAGACCAACCTTAGATCTGTACTGTATAGGTGGTTGTAAAGGTCGAGATGTGTTTATGAAAAAAGTGACAGATACAAGAAAATTTGTTTAAAAAGTAAACACACATGAGAGACAGAGAGATTAAAAGAGATTAAAAGGCAAATTGGAAGTTCAAGAGATAGCATTTAATTATTTTACCCAGTTGATTTCAACTTTTCTTTATGTGATGATGAAAAATATTGTTGTCCAGGGTTTCAAATTTTGGTGTGGGATGGCCTGGATAAGTGTGAGATTTACCGGCCTGAAATTTTGTCTCAGTCCGCCCCTGGTTAACGTCAAGCTAGTTAGGAGCAGTGCAAAACAACGATGTCTGCAAATCACCGTTCATGTTTATGTATCAAACCTTTTCTTGTACTGTTGCTCTTCAGCAGCAGCAGCCTCTAGTCCAGTTTGCTGCTAAGATTGAAAAGCCAGGCCCCGTAACATTACCAAGCACCAGTCATGAGCCCAACACACTAGAATGGGCAGGTAGGACAGTGCAATACTTGTTCTATTCTTTATTTGTGTTTAAGGACTGAACAATTTTGCACAGAATATATATTCAGATATTGCAGAAAAGGACATTGTGATGTTTAAAAGAATAGTGTTAGACATTTACCCTTTAATGTTCTCATTTATGAAAAATATTTGAACTTATAAAGCAGCTGTTTACTTGAAAAAGACATGATAGTGTCATTAGAAAGTTTAATACATTTTATTTTAATCTTTATTTTATACATATAGCTTAATATACATTTGTATTTATTTGATATTTTTTCATTTCAAGGTTTGGATATTTATGAGCACTAATTCTAACAGAAAATAGATACTGATACTGTTAAACATTATATTGTGTTAACTGTTCAAATAAATCTTCACTGTGAAGCAACACTTAGGCTACTGTATTTGCACTGAATTGGAAATGACGTCATTTTAATATAGTCAGTCGTGAACTAAAGTGGGCCGGTCTAAGGCTTGAAACTCCAGGACTGAAAAGGAGTCCCACTCCGGCCCTGCTAATCAATTAATATTTTTATAATTATATATATTTAGCTGAAATCCCCACATTTAGTTCAATCCCTGACAGACTGATTATTCTTCAAATGCAGTTATGAACAATAAAAAATGATGCAGATTGCTTCTGCAAAACCGTACTGTACACACACCATTAGCTCTGATTTGTAATTCATTTTAGCTCAGTGTTAGCGTTTTACGATAACACATGGTACGTCTACTCAAAATGATGCCATTTAGCAGGAACAGACAGATGGTGAAGGCCGAAACGGGAATGAATTCTGTCCTCATGATGCACACGCTTTAAAAGGATTGCTGGTTAAGTGCAGCGTGGATGTTTAAATAAATGATGGCCGGAGCGTGTTTTAGTGGAATCAGGGTCAGTTCACACTACAGCTACAGCTTGCATTAGGCCTGGACTGAAAATAAACGCTAATAATATGTTCTGTTGACTGCATATCGAGAAATTATGTAAAGCTCAGACTTGGAAGAAAGAAATCGAATGATGTTTGATCTTTGTGGAAAGCTGAGCAAGCCTGTTTGAATCTTGTCGGACTCAATGAAGGTGAAAGACTTTATAGATTAAATAAACCACAGGAGCAGAAGTTTCTTTGAGTCTTTTGTGGTGCTGTTTTTCCGCAGGGAAGCGCTGAGGTTTTTAATGGCGTAACACTCTATAAACTTTGCTTCTCTGACACTTTTCCAGAACTTTTATGCATGGCTGCAACGTGCTTTTGAGTGGTTAATTAAAGCTTCCAGCAGTCTCCATCTCCTTCCATGCAGGTTACAAGAAAACAAACAGCTGAAGAGACAAATGCTGCAGCGGATGGTTTTACATCTAGCCATTCATTCAGTTTAATCTTTTCATAAAAAAGTCGAATGATGAATCCAACAAAATCTACCAAGAACATGCATGGGTCATATTTCATGCCAGAATTTAAATAAATAAGAGATTAATGTATTGCCTTTGAGTTTT
>NC_133384.1:8264468-8317014 GCF_049309525.1 Garra rufa | reverse complement strand
AATTAGCTATGCATTCGCCGGCCGTGTCCTAACCTCCTAATTACGGCTTTTTCTAAACGCGCCTCGTTCCCATACATACATGCACTGCTATTTTTCTCCCAACCAATTAAGCCGCTCGTAGCTTTATTTAGCTGTATGACAGAGTTACATCTAAGCTGTATTTCAAAACTAAAGCGAGGAACTGTGAGACTTGCCTTGTGGAAAATCTCAGAGAGGCTTTATGAAAGCAGAATCTCATTAGAAAGCAGAGACTTTAGATATTAAATGCACTTCCATGTACTTTAATGTAACACGGGACGAATAGAAAAGATCATCTGTGCTCATCTGCATTCTGGAGTCAGTGTAATATCGCCGCCATTGATTAGTCTGATCAAGGCTTTGAAGACAGACTCAAATATTTGCACAAAGAGCTGGTGTTAACGCTCTGATACGAAGAGATTGTTAGAGATGGGCCTGAAGAGAAATGAGGAAATTGCGGTTCTACATTTTTATCATCAGGGCTGATTTACTGCTAGAGCTGGACGAACTGAAGAGAGACACGAAGTCAACCATCAGCTCATCACTACGAGTCACTCGTTAAAACAAAGATTTTCAGTTCAAATCTAACAACAGAATGAACAAACTATAGATACAATCTCCCTGCTGAAAAAACCAGCATATGCTGGTTAGGTATGTTTTGGTGCTGGGATGCTGGTTTTAGCTGGTATATGCTGGTCCTTTGCTGGTTTATGCTGGTCCCTTGCTGGTTAATGCTGGTCCTTTGCTGGTTTATGCTGGTCATGTTGCTGGTCAAGGACCAGCATAAACCAGCAAAGGACCAGCATTAACCAGCAACATGACCAGCATAAACCAGCAAAAACCAGCAAGGGACCAGCATAAACCAGCAAAGGACCAGCATAAACCAGCAAAGGACCAGCATATACCAGCTAAAACCAGCATCCCAGCACCAAAACATACCTAACCAGCATATGCTGTTTTTTTCAGCAGGGCTAACAAAACTGATAGAGAGAATCTAATGATAGAAGAAACAAGATGAGTAAAGATCGCAAACGAACTTTTAAGTTTGCTAGAAAAGCCTTTTCTGAAAGTTTGAAGCAGTTCCAAAAGCATGAAGTTTGAATATACAGTGCCTTGCGAAAGTATTCTTTTTTTTTCCACATTTTGTTTTGTTGCAGCATTATGTTAAACTACTTTAAATTACTTTTTTTCCACATCAATCTACATCTCATACACCATAATGACAAAGCACAAAACAGGTTTGTAACAACTGTGCAAATTATTAGAAATAAAAAACTGAAAAGATCCCATTGCATAAGTATCTATCCTTTTCTGGGACACTCAAAATTTAGCTCAGGAGCATTCATATTGCTTCTAGATGTTCCTACACTTGGAGTGGAGTTAAACTGTGGCAAATTCATTTGAATGAGTCTGATTTAGAAAGGCACACACCTCTCAGAAAAGGTCTAACAGCTGAAAATGCATATCAGAGCAAAATCCAAGATAACTGCCTGTAGAGCTCAGTGACAGACTTGCGTTAAGGCAATGATCTAGGGAAGAGTTCAGAAACAAATCTGCTGCATTGAAGGTTGACAGAAGCATGTAGCCTCCATTATCCATAATGGAAGACGACTGGAACAACTAGGACTCTAGAAAATGTCTGCCAGCCCCCATCCAAGCTGACAGAGATGGAGAGGTGAAAAGGTGAGGCAAAGAATGGCAGATAATTGCCAAATGCAGATGTGCGAAGCTTGTCACATCATACCCAAAAAGACTTGAGGCCGTAAAGGTGCTTCAACTATGTACTGAGTTAAGGGTATGAATACTTATGCAATGTACTTATTTCAGTGTTTTATTTTTAATACATTTGTAAAATTTGCTAATCTGGTTTTTGCTTTGTCATTATGATGGTGTATGGAGTGTAAATTGATATGGGGGGAAAAACTAATTTAAAGCAGTTTAACATAATGCTGCAACAAAACGTGAAAAGGTGCAGAAGCAGAGAGATTCATAAACAAACTGTTGAGTCTTTAATCTCTCTGCACTACAGGAGCCCAGCTCTTCTCTCCCTCTTTCTGACAAACACTGCTGACCGTATGATCTCCTCCCTGTGTGCTTACGGCCTGCTAACTGCACAACACACACAAACACACACAGACACACACAGACTGAGCTTTAACACTAACTCCACTCCAACTAAGACACAGCAAACAGGAGAAAAGAGAAATAAAATAAAAGACAAGGAGACAACATCAAATCCATCAGCTCCAGTGATCTGAGAGGAGCTCATAGAACAGTCATAATTAATGTCAAAAAGAGAGTCTTCAAGGAACATTAAGCTCCTGTCACTTTAACAGGAATGAAAGGAGAAGTGAGAGTAAGAAGACATCAAACACACAAATCACTGAGACAGCGCTGATTCCCTGACTGTCAGATGGAAAATGAGATAAGCTTTCTCATCTCAGAATATAGAAAGCTTTCAGAGCAATATGAAAGCATACTCTATATCAGCATATGGTTCATCCCATAGGAATTAAACATCACAAATCAGATCTCTTTACTATTTCAATTGTTTCTCACAGAGCAATGAGGATAAAATGGAGAGCAAATTGAGAGAACAGCTTGCGCTAAAGCCTCCTGCTTCTCATATTATCCAACATAAATAAATAAATAAAAATAATTGTAAAAAGTATTGCAAAAAAAATCATGCAAATAAATGATAAATGAATAAACACATGATAAATAAATGGAAAAGCTGCTTTATGTAGATTATAAAACACTAAATAATAATAATAATACTAATAATACCAATTTTGTGCCTCCTTCTCATATTCTTCTCCACCCAATAAATAAATAAATAATATAGAGATCAAAAATTGTTTACTGAACATTTGAACATAAATATGCATATAAATAAATATTTTTGTAAAAATTAGGATAACAGAAAGTATGCAGGGAAAAACATTAAAAGTTGTAAAAGCTGAGGGGGAAAATAGAAAAATATTTGATAAATTCATGTTTTGATCGTAGTTAACATGTAAACTTTAAATATATTTTTTAATGGTTTATACCAATATCTAACATTATTTACATTACTTAATATATAGACATATAAAGACATGCTCTGTCAACTTAATATAAAATATGTTTCCAAAAAAAAAAAAAATTTTTTTTTTTTTTTTTTTATTAAATTAAATTTATGATGTTAAATGAATGATGTTTTTAGTCATGAAATAGTGTCATTTAGTGATAAACACAATATTAAACCACCAATAAGACAGACACATGAGAATTTCTAATCAAAATACAATCATAAATATTTCTCAATTCCTCCCAAGTCCAAATTATTAGAGTTGCCTTATTCACATAATTTTCTTGGCTCTAAACTCTATGTCGGCATCTGTGTTTTCATTTCTCTAAAGGAGGTTTTCTGACACAAAACATAACTGCTAAAACATTTTCAAGTTTGCTGAGCAATGTAAAACCAGCATAAATCTTTCCCGTGGGATTTTCTGAATAATCGCTAACAAGAGCGGTTATTGCAGCCAGTCTGAGCCCGTTTGACCCAAAACTTGTCTGGTGTCAAAGGCCACAGGCTTAAAACCACTCCGTTCCTTCCTGTACTTTCACTTTCTACACCGACACTTCAACTTTTCCCCATTTTAATTGGCGTTGAGTTTCTGCAGCACACAGGGCATCCATTGTAACGGCCAGCTGAGAATACGGTTAAGAGCTCGCTGGGGTCTCACTTCAGGAAACTTCCCCGGCTAGACATTTCCCAAGCATTTTCTTGAAACGCTTCATAAGCCGAACCCTCGGCTACAGGACGGTACTAGAGTGAAACCCGACGCTGGCTGTGTCCGACGTTAACGAGGCTGACCACCCAAACGCTCGCCCCGCTGAACCCACACACGTCTGTCAGTCACTTCAGTCTCAACGCGGCCTCAAATACTTACCTGCTTAACTGCATCTGCTCATTTATTCAAAAACATATCATCAAAAATACAATTCTCGCATACAAACTACCTGTTGATGAGCATGTTTTTTGTTTTTTGGTTTCAAATTATACAATGTTCTGCTTAAATCGGAAAGATTTGTCATTCTAGAAAGATATGACTACTGTGAGGAAGATTTTTATGAATAATTTTATTTGTACTAAAATAATAAAAAAATAATACAAGTTGCCTTTTCTTTTTAAATTAAATTGTTGATTTCAAATAATAAAATGAAATAATAAATTACAATTTTAAAATAAAACACTTTACATTAAAAAGATGAACCGTATTTTTAGGTACACAATGATTTTGATATTAGTTTAAAGAGAATCAAGCATATTTCATTCCAATTCGTATTCCTCACACAGTTTTTATAACATTAAAATAAAATAAAATACTTCTGATTTAAAAAAACTAAACAATTTTGAAACCTATTATTAGGACTATTATGATTTTGATATCAATTAAAGACCATGTATCATCCCAATTCTCATTTCTCACTAAAAAAAAAAAAAAAAAAAAAAAAAAAAAAATATATATATATATATATATATATATATTAGGGCTGTCAAAATTAACGCGTTAATCGCGCGTTAACGCAAATTCATTTTAACGGCACTAATTTTATTAACGCGCGATTAATGCAGCGCGCGCGCATTTCTGTTTGACCCACTACCTAGCCCATAGTTAAAGAAATGGATGCAGTGCTGCCAACCTAGCGAAAAGTGTCTAGCAACAATACATAAACACATAATTGGACAAACCCAATATAGTTTCTGAGGCTCTTCGGTTTTGCTGAACGTGCGTGAGGTCTCCCAATGAATGCGCGCGCACCTCCCTCTCTTCATATCTGCGTCTGCTCTGTTCAGCGAGCGGCAGTGGAGCAGCGCTTTCGGTTAAAACAGATGTTATGTTCATTCCAGTGCTTGAAGTGGGCCGGTACGCAGGTACTTCTGTATTTTATCCTTTTGCGTACACCGGCACTTCTGCCATATTTAATGAATGCAAGCGGAGTCGGGCTACGTTAGGATTGGTGCTGTGGTGTTGATGCGTAAAGCCACATACGAGTATGCACGCGAAAACGGCGTATTATATGCACGTCAAACACATGCATAATTGCATATCATATGCACGCCAAAGTTAATTTCAGCTTATTAATAGCACGCCAAATAGAAACAGAAAGTCGTGCTAGTGCGCATTTGCATGAGACTAGGCTCTCCAATCAGTACATTATAACCAAAACAATACATTAAAACATAAAAGAAGCAGGTTTTTGGGATCACATAACTTTAAATGGCTAAACTCCTAAAAAGTCAAAGGATCCTGAAGGCATTCAAACAGGAAGTTAAAAACAACGATAATAATGCAGGGAATAGTGACTTATGTCCAGATGCCGGTAAATGATTCTTTTCAGTGACTGAATCATGATCATAATTCAGGATTTTTTTTTCAGTTATTATTTCATATTACTTTGGTTGTCTGATAACAGAAATATTACATCAAAACAATGGAAACAGTTTTGTTGAGAACTTGGCTGCATCAAATGACAGTATGTGGGCACCGAGAGGCAAACAAATGTAATAATAAATGTAGATTTTGCATGTTCAGAAGAAGTGAGCTGCCCTGTCCTGCAAATAATGTAAACAGGCTTGTGTAAGTAAATTGCTCAGTGCAAAGAAAGAGAAGTACTGGGAACCTGGTGTTTCTATGTTCTTTTTTCATGTGTCTAATAGACATGAACAAGTTATTTGAAAAACATCTATGACATTTGAAACAAGTTAGTCTAGTCAAGTATGGTTTCACTGATAATAAACACATATTTGCTTAAAGCATCCATGCCAATGTTGATTAGAGTATTAAAAACTTTAAAAAGTGTTAATTTAAGGTACATTTAGAACAGATAAAAATGTGCGATTAATCGCGAGTTAACTCAAGACAACCATGCGATTAATCGCGATTAAAAATTTTAATCGATTGACAGCCCTAATATATATTAAAAAGATTAACCCTATTTTCAGGCACATTATGATTTTGATATTAGTTTAAAGAGAATCAAGCATATTTCATTCCAATTCATATTCCTCACACAGTTTTTATAAAATAAAATTTTGAAAAAAAACAAAAAAACAATTTTGAAACCTATTTTTAGGACTATTATGATTTTGATATCAATTAAAGACCATGTTTCATCCCAATTCTCACTTCTCACTAAAATAATAAAATAAAATAAAATAAAATAAAATAAAATAAAATAAAATAAAATAAAATAAAATAAAATAAAATAAAATGATTTAGACTATTTCAACCATTTTGATTCTCATATCTCACATAGTATTTTTTTACAAGATAAAATAAAAAAATATGTACATACTTTAGAAAAAAAAAAGAAAAAAAAGTAAAACCTATTTTTAGGACCATTATTATTTGAATATCAATTAAATATAATTAACCTCACATTGTATTTTTTACTAAATAAAATATAAAGTATGAAAAATATTAAATAAATAAAATAATATAAATAAAATATTATTTAATAAATAAAATAAAATAAATAAAATATTATTTAATAAATAAAATAAATACTTCAGATAAACTAAATACAATTTTTAAAAATTAAATAAAATAAATAAAAACACATACTTCAGATTCAGATTTTTGTTTTAAACTATTTAGAAACTATTTTGATTCTCATTTCTCACACAGTATTTTTTTTATAAAATAATATATATATTTTTTTTTAAGTGAAACCTATTTTTAGAACCATTATTTCTTTTACTAAATAAACTATAAAATATAATACTTTTTTAGGACCATTATGATTTTAATATAAATTAAAGAAAATTAACCATGTTTCAATATTTTACTAAATAAAAAATTAAATATAAAAAGTTAAATAAAAGTTATAAAAGTTAATAAAAAAACATAAATAATAAAATAAACTAAATGCACACACATACAAAGAATCCTCATTCCTCCCACGACTCTTTTACACTAAATTAATTAATAACTATTTACTATTTATAATCATTTGCCACACAAATAAGAACTTGGTGCTAGAGCTGGGCGGTATGACCAAAAATTTATATCACGGTATTTTTCAAAATTATACGGTATCACGGTATATGACGGTATTTTTTTTTTTTCATGCATGACTAGGTGTTAACCACATTTCCTAATAAATTAGAGACTAATTACTGCAGTATATTGGCTTACATTGACCGGACTAGTATTAACCCAGGTTTGAATGGTCTCACAAAATGCTGTTGTTCACAAAGAAGTGACAGTGGCACTCATAATTGTAATGAGGTGAAGAAATCAGAATTCATGATTTGCAGTCAAAATACACAACACTTTATTGTGCATTCTTCACAAGTTCACATTTACAAGTCTACGCGTTTCTCTTCCAGCAGGAGGCGCTGTCAGAATGGTAGTATACAAAGTAGCGCAACAAATGATTTTGAAACGTGCAGCGCTCATATTTATTCAATGGATAGCCTTTTGAAGTTTCATCGCAATTCTTGTCTTTCAGTCCCCACATTTTAGACCACCTGAAATCATAATTATGACTTTCATAACTTCCTAATAACACTGCAGTCATCAATGAAAATAAAGAGCTTTATTAAGACTTTCAAAAACAAACCTTACACAAAATACGTTTCTTTTTTTATTTTTTTTCCCCACCATGTTCGGGGCACAAGAAAAATATTAAGGGACTAAATTAATATCAGCATATGAAGTATAATCGTCTCTCATTGTCTGAAAGAATGCACATCCGATGCTGAAAGTCAGTTTTTACTTTCACTTTAACGTATTGATCAGTTTCCACGTTGCTTGTGTGATATCCATTGGCTTTAAAACATAAATATTAATAAAAATACAGTATATAGAAAAGACATATCTTTAAAATATTGCGACGTAACACCAACGTAAAGCCATTGTTTTTCTCTCACTGAAAGCTACATCTGTCTGCGCACAATGCGCCGATCTCTGCTCTCATCACTGCAGACACACCCCCTCTTGAAATTTCGGCATTACAAGTTTTGCAAATCGCTAACCCTGGGTCTTTCTCAGATATACTGAAATACGTCCACACCTCAGATGTGTTGCTTCAGACAAGCACGTGCAAGCTGCGGTTTCTGTTTGCGTCAACATACGTGTTCCCAGCGCTTTGTACGCACACACTCACCGGTATTGGGGTATATGAAAAATGAATATCATTAAAAAAAAAAAAAAAACACCGGTATTCGGTATGAAAAGGTATACCGCCCAGCCCTACTTGGTGCATCCATTTCAAACTAGACTTTTAAAAGATTTTCCCTTTCATCAGACACTTGTGCATTCCCAGAGTTAATTCTGGCCCATATCCACCTGTCAAACACAGCCTTATAGTCTAATTAGTCTATTAGCGAAACGCAGTGTTGAATTTGGGGTGTCCTGACCCGCGCGTCTCCGCTTCTGAATGTTGACAGAGCTCTGGTTGTATAAATTATATATGCCACACATTTGTATTCCCTCGTACCCATTTAAACTGTCAACACTGGTAAACCTCCAGTAATGAGTTTGCTTGTCAATGTGCCATTTTCAAGGTCCCGATAACCACAAAAAAAAAAAAAAAAAAAAAAAAAAAAAATTTCGCCCTGCCGCTTGTAGCAATGGTGATTTGTTTCATTTAATTTTCCATGCCTAACAAGGACTTGACAAGCGTAAAAACAAATCTTCCTTGATTGATAGGCCTGCGATTCCAGCATGGTCAACCATTACAATCATCATAAAACACACATTACATAAACATATTATTACTTACACCTCACAGCATCAATCACACGCATGTCATACAGGGAAAAAAACGATGTAATGAAGAGCTGAGTGTAAACCCGCTATTATTAATCAATCTTTATGAGCCTCCTGATTGGATGTGCATTCATATTAACAAATCAGCCTCATAAAACTGAAAAGCGACTCTACGATACATCAATCCACACAAGTGATGACCTCAGTGTCAAATCTAACAGTCAGAGCGATGATACCCGACGGCGTTCTCTCTCTCTACAGACAGACAAGGCCACATCTGATCATCTAATAATACAGAGATCAGCCAGCAGACTCAAACTCAAACATATCAGTTCAGAGGAAGGTCTGTGTGGGTGGAGATCTACAATAATACAGCAAAACAAGCTGCGTTTCATTTGCATTTGTATCTTGAAAACTGCCATACTGTTTCTTCACCAACACACAACACATATGATACTAAATGTGGCATTTCCTTCCAGACTTCTAAGGAAAATAAGCCACATAACAAATCACTCTCTGACCACTCAAACTTTTACTGAGAGGCTAACAGAAACTATGCAGGGGAAAAAAGGTCTGGGAATGCAAGAGTATGTGGAGAAAAGTTGAGGTGGACAAACAGAAAAATAATTGACCAAATTAATGTTTAGGGCTGTCAGATTTAAAATGTAAATATTTGAATATTTTCTTAAATATATTATAAAAGTATATATATTTTATATATTGTTAAAAGTGATTTACAAATAAATTGAAATTGAAATAAAAATGCTTCTCTTAAGGTTTACACCAATTATCTAACATTACTTAATATATAGAAAAAGACAAGCAGAAAACTTGATATAAAATATGTTTGCCAGATATACTTCCAATATAATATAATATAATATAATATAATATAATATAATATAATAATCCCCCCTTGCACAGTATCAATTGATTTTTAAAAACAAAAATATACCATTATTTAAAAATGGGATCAAGAAGGTTTTTTTATTGATTGATTGATTGATTGATTGATTGATTGATTGATTGATTGATTGATTGATTCCTCCTTGCATGGTATAAATAGATTTTTATACATACACTATTATTTAAAAATGGAATCAAGAAAAAAAAAATAAAGCCTACTTTTAGGACCATTATGATTTTGATATTAATTTAAAGAGAATTATCCATATCTCATCCTATAAAAAAAAAAAAAAAAAAAAAAAAAAAGATAGAGCCACAGTATTTTTTACGGAAAAAAAATACAATAAAAAAAAAAATACATCAAAAAGCTAAAGAAAAAAAAAAAAGATAAAAAAAGTAAGATAAAATAAAGTAAAATTAAATTAAATTAAATTAAAATAGTTTATTTTATTAGACTGGTTTAGAACAATGTTTATTCTAAAAAAAAAAAAAACTTTAAAATATCTAAATTGTTTCATAGATATACCTTCATTTTTAAACATAAATATACACTATCATTTAAAAGTAGAATCAGAAAGAGTTTTTTTTTTTTTTACGAAGCTGATTTATGAACAATGCATTAAATTAATAAAAAGTGGGAATAACATTTTTAAAGTGACAAAAGCTTCTATTTCAAATAAATGCTGTTCTTTTAACCTTTTTATTCAAATAATCTAGAAAAACGATTGCAGTTTCCAATAAAATATTGGGCAGCACAACTGTTTTTAACATTGTTAATAATCATAAATGTTTGTTGAGCAGCAAATCAGCATATTAGAATGATTTCTGAATGATCATGTGACACTGAAGACTGCAGTAATGATGCTGAAAATTCAGCTTTGATCACAGGAATAAATTACATTTTAACAGATATTCACATAGAAAACAGTTATTTTAAATCACAATAATATTTCACATTTTTACAGTTTTTACTGTATTTTTAATCAAATAAATGCAGCCTTGGTGAGCAGAAGAGATTTCTTTTAAAACAAAAAAACGCTAATTCAAATAAAAATTTAGAAAGGGGGTTTGTTGCAAGGGGATCGTCAAACAGAACGTGTTTTGGGCTCCTCGTGCATAAAAGAGTCAGAAAACCTTTGACTGAAGAAACATGAAGAACACAATCATTAACGTGCATCATCATAATTAATGTAATGAACTCTTACCTGTTGAGATCAGCAGAAGACACGAGACACACGGACAGCAGCACATAAAAAAAAGAAAGAGACAAGAAATGAATTAAATCAGACAAAACTCAGATTCATAACTGCTCTGCTGTTTCTAACAGTTTTCAGATAGGAAAGGAAAGAGAGTTCAAAGATGCTGCTTTGCATGCGACACTAATCGCAGACTTTATTGATCAAGTCTCCATCAATATTTAATGTGATAAAAGGGTGCAAGGATTTGGCTATCCTGAGGTGGATGAAGGGTCACGGGAGGCAGGTTTCAGTGGCGCGAAACAAAGCACAGGCGCAGGTTCATGTGTAGGAGACGTTGCTTAGGAACTGAACGCTACGACTGCTATTGGAGAACACACTGTAGACATCAAATCAAATCAAGACAACGGCTTCACCTTCACTTCATTCACCATCCAGCTCTAGAGCCCTGCTAATTATGAACTGAGGATGCTAAATCATGCCATTACTAATTCAAAAGACAGCAAATCAGTGGATCAGAAGGGTTTGGGGTGAGCAGGGGGTGAACGCTGACTAGCTGACTAGTTTCAGAGTAATCAGGTCAAATAGTGATTTAAAGAGGTCAATATTGGGATTAAATGTGCAAATTGTATTTTATATACCCCCAAAAAAAAAAAAAAAAAAAAAATGAATATAATGAAAATAAATTAAATAATTTATTTTTTATTTTTTTTATGATAATTAATTTGAAATAGTATTTCTTGCACAATATTTTGATTTGATTACTGGAATTTTTCATTGATGTAATAAGAACAAGATAAACATGCTTAATATGTTACTTAATAAAGTCATAATTTAGACTTTTTATCTCATAATTTCGACTTTGTATCTCATAATTATGACTTTTAAAGTCATAATTTCGACATAGTAAGTCATAATATCGACTTTTTATCTTGTAATTATGACTTAAGTAAGTCATAATTTCGACTTTTTAAGGCATGGATTTTTTTCTGACCTGGCAGAAACGGGCTTCCATAAGAATTTGATGATAAAAAAAATAAATAAATAAAATAAAATAAAATACATTTTTGGTCTATAATGATATTTTGTATGACAATTTTTCAATTTAATTATAATTTCTTACAGCTTTTTTACTGTGATTTACAGGATTTTTGATTTATATATATATATATATATATATATATATATATATATAAATTGAAGTATTAAGAATGATGACATGATTAATTGGTATCATTTTAATATGTAATTGTAATTAAAATTAGTGCTATAATTGTAATAAAATAAAATAAAATACTTTTTGGTTCTTAAACAATTCTTTTTTTAATTAATGGCTATTAACTGTGTTTTTTATAGAAGTCATTTGAATGAGGTGGACATGTTTAATTAAATATATTTAAACAATTTTGATGGTCTCAAAACAGGCTTTGTTTATATATATTGTATATATTTGTCTAAATATATAGTGTATGTGTGTATATTCATATATATATATATACACTTTTTTTCTTTTGGCAGTAAGGCAACAAGCAGTGTTGTTTTCGTCAACGATGACGATGACGAAATCATTTCTGTTGACGCCACTTTTTTTCATGACGATAACGAGACGATGACGAGATAAAAATGGCTCGTTGATGACTAAAACATGACGAGACGTGTGTGAGTTTTCGTTGACGAGACGAGAATAGACAAAAATGTTAGTGGGTGGTCCGTCAGGCGTTTAAAATGCATGACATTTCTGCTTATTGTGCATGCCAATCAAAACCTTACGTATCTGCCGCTATGGCAAGCCGTTTTAGCATTAAATACTCTTTGCCATACTAGTATGGCAAGCCGTTTTAGCATTCCATCCTTGTTTGTTTTTTATGTTCTAAAACATTCCTTCATTATTGTAATTATTGGTGAAAATAGTCGATCCGGAAGCTCACATTGTGTTGAACTATAGATCTTCTATTTTCACAACTTACAAGTGACACTACCAAACAGCAAAATACTTACTGACCTACATTAATTTCTTAAAAGACTACTTTTCCCCTTTTTTGACTAAAACTAGACTAAAACCTTTTTGACTTTTCGTCGACTAAAATTGGACTAAAACTATCACATATAGAAGTGACTAAAATTTGACTAAAACTTTCAAGCATTTTAGTCAAAAAGACTAAGACTAAGACTAAATCTAAGATGGTTGTCAAAAACAACACTGGCAACAAGCATGTTCCTGACAGCTTACACACACACACACACACACACACACACGCATCCTGTATAACATGCTGCTCTCCTCCTCTTTCCTTTATTAGAGAAGGATGCAGCTCGCTGGCAGTCTTCACAATGAGGCAGCATCCGCTCCTCTGTTCTGGCCATCAGAAGAGGTGGCACCAGTGTTTCTAAGCAACGCTGCATCCTGACATGTTGAGGCGGTGTGTGTGTGTGTGTGGGGGGGAGGTGGATGCTGCATTGTGATGGAGCCACGAATACAAATCACAGCACAAATAAGAGAGAGAGACGCTGCAAACAGGTGAGCTGAATATTTCACACACCACAACATCACTCAAGCACACAGACAACACACCGCCTCTGGGATTAGTTTAGCACTACTGCTGCAATAAAAATTACAAACACAATCCGCTCACAAAAAAAGAAATTATTTAAATAGATAAAGAGTTGCGGGGTAAAAAATTGTAGAGCTGTTTGTTCATTTTATTAAAAAGATGTATCCTCTTTTAATTCAGTGGTACAGATAATAAGCCTTTTAATAACAAATTTTTTTTTTAATAAACTTTTTTTTAATATTTGAAAATATTTTATAATAAAACAGGCTTTAGGCTTTGTCAATAAATTAAAAAATAAATAAATAAATGAAATAGTAAAATAAAATAAATCAATATAAATAAAATATTAAAATAATAAATTAAAATAAAATAAAATAACTAATTATCTGAATTTTCATTGAAGCAATAAGAATGAGGTAGACATGCTTGCTATTATATATTTTAAATTGTTGTATTAAAATGAATGGCACAATTGGGGTCTTACTACAGGCTTTGTGAATAAAATAAAATAAAATAAAATAAAATAAAATAAAATAAAATAAAATAAAATAAAATAAAATAAAATAAAATAAAATAAAATAAAATAAAATAAAATAAAATAGCAAAACAAAAACTTTTTTTGGTCAAAAAAATAAAAAATAAAAAAAATAAATAAAGTGATCCAATAAAATAATAAGTAAAATGGTTTATTATAAAATGTTCTATGACAATGAATTACATTTTATTTGTAATTAAAATTATAAATGTATACATTGTTATTGCATAAATTATATATACATTTTATTTATAAATAAAATTTATTTAATTATTGATTTTAAAAATAAAATAAAATAATTTTATTAAAATTAAATATTGATCTGATTTAAGCCTTTTAATTTTATTAATAAACATTTTTTAAATATTAAATAAAATAAAATAAAATTATTTTACTAAAATAAAATATTTATCAGATTTTTTTCATTGAAGTAATAAATAAATGAAGTTGTAATAAACGGTTGACATGCTTGATATCAAATAAAATAAAAAAGAAAAGAAAAAATTGAATAAAAAAATAATAAAAAAAGGATTTGGTCTATTATAACATTTTGTATGACAATTAATTACATTTTATTTATAAATAAAATTATACATTTATAAATTAGTAATGTAAAAAATATGTATACATTTAATTTATAAATAAGCATTTTAATAACTATTTTATTAATAAATATAAAAAAAAGTTAATCAAATAAAACAATTTTATTCGAATAAAATATTTATCAGATTTTTCCATTAAATAGTAATAAATAAATGAGGTTGTAATAAAAAATAAAATAAAATGAAATAAAAAATAAATAAATAAAATAAATAAAAAATAAAAATAAATTAATTAAACATTTTCTATGACAATGAATTAATTTTTATTTATAAATAAATTGATTAATTATTAATGTAAAAATTGTGTTTATATTTTTTTTATTTATAAATAAGGCTTTTAATATATATTTTAACAAACATTTGTAAAATATTTTTTAAATAAAATAAAATAAAATAATTTTATTAAAATATAATATTTATCTGACTTTTCCATTGAAGTAATAAATAAAATGATTAATTTATCAATTATTTATAAATTGTATTTATAAATATTTTTTTATTTACTTTCATTAATACATAAACAAATAAAATAAAATCCTTTAATTAAAATAAAATATTAATCTGACCAAAAAGTCAAACACTAGTACTTATATGGTACTTCAAAAGAATGACCTGCTATTACTATGGAACTTTGTGTAAACATCACAGTGCAAGAGTACATTTTTAGTGTAAAAAGAAAATAACACCAAAACAAAGTGTATCATCAGTAGACAGATTAAACGCTGCAGTCATGATTTGTATAGATATGTCTCATAAAGCAGCAAAGCAAGCGTAGGAAACATACAGCCACATGCGGAGGAGGCTGCCGCTTTCACACGGTGTAATTACTACATTCCTGTGGATGCGTAATATCCAAATAAACACATCTCCAAACAAAAAAACAAATTAACGGGAGGAATTGGAAATGATGTTAATTCCGTAATGGTGCTTGTGTGCATTTGCATACAGTAAGAGGAGGGCAAAAGCAAGCCCTCCAGACACTGACAACACTGCACACACCATATTTAAGATCATTTTGCTGTTGCCATGGCAAAGATGCTAATAAGGCGCTTTAAAACAGCGTGAAGTGAAATGAGTATGGCCTCACAAGCCATATATATGCTAATGACAAACCCGGAAGCACAGCAGCCGCAGACAAACGGGAGAGACCGGCAAAAATGTCAAAAGGGTGATCTGCTTCTTTAAAAATGCACTTTAAACTACCAATATTGAAAGGTCTGACATTTAACCAATCCAAAATGTAGCTTATATTATTTATGATAACACATTAGAGAATTATAAACTAATCTGTACAAGTTAAGAAGAGTTTGAACACTTCATATATCCATAAAGACTTATAAGGATGTACAGCAACATAAAAAGTACTTTTTAGACATGGCACTGCCTGGTAACAACATATTAATTTTCATTTTTAATTAATTATATTAATTAAAAAAAAATAGTAATTATAATAATATTTATTTATACATCCATATTATGTTTTTTTTTTGGTGATTTAATTTTTGAACATGGTACAGAATAATGACAACATTAATTTTCATTTGTAATTAATTATATTAATTTAAATATTTAAATATTAAAATATTGTAATTATAATAATATTTATACATTCAGATTACGTTTATTTATTTATTTTATTTTTTGCTGATTTCATTTTTGGACATGGTCCTGAAATGGTGACAACATATTCATTTTCAATTTTAATTATTTTATTTATTTTATTATTATTTTTGCTGATTTCATTTTTTGACATGGTACCGAATAGTGACAACATACTAATTTTAATTTTTAATTAATTATATTAATTTAAATATTTAAATATTTAAATATTGTAATTATAATAATATTTATACATTTGTATTATGTTTATTTATTTATTTTATTTTTTGCTGATTTCATTTTTGGACATGGTCCTGAAATGGTGACAACGTATTCATTTTCAATTTTTGTATTATTTATATTAATTTAAATATTAAAATGTTGTAATTATAATAATATTTATAAATTATTAGTATTAGTATTAGTATTATTGGACATGGTGCTGCATGGTGACAACATATTAATTTTCCATTTTAATTAATTATATTAATTTAAATATTTAAATACTAAAATGTTGTAATTATAATAATATTTATACATTAACATTATGTTTTTATTTTATTGTATTTTATTTAAATATTTATTTATCTATTTTTTTTTGACATGGTACCGAATGGTGACAACATACTAATTTAAATTTTTAATGAATTATATTTACTTAAATATTTAAATATTAAACATTGTAATTATAATTATATTTATGCATTCATATTATGCTTATTTTTTGCTGATTTCATCTTGGTACCGAATGGTAACGACAAATTAATTTTCTAAATTACTCATATCAATTTAAATATTAAAACAATAAATATAATATAATATAATATAATATAATATTTATATATTCATATCATTACTTAATTACTTTTTTGTTTTTGTTGTTGTTCATTTATTTAATATTTTATAATGATTTATATAAATTAATAAATAATCATACATTTTTTTCCTGATTTCATTTTTGGGCATGGTACTGCATGGTAACATAGTTTTCATAATTAATTTATTAATTTTAATATTTAAAATATATATTTAAAAAAATATATATTAATATATTTTTTTTCTGATTTCACTTTTGGACATGGTAGCAGATGGTAACAACATATTCATTTTTATAATTATTTAATAATATATATCTTTTTTATATTTATAATATTTAAATTTAAATAAAGAAGATATATATATTGGAATATTTATATTGTTTTTATTATTTTCTGATTTCTCTGCCTGACTGATATATTGGTAGATATCTATCAATATCATTATATATTATACAATATAGTAATCATTCAGTATCATATGTCAAACTACTACAGCTATTTATTTATTATAGATAAATAATAGATTAGAATCTGTTAAATCACAACGGTTCATTGGTGTTGAGTCAGTTTGACTGCAGGTATTCTTTAAACTGACGGTAATAGTCAATCTAACTCTTCATGATAGAGTTGGAAAATAAATGCTAAGCATTTTGACACATTAGTGTTCATCTTTAATCCAGAGACACCCACATGGCGCTCTACAGGGGTCATTTGCCTCACAGTATTTCCCTGAATGAGCAGAGGGGCTTCACCGAGGAGCTGAGCTCATTTTAAGATAATTGCTCATGTTCTCCCTCAAGTCTTATCAGAGGAGGAGAAAAAAAATACATTTTATGGAAAAATATTCTGAGTGCTTTGTGATCCCAAAGCATTTGCGCAATCAATACTCAGGTCATTACTATAGACTAAAAGATACTGCTTTGCTTAGTTTGAAGACTGCTTGTAATGCTTGTACTGCAATTTAGGTTTGCTTTGGGAGCAGACCGCACAAAGAAGAAATTAACAGAAACCCTAGTGCATTAATATGCAATTTTGTCTTCAAAACATAACTACATTTAAAGCTTCTAGATTTGTTTAGAAGTTTAGAAGAAATCCAGGTGGAGTTCTCCAATATCAAATCATTTGTCTAACTTCAAAAAAAAAAAAAAAGCCAGTTTTCATGACAGAAGAGGTGGAGCACAAAGGAGTAGAAAACATGGGGGGGGGTCTAAAGATATAAGTTTAAATGTATTTATTTTTTGACAAAGTGTCTTTAAAATGTACAAGACAACAGTAATTCTATCTAAGAACACAAGCACCCCCATTGGAGGTTTGATGCCCCAACATCAAAATTCTTGCTGATACTGTTAAGACAACAATTATTTTCAAAAAAAGACTGATTAATGGTCGATATATCAACTACTGACCATTACCGATAAGCCAATATTTTTTAATACTATGACTAAATGGCTGATATTCAAATTCTGACTGATATCGATAAGCCAATAACCATTTTCATACTATGACCATTAACCGATAAATGGATGATAACCAATATTTAATCACTGACTGATATCAATAAGCATTTTTAAACTACGTCCTTTAACCAATACATAGCTAATATTCAAATTCTAACCAATACAGATAAGCTCGTATTTATTTTCATACTATGAGTGTTAACCGATAAATGGCCAATATTCAAATACTGACTAATACTAATAAACCAATAATAATTTTTATGCTACATACGATGACCAATCAAATTTAGATTAATGAGCTAATAATAATTTTCATACTATGACCATTAGCCAATAAATGGTTGACATTCAAGTACTAATACTGATAATCCAATAATCTACTTTACGTTATATCCTTTAACCGATAAACAGATGATATTTAAATTCTGACCGATACAGATAACCCAATAATCATTGTCAGATTATGGCCGTTAACCAATAAATTGCTGATAATCATATTCAGATTGATAAGCCAAAAATATTTTTATACTATGTCCATTAACCGATAAATGCCAGATATTCAAATACTGACTAATATTGATAATGCAAACATTTTTATGCTATATCCTTTAACCGATAAATGGCTGATATATAAATTCTCATACGATAAACCGATAATCATTTTCACACTATGTCTGTTAACCAATAAATAACCAATAATCAAATTCTGATTGATAAGCCAATAATTTGTTTTCATACTACGACAATTAACAGATGGCCGATATTCTAATACTGATAATACAATCATTTTTTTATGCTATATCCTTCAACCAATAAATGGCTGACATTCCAATTCTGACTGCTAACCAAAAAAGATAAACCGATAAATCGATAATCATTTTCATACTAAGGCTGTTGACCAATAAATGGTCGATAATCAAATTCTGATTGATGACCCAATAATCATTTTCATACTGACTGTTAACCGATAAATGCCAATATTCAAATTCTGATTGATAAGTCAATAATCATTTTCTTACTGACTGTAACCAAATAAGCCAATAATTTCCAAGGTACATACATTAACCAATGAATGGCCGATAATTAATTTCAGATTGATAAGCCAATAACTTTTTTCCATACTATGATAATTAACTGATAAATTGCAGATATTAAAATTCTGACATATACGATAATCTAATAACCTTTTTTTATGCTATATCCTTTAACCGATAAATATTCTAATTCTGACCGATACGGATGAACCAATAATCATTTTCATACCATGGCTGTTAACCACTAAATGGCCAACAATCAAATTCTTATTGATAAGCCAATAATCATTTTCATACTATGATAATAACATAAATGGTTGATATTAAAATACGAACTAATACTGATAAGCCAATAATCATTTTATGCTACATACGTTAACCAATAATAATAATAATAATAATAAGGCTGATAATCAAATTCAGACAGATAAACCAATAATAATTTTCATACTGTGACCATTAACCAATAAATGGCTGATATTCAAATACTACCGATAATCTAATAATCTTCTTTATGTTATACCGTTTAACCGATAAATGATGGTATTTAAATTCTGACCAATACCGATAAACCAGTAATCATTTTCATGATATGGCCATTAACCAATAAATGGCTGATATTCAAATACTACCGATAATCTAATAATCTTCTTTATGTTATACCGTTTAACCGATAAATGATGGTATTTAAATTCTGACCAACACCGATAAACCAGTAATCATTTTCATGATATGGCCATTAACCAATAAATGGCCTATAATCAAATTCAGATTGATAAGCCAATAATAATTTTTATACTATGACCATTAACCGATAAACGGACGATATTCGAAAACTTATACTGATAAGCCAATAATCATTTTCATACTATGACCTTTAACCCGATATTCAAATTCTGACTAATACGATAATCCAATAACCTTTTTTTATGCTATATCCTTTAACCGATAAATATTCTAATTCTGACAGATACGGATGAACCAATAATCATTATTGTTAATCATTATTGTGATTTTTGACTGTTAACCGACAAATGGTTGATATGCAAATACTGACTAGTACTGATAAGCCAATATTATTTTTTATGCTACGTTTGGCCGATAATCAAATTCAGACTGATAGGCCAATAACCATTTTTCATACTATGACCATTAACCGATAAATGGCAGATTATCAAATACTAATACCGATAATCCAACAATCTTTTAATGCTATATCCTTTAACTAATAATGTCTGATATTTAATTTACAGCTGATACTGATAAACAGCTAATTATTTTCATACTATGACCGATAACCAATACATGACCAATTTCCAAACTCAGATAGGAATAAGCTATATAAAGCATCTGGTAACAAACTTGATACCATTATGCAGTGCATCCCTAACAATCAGTGGATCTGAATGGAGCCAATATAAATAAGCTGATGTTCTAAATGGGGTTGATTTTCTCTTAGCATCATGGGGATGAGCAGGGACGTCTTAGATTCCACCCCCAACAAGAGTAAGTCACAGGTCAGACAGTGGCCAGCTGCGTCTGAGCAGCCAATAAGCCTGATGTCACTGTCGCTTACATCAGCCAGCTCTCTGCGGGCCTGACATTGACCAGCATTCCTGAAATATAGGGTGGGATGGCAGGAGGGAGACAGTGTGGTCACATGAATTGATCCACTATAGAAGCCGTCACAGTCATATCCTTAAGCACTCTATGTACTAGAGAGAGTTGATTTGCGGCATGCTAGATACTTAGAGCAATCCATCCAGGGCGATGAGGTGTTTCAACACAGACGCTCAAGCTGTAAGTAAATCAAAGGGGTAAATAGGGTTTAACGTGAGTTCAAGGGGTGATGCTTGCCTTTTGTGCCGCTTGTGTATCAGGGAGATAAAATGGCCCAATTCTATTCGCCTTCCGAGTTAAAAGCAGTAGCATATGAAATATTCTAGCTGGAGGTGGTTATAGCATACATTAAGGTTTAAACGATACGAAAACACGCAACGGCTGAGAGCGCTAATGGTACATGAAGTGCTGCTTGATACAAAGGTGATGAGTTTGGACAGCACAAATAATATGAGGTGATTCAGTCAGATTGTGCATGAGCGTTTCCAAGGCTCAGGCATTTTCCTTCTGATATTGATCAGCGTGTGTTTCTACTGGGTGGCCCTGCAACACACACAATGGGAATTTGATTGCTGTGAGCAGGCTTGTAAAAGGGAGGAATTAAAAGAAAAGACGTTGAATGAGAGAGAGAGAGAGAGAGAGAGAGAGAGAGAGAGAGAGAGAGAGAGAGAGAGAGAGAGAGAGAGAGAGAGAGAGAGAGAGAGAGAGAGAGAGAGAGAATGAGGGAATGAGACAGACTAAAAGAGAGCAGGCCATGAGGTGAGAGGGGATTTTGGGAAGACAAAAAAAATTCTATTAAATGCCACACAAGCATAAAGCTGTAAAGCTGTAAAGCTGTCAGCGGACAGAGCACCATCAATCTAGAGCGGGGTGAGCGACCCCTTTCCTAACACCAGACACATAGAAATTAAAGGAAAAGTTCACTCAGAAATGAAAAATGTCATTATTTACACACTCTCATGCCAATTCAAACCCATATGACTTTCTTTCTTCTCTAGAAATCAAACATTTGCCTTCCATCACCATTATGCTGCTCTTTTCCATTCAAAGAAAGAACATAGTGACCAAGAAAAAAGGTCAAGCTTCGAAAAATTTAGCAGCCAATCAAAATAAAGGCACATATTCTGCTCTCTAGCTATTTGAGTTTTAGCTGGGGGAAAAATTACACATTTAAGTCAATATTCACTAGAATCTCTTAAAAAAAATCATTTTAGTCATTTAAATAAAGCTGAAATAACATGAATATTAGCTTATATATTAGTTTCATTTAGGTTTTTCATATAATATTCACAAATTGCCTTGCCAACTAATTTGAGTATAATCTGTAGTACTAAATTACTATAAAAAAGTCACACAGTCGACCAGTGGGTGTAAATTTTAGCGCAAATAACTTGATTTTTGGAAGAACTGTCTAGGAAGAGTTCGAAAAAGTAGATTTTCAACATAAATCAAAAATGGCGGACAGAAAGTTCAACTGACTATGGCAAAATTTGTATCTATGTTCTCGGCATGACCCAAGGAATATTTTGAGACCAGTTTAATTACCTTAGGCTAATGCAATCAAAAGTTATTACCATTTTTGGAAATGTTATTATTAATGGTCAATGAATTGTTAGGTGTCAGTGTTAGGTGACAATGACACATACAAAGTTTGGTGTCAATATGTCAAAGCTTTGCAGAGACACAGCCTCAGATGCAGTTTGGCATCTTTCCAGCAAATTCGTTGATGCTTTAAATGAAAACCGTCAGGCATTTCAACACAAAATCTAAAACTTTTTGCCAGCATGGTCTGAAGATGAGTCAAATTTGGTAAAAATCGGACCAATGGTCTAGGAGGAGTTTAAAAAAGTACGTTTTCAACATGAATCAAAATGGTGAACAGAAAGTTCAGCCAATTTTGGCATAATCGGTATCGATGTTCTTGGCATGACCCAAGAAATCTATTAAGATCACTTTCCATACAATAGGTCAATTTAATCAAATGTTATTAGCATTTTCAGAAATTTCTTTATAACTTTTGGCTGCAAACTTTTTGAGTACTGTCAGGGCATGGTGCCAAAAACACACACCAAGTTTCATAATGATACGTCAATGCTTTCATAAAATATAGTATTTTGCACCAAAAATGGCTGACATGGGCCAAAATTAGGTATGGTTTGACTCGGCATGCTCCTCTGAATCTAAAGAGACCAGTTTAGTGATTTTTTGGCCAAGAAGTTATTTAGATGTGGCACTGCGCATGTATGTCATGCTTGTTAAAACACACACATCTGGTCTCAATACGGCAAACCATTGTGTAGATATAGCCTCACATCCATTTTTCTGTGCTTTTCATCAAATTCATTTGTGCGTTATTCCAGAACAGTTTGACTAATCAACTTGAATTCCATAACTTTTTGCCAGCATGATCTAAAGATGATCTGAACCAATTTTGATGAAAATCTATTAAAACTAATTTCGAACTTCTAGACCTTACGGCTCAAAAGTTATTAGCATAAACATGAGTGCAAATTTGGACAAGTGTTGGCGCTAGAGAGTCAGGGTTAGAGACTCGAAATTTGCTATGGTTAATGTTGAGACTGTCCTCTATCCATGTGCCAAATTACACAACTTTCCCGCAAGCGGTTTTATGAACTGTCATAGACTCAAGAGCGGCAGAAGAAGAAGAATTATATTAGAAATGCCAACAGATACAACAGGTGCCTTCATACCTTCAGTGCTTGGCCTCTAATAATAAAAGCTAATTTACCATAAATATATATATATATATATATATATATATATATAATAGTAACATTACACAAGACATGTCCAATTTGAATGTATGACATGCTAAATTGGCATTAAAGAAGCCAACTGTAAGACATGAAGGATAATAATTATAATAGAAACGCCAACAGATACAATAGGTGCCTTTGGTGCTCGGCCCCTAACAATAAAAACTAATGTAACAAAAAAAAAAAAAAGTAAGACATGCTAAATTTAAATTTATGCGAGTGAAATAAGTCATGGCAGTGGGGATATTTTTAGAAAAAAAAATACAGTCATGGTTGTTATAACACACACCAAGTTTGGTCTCAATACGCCAAACCGCTGCAGAGATAAAGCCTCACATCTTTTTTTGTGTGCGTTATTCGAGAATGGTTTGACTAATCAACTTGAATTCTATAACTTTTTTCCAGCATGGTCTGAAGATGATCTGAGCCAATTTTGATGAAAATCAGACAAACAAAAACAAAAAATAGTCAACAAACTAAACCTTACGTTTTTTACATTTTGGTGTTCATTCGAAAGCCAAGGATTCAGAGGGGGAAAAAATCCTTCTAGACGTTATATATAAACATAAGTGCAACTTTGGACAAGTGTTGGTACAAGTTTCAAGACTCGAAATTTGCTATGGTTAATGTTGAGACTATCCTCCTGTGTGCCAAGTTACACAACTTTTCCGCAAGTGGTTCAACGGACTGTCATAGACTCAAGAGTGGAAGAAGAAACTGAAGAATTTTTATTTGTATTTTTAGAAAAAAATACAGCTTTGTTCTGCTACCGTATTGAAATATATGAACTCATATAATGAATCATATAGACTACTTTTATAGTGCTTTTACAGACATTTTTGAAGCCCTGAAAGCTCCTGTTCATTGTATATTTCCACGGAAAGAAGAGAGCAGCTTGAAAATCTTTAAAAGCTATCCTTTTGAGTTCTATGGAAGAAATAACATAAAAAGAAACAACCTGAGGAGTAAATGATGACAGAATGTTCTTTTTTTGAGTGAACTATATTTTAAAAAGCAGGAAAAAACAATAAATACACACACCAGCATTTCAATTCAAATGATATTTCAATAGGCACCCAGCTTCAATAAGAAGCCTGTATGATTAACATGCTCCAAAATAAAACAAAATATTGTGGAATAACTGACAGGCTGGGTTTTTGCACTCAACAAGTTAATCTGGGAACACATAAAAGCAGTAGTTTGCAAGTAAGTTATAAAATCGATCCTTTCTTTTAACCGTGGCACTAAAACAGACAGAAGCCGTTTTCTATTAGCCTCGGCTAGCGTAACATTAGCTTGTTTGATTCCGACTGCATTTACAACACTGAAAGCGAGCAGTGAAAGGATTGCGCCCCTCCATCTAGAGCGATCAATCGGTTATGAGTAGCTAGCGTGCGGCGGTGGGCTCTTTCAAAAGGTAAACAGACTGAATAATTTCTCTGCCAATTACAAAGACAGTGGAGAGGGCCCAGACAAGAGCGAACATTGACAAATGCAGCCCACCGCTCAATTTTCCCAGCAAATCACCCTCCGTACCTGACACTAAGACAATAAGAAACCCTAATGGGTATTTATGCCAGCCCTGCCATTTATTTCAGGGGCCCTTCACTGGTCAAAATTGATTCTCCAAAGCCCATTGAAATTAGGCTGTTTGCCGCTTCATGTGGCGCGCTCCATTTTTCCTGTCCTGTCAAGCCAACCAGAAAGAACAAATGGGATAAGAGAGCAGGGGACAGAATAAAGAATAAAGAGCAAGAGCTACGGCCAAACATTGATGAGGCTTTTGACTCCAACCACTGGAAGAAGTGGAGATACGCTCACGTTTATCTATACTTTCAGTAATGTCATCTGGTTCTCTCAGACTACAGACAGCTCAGATCTCAACAATCTCTTAAACTGGGCTCAGACAGGCCAACTCTACAAGAAATACAACATTTGTTTGCTAAATTATATGAACTGTGACATTCACAAACACTTTTATAGCTCTAGATTCTGTTCTTTAGCAAATCTTAAATGTCAACAATTGTTTTTTGCTTGCATAAAATTAATACTTGTATTCAGCAAATAGGTGTTAAATTGAACAACAGTAAATGGCAGTACTGTCTTTAAATAAAAACAAAAACATTTAACATTTATAATGATTTCCATTTCACATAAATGCTGTTCTTTTGAACTTTCTATTCATCAGAGAATCCTGAATATATATATTTATTTATTTATTTATTTATTTATTTATTTTTATTTTTTTTTTTTTATTTTTTTTTTTACACTTTTAATGTTATTAATATTATTATTATTGGTAGACTTTTACAAGAAATATCCAACACAAAGTTAGTGAACTTGATTATAGTATCCAGGGGTTTTCTGAATAAACTGCATAAATAAAATAAAATACTGCATAAACAAAATAAAATAAAAATTACTGAATAAATCATTGCATCTTTCTTTAATTTAAAATAAATAAAATAATAAAATAAAACCCACCACCAAATTTTTGAATGGTATATATATATATATATATATATATATATATATATATTGCACATTTTATTATTATTTATTATTATTTTTTTACAAGAAACATCCAAAATAAACTCAAAAGCAGTAAACTAAATTACAACATTAAGGGGGTTCCTTAATAAATCATTGCATCTTTCTTAAAAATAAAATAAAAAAAAATACAATAAAATAAAATTAAATTAAATTAAATAAAAAGTAACTGTGATTTTTTTTTTTTATCTCATAAGCTGTTGTCACCTTTTATATTATTTTAAGGCAACAGATATTTGCACAATTTTAAATTTTATAATTATTTTATTTCAAAATTATTAAACAGATGCCACTTTGAGACAATAAAGTCCTCCCTACACCTAACCCTAATTGATATACACCCGTGAGGCACAATATTATCCACTTTTAAAATATTTCCTTAATTTTTATTCAAAATAAATGCCTTTCCGATGTGATACGTGAGGTAAGAAGGGAGAAGAACGAGTTCGGCTAAAGGGCGGATTTGAACTCGGGTCGAGTGTGCCAAAAAGCAAGTGACACCAAGTTTACCTTTTAGTTTTTTACTCAATAGCAGAAAAGGCTTCGAAAGTAAACATTCAAGACTTTCCTGAAAGAGCAAATTGAATCAATGGTGCTGTGTACCATATTGGAGCACTTCATAAACACCCAATAACGCGCCGCAGGCAACATCTGAACACTTCAGAAATGGAAATCAGGCAGCGCTTCTCATTCAAATCTTCCCAAACAACCTGCTGCTACTGAACTTCAGCTAATGCCAATTAAGCAAGTTGAGAGAACATCAGCAGAAGCAGTCACAGCACATTGACCAGAGACTGAAGCGTACGTCTGCCGTCCTTCACGTCCTTCTACTGTCTCTCACTTCTCTTCCACTGGGACGACAGCTGCCCAAGCAGATGACGGGATTTAACGCATCATTATAGTCCCATGCCCAAAGGATCCCGGTGGAGGAAACCACGTGAGAGACACAAAAGAGATGAAAGGTATGCTGGAAAAGAGGATGATCGCCGGAGCTGGCCTCTATGGCCGCACGGGTATCGGAGGAGAGCTCCGGAGGGCCAGGACAGAGGTCCGAAACCTGCCTGATGAGGTGCAGATTAAAAGAGATGGAGGGAGGGAGAAAATGAAAAAGGGAAATCCCTGAGGAGAGTTCATTATCATCCAGATGTCACCGCACCAGCTGCTTCTCCAAAACACATTCCACCACACTGCTGCAATATCTGCTGCATTAGAAAACTAGAAATGAATCACAAGAAAACAAAAGTGTTTTTATATCTTTGGTTTAGCAGATGAAACATAAGCACATTCCATTCAGAAATGATTTCTTTCACTGGATTATTCAAAAACTTAATTTAGAAATAAAATAAAATAAAAAAATATATAATAGATTTTTAATTTAAATTATTTAAAATATTTTTTTTTCTGGAATATATATAATAAAATTATATATAATTACAATTAAATAAAATATAATGATTGTAAAGCACTGAAAAGCTTAAAAGTAAAATAAAATTAAATAAATTGAATTTAAATGATCTTATGATGATATATATTTTTTTTTCTGGAATATATTTCAGATTCAACAACACAATGCGAATAAAATGAAATAAAATAAAATAAAATAACAAAGATTTTTAATTTAAATTATCTTAAAGTATTTTTTTCTACGATATTTCAGATTCAACACAACGCAAATAAAATAAAATAAAATAAAAAATAAAAATATTGGAATATTTCAGATTCAACAACAAAATGCAAATAAAATACAATACAATAAAATAATAAAATAAAATAAAATAATAATATTTTAAAATTATTATAAAGTTATAAAGTTTTTTTCTGGAATATTTCAGATTTAACAACACAAATAAAAAAAAATAAAAAAAGATTTTTAATATAAATTATCTTAAAGTATAAACAATAATAATATTTTTAAATTATCTTAAAGTCATTAATTTTTTCAGATTCAACAACATAACAAATAAAATAAAATATAAAATAAAATAGAATAAAATGAAAAGATTTTTTATTTAAATTATCTTTTTTTTTTTTTCCTGGAACATTTCAGATTCAACAACAGCGCAAATAAAATACAATACAATACAATAAAAATAAATAAATAAATAAATAAAATAGATTTTTTAATTTAAATGATTTTAAATTCATTTTATTTTCTGGAATATATTTATATATAATGAAATGATAATAAAATGAAATGAAATAAAATAAAATAAATAAAATAAAATTATTCTTAATTTAAATGATCTTAAATTAATTATTTTTTTTTCCCTGCAATATTTTAAATTCAACAACACAATGCAAATCAACTCAAATCAAATAATAAAAAAAAAGTGAATATTCCAGACTTTCTTGCACATTTTATATTTTGTACAACACAATCCACAATACACGCATATATAAAAATTACATGCACTACAAAATTAAATTACATTCAATTTTAGTTTCATAATAACAGAAATCCTTCAGCTCTTTTGCTCCTTTATACATTACTTAGAGGCAAATGTATTATCTTCCTAGCTCTGTGGTATGAATATGTGAATAATAATACTGAAATGGCTATATAGTGAAGGGTGCTTCACTTTGCAAATGGATAAATCTTGTTTTGCCTCTTTCCTGTTCAATGCTATCATTTGTGACCTGTGCTTTATCCAGTGGGCCTATTTATTGCTTTTACCCAGAGTGCAGCAGTGTGTCCCCCTTTCTATCTGCAGGGCATGAAAGAGGAAAGAGTAGCAGACCTGAGTAAAAGCGGCACTTTTTAATGGTCTTCATGACAAATGTAACACTGACAGCGGAGAACATCATGCTGTTGCTGAGGAACTTTCTCCTTCCTGGAGGCCGCAATACAAAAGACCTTTATCAGGTCAGATGACTTTCAGTGCATGGTTTGTTGCTGAGGACTGGAATCGTTTTCAGTGAATAGTCCAGATTTTCACTGATTTGTTCATATGCATTTTCTTTTGGTTATGGTTAAAACAAAACAACACAACAAATAAATACAAAAACAAAATGCTAAAAAAAGGAAAATTCAAAACAAAAAATATACAAAATTCATTATAATAAAATAAAATCTTTCAGACATTAAAAAACAAAACAAAATAAAAAACACAACAAATGTAACACAAAATAACAAAAAGCAAAGTAAAAATTTACTTTACAGAACAAAATAGAAAAATAAAATAACAAAAAACAGGAAAAATTTCAAAACAAAAACAAACTACGCAAAAAAAAAAAAAAATAAATAAAGTTTAAAATGTAAAAAAAAGGTGCAAAACAAAAGCAAAACAAAATAACAAATAAGCTAAACAAAACAGAAAAAACAATCAATCTTAAAATGTCAAAACGACCAAAAACCCAAGAACAAAATGCAAAACAAACAAACTAAACAAAACAAAATGACAAAATCTAAACTAAAACAAGAAAAAAACTAAACCGAAAAATACAATAAATAAACATAAAATAAAAATGTTTTTTTTTAATGTCAAAAATGCAAAACAAAAATAAAATGCAAAACAAAATAACAATAACAATTTTTCCCTAAAAATGTCAAAACAACAACAAAACACAAAAACAAAACAAAACTATGCAAAATAAATCATAGTAAAACACAAATGTTAAGACATCAAAAAACAAAGTGCAAAACAAAAACAAAATGCAAAACAAAATAACAAAAAAGCAAAAAAAAAACTGATAAATAAAATAACAATATTTTGTTTAATTACAAAAAAAAAATACAAAAAAAATGCAAAGCAAAAAAAATGCAAGATAAATTAACAAAATGCAAAGCAAAATAAGAAAAAAATCAAAACAGCAAATTACAATAAATAAACAAATTATTTTTTAATGTAAAAAAGTGGAAAACAACAAAACTAAGCAAAATAGAAAAATTAAACAATAACAAAAATGTCAAAACGTCAAACAACAAAAAACACGACAACAAACTGAAAAAATAGGCAAAACAAAAAAGCTAAACTATAACAATAACAAGTCAAAACGTCAAAGCAAAAAGAAACTACGCAAGATACAATAATCATAAAATACAAAGTTCAAAACATAAAAAAGTGCAAAACAAAAGGCAAAACAAAATAACAAAAAAGCTAAACAAAAAATAAATGCAAAACAAAACAGAAAAAATACAATAAATAAAAATAACAAAATAAAAATGTTTTCTTCAAACGTCAAAAAGCACAAAACAAAAATCTAAATGGAATACAAAATAAAATGAAACATTAAAAAACAAAATTTCTTACATTGTCAAAAACCGCAAAACCAAAAAATTAAATAACAATTTTCCCCAAAAAAGTCAAAACAACAACAAAACTATGCAAAATAAATAATAATAATAAAATACAAAGTTTAAGACATCAAAAAACAAAAAGTGCAAAACAAAAACAAAATGCAAAAAAAAGCAAAATAAAATAACAAAATGCAAGCCAAAACAAGCAAAAATAAAACAAGCAAATTACAATAAATAAACATAAAACATTTTAAATGTCAAAAAGTGCAAAACAAAAAACAAAATAACAAAACAAAACAGAAAAATAAAATAACACTATCAAAAAACAACAACAAAAAAACAAATGCAAAGCAAAAAGAAAGTATGCAAAATAAAATAAATAATCATAAAATACAAAGTTTAAAACATCAAAAAAGTGCAAAAATAAAAAATAAACGCAAAACAGAAAAAAACAACACAAAAACAAAATGCAAACCAAAACAGAAATAGAATAGAATAAAAATAACAAATAAACATGTTTTCTTCAAGCGTCAAAAAGCACATGGAAAACAAAAGAAAATGAAAATAAAAATAAAAATTAAACAACATAATGTCGAAAATCAAATACTTAACATAAAACACTATTTCTAAAAGGAAAAAAAAAATCTATTAAATGAATGACAACAATAAAATCAAAATGTTTTCCTAACCCTAACACAGGGCCCCTCATGTTAGCGGTATGACCTCAGTGCCATCTGACCCCGTTAATCAGGCTGAGCAGACAGCAGTTGACAGACTGAAAGCGAATACAGGCCGTCTGTCGGCGCAGCGGCTTTAACAGCGAGCAATCCCAGAGACTCTGGGGAGAGTTTTGCCTGTGCTTTTATGGGCCGGTTAGTTGGACCCTACAAAAACAGTAGTGAGACTCGACCGAGCTCAGTTCACACGACCCAGAGACCCACACAATAAATTATATCTGGACCCTAATCATATGAAAACATGACAGAAGAATCCTTAACCTACTTTAGTACAATTATGTGTTGTGAACAGAGAAGCACATCTTCACTTCCAGAGCAAATGAAGATTGTTTAGCACATGACACGTCAAACTTAATGATTAGAGGAAAATCTATTTTAGCATCTGAAATAACAAGAGTCAAATTCATTCCCATAACAGTTTACAACAGCCTGATATTTTCTGCAGTGGGCCGCAGGGAAGACTGGAAATAAGGCACTTGATGTATGTTATTATTTAGTTTGGAGCATAAGGCCCCAAAGGGTGTTTTTGTTCACATGTTCTCACACAGCAGCTACAGTATGGCATGATTCATACGCTTGTCATAGGCCTGCGTTGTTACAGCAAAGTTAAGAGAGTCTGGGCTTCTACTTTAGTCCTATTAGGCATGACAAAACAGTCCCACCGGAGCTGCTGTTAGACGCTAATGGCCACATGTGTAATACATGCATGCATTACACACACACACACACACACACACACACACACACACACACACACACACAAGCCAACCCCATATCGCTGTCTCTTTTTAAAGAAACACAGACATAAATTAAATTGTGGTGTCAAATGTATGCTGCATTAATATGAACTAACATAAGAAAATAGCACAGAGATAACAGAGAGAATGTTTTCTGTTTTTTTTTTTTTTTTTTTTTAATGTTTTGTAATCTTACACATTTTAGATAAATAGTGTAATTTATCTTATTTAATATATGTTTTACTGGAAGGCAAGACAAAAAATATAACAAAAATAAAAGATAAAAACATTTTATAAAATATACACTAAAGTAGTGCAATCAAATTGTATAATTATTTAAAAGTAAATGGCAACAAAGCAATAAGAATTATATGAGAATTTAACCAAATTATATGTTACTTAATTGAAAATATTTAACTAAATAGTAAAAAAGTATTTTGCAAAAAATTAAAAATAAATGAAATATTTAGCAAAATACTTATTTTGGCGAAAATAAACAAATAAATAAAGATATTTAACTAGATACTTATTTTGCAAAAATAAACAAACAACCAAATAAATAAATACAATATTTTGCTAGATACTTTTTTTTTATATGAATGAATAAATAAATAAAATATTTAACTAAATACTTATTTCGCTAAAATAAGTCAAATATTTAACTAGACATTATTTAGCAAAATTAAAAATTAATAAATTAATAAATATTTAACTAAATATTAATTTGGCAAAATTAAAAATAAATAAATACATAATTTGACTAAATATCTGTTTTGCAAAAATAAACAAATAAATAAAGATATTTAACTAGATACTTATTTTGCAAAAATAAACAAACAACCAAATAAATAAATACAATATTTTGCTAGATACTTTTTTTTATATATGAATGAATAAATAAATAAAATATTTAACTAAATACTTATTTCGCTAAAATAAGTCAAATATTTAACTAGACATTATTTAGCAAAATTAAAAATGAATAAATTAATAAATATTTAACTAAATATTAATTTTGCAAAATTAAAAATAAATAAATACATAATTTGACTAAATATCTGTTTTGCAAAAAAAAAAAATTGACTAAATACCTATTTTGCAAAAATAAAACACAAATAAAATATTTAACTAGATACATATTTTGCATAAATAAATAAATAAAATATTTGACTAAATACCTATTTTGCACAAATAAAAAAATTAAAAATAATTAAATAATAAATGGACTAAATACCTATTTTGCAAAAAAATTAAATAAATAAAACATTTAACTAGATACTTGTTTAGCATAAACACATTATTAAGATATTTGACTAAATACCTATTTTGCAAAAATTACAAATAAATAAATAAATATTTAACTAGATACTTATTTTGCACAAATTTAAAATAAATAAATCAATAATCTATTTAGAAAAAACAAAAACAAATGAATGAATTACATTTTTAAACACTTATTGTGCAAAAATTCAAATAAATAAATAAATAAATAAAACATTTAACTAAATACTTATTTTGCAAATTCAAAATAAATACATAAATAAAAAAATATATGCATAAACAAATAAACTATTTAACTAAATACTTATTTTGCATAAATAAGTAAATAACATTTCTCTCTAAAGGAGAGGAGACATAAAAAAAATAATTAAGAAAAAACTTACTTAAAAATGCATTCATTAGTATCATGACTTACAGTTATTTCCCAGAATTGCTGTAAAAAGAAGTGAGAAATAAAATAAAACAAAACTAAACTAAAATATAAAATATTTAACTAAATACTTTTGCAAAAATTAACATAAATGTTTTATATTTTAATTTAGTTTAGTTTTGTTTTATTTCTCACTTTCACCTTCTTAAAAAAAAATACCCAAAAGGAAAGAAGTAAAAGCAACACAAAACAAATCAAGAAACAAAAAATAAATAAATAAAACATTATTTAAAAAAAAAAAATGTTCCACATAGGAATATTACTTAAAAATGCAGTCATTAGTATTAAGACTTTCAGTAAGTCATTTCCCAAAGCCGCTAGGAGTTGCTAAAAGGAGAGAGGAGAAGTAAAAATAAATGAGGTACGGCAGTGAAGTGACATCTTTATGGTCAACCATCGGTCCGTCCATCATTTTTAACAACTGTTCTTTTTAACCAGCGACAATTAAAATGTCACCAGCCATCTGAAAGCGGTAAGATCTTATTTGAGCAAGGCGTAACCTTTGCGGTTGATGTCGGGAAACAGACAGCGAAGATTTTTCTGGTGTCTATCGGCGAACGAGCCAAACGTATGGTTTTCTCTGTAGGCTTTTAGACGCACCTTTTCTTTGAAAACTCAATAAACGCTGACCTTTCCAACAACGCTTCTGGGTAAACAACAAAACAGAAAACATCTGATAGCGGGGTAAGAAACAGTACCACTCTGTGTGTGTGTGTGTGTGTGTGTGTGTGTGTGTGTGTGTGTGTGTGTGTGTGTGTGTGTGTGTGTGTGTGTGTGTGTGTGTGTGTGTGTTTGTGTACAAGAGCCAATGTGTTGAGCAAATACTAAATTACAGTCTCGCTAACGCTGGGATTCCCCTCAGAAAGCCTTCGAGACGCTCTCCTGTTTCTCATATTGAGACACAGCTCTGAAAACATTAAGAAAACACCATCTTATTTTCCACAAAGCCATGAGAAATACATATAGGTATCCTCATATGACTCGCTCCTGATTATGAGTGTTATATTGTGATCATTGTATCAAGTACAAACGCTATTAGCTCATATCAATACAACAAAAAACTTGAGGCACTTTCCACAAATTGGTGTCCCATTGCAATAAAGATACAAATTGCATGTTTAATAAACCACTATCTACTATAGCGGGGGTAAAAAATAAATAAATTAAAAAAAAAAAAAAAAAAAAAGGTAATTATGTCCTTCCCTGCCTCACTTGAGCTTTTCAATTAAATCCAGCAATTAAAATCATACAATAAATGCCAAAATTTAGATTGAAGCGATTAATTAATTAGTTGTAAAAGAAAAAAGTTATATTTTAAAATATTAAATCATTTAAATTAACAAAAATTTGCATGTTACTTGCTGTTAAGCACAATCATCAATAAATAAATAAATATTTTTTTTAATTAAATTTTGTCAGTTTTAAAACTAACTAATTTTAACTAAATATAAATAATATGAATAAATTATGAATTAACTAAATAATATGAATGAATAAACAAATGCAATATTAATATTAAAAACTAAATAAAAATTACTAAAAATATAATATAAAAATAAAATAAATAAATAAAATCTTTAATTACATACCTATTTTGAATGAATAAATAAATAAATAAAATATTTCGCAAAATTATTTATTTAGCAAAAAAATAAATAAATAAAATAAAATAAATAGATAAATAAAATATTTAACTAAATACTTATTTTGCAAAAAATATAAATAAATAAAATAATTAACTAAATAATTATTTTGCAAAAAAATTTAAAGTAAACAAATAAATAAATAAAGAGATAAATAAATAAAATGTTTAATGGCATACCTATTTTGAATGAATAAAAATATAAATAAATAAAATATTTCACAAAATTACTTATTTTGCAAAAAAAAACTAAATATTTAAATAAATATTTATTTTGGATAAAATATAAATAAATAAAATAGTTAACTAAATAATTATTTTGCAAAAAATGTAAAGTAAACTAATAAATAAATAAATAAATAAATAAAATGTTTAATGACAAACCTATTTTGAATGAATAAAAATATAAATAAATAAATAAATTTCACTAATTACTTATTTAGGAAAAAATATAAACAAACAAACAAATAAATAAAATATTTAGCTAAATACTTATTTTGTGAAAATAAACAAACAAATAAAATTACTCCCCAAAAGAAAGGAGACAAAAAAACAAACAAGAAAAAGCACAACAAATCAAGAAACAAAAAAGCAATAAATAATAAAATAAAATATAAAGTGTTTAATTAAACATTTAATTAGCAAAAAATCCACACATGAATATGACTTAATGCAGAAATAAACAAACAAAAAATAAACAAACAAATAAATCAAATAAACAAAAACTATAAATAAAACATTAACAATAAATAAACAAACAAATAAATAAATAAATCAAATATTTAATTAAAAACTTAAATACTGTGTGTGTGTGTGTGTGTGTGTGTGTGTGTGTGTGTGTGTGTGTGTGTGTGTGTGTGTGTGTGTGTGTGTGTGTGTGTGTGTGTGTGTGTGTGTGTGTGTGTTGTGTGTTGTGTGTGTGCGTGTGTGTGTGTGTGTGTGTGTGTGTGTGTGTGTGTGTGTGTGTGTGATTCCCCAGCCTTGCATTTCCAACACAAACAATGTTTCTACAACGTCCTCCTGACAGAATTGTCTAAAACGTCCATCAGTCTCTTGATCTCTTGATTCTGAAGGGGTCCTTTATTATTTCTCCTTCCTACAGGAGTCTTATAAAGCAGCTACCTCGCAAAACGAAGGCCCGTCTTCATATATAGCGGAAAAAATTGAGCACTGAATGAGCTTTCTACATCTAAAAGCTTGGACAGGAACCAAAGATAATGACTTAATAACTTGTACTTGATCTTCAGATGGGAGTTAGACTTGTTAAGCATGTCTAAGATGAGAAATGATGAAAGGAAAGACTGGGAGAGTGGTTCAAACATGCTCTTCTTCTTGTTGTTGGTGCCCAAATAAGTAAAAACAGGCATTCAGGAAATCTGGATCCACTACAAGGGTCTGCCTTACACAACCATGAGCACTCATCTCCAGAAAGACACGAAGGTCATTGCACAAAGAAATAACGAAGGATAAGAGACTTCAAGGAGACCTTCAATAATTCATGCCTCAGGGTCTGTTCAAGCACCGAAGACATCCAATTATCTACAGTTTGTTACGAGAGCACTTGTAATGTATATAGCATAACATAACAGGATGGCCTTCATGCATTTCCAAAAAATCAAAATGTAGTTAGATGCATGTATAAACATGGGATGTAGAAACAATGAGACCAGGCTGAATATAAATAAGCTACAGCACAACCATTTAACAAATACAGAAATATTGTCTGACTTCATATCATTTATTGCTTTTTAATTCATATATTTCCAAAGGCCAAATTTGAACAAAGATTATCCTATATTTTTTGTATTTAGTCACTCTCTCCCCGTTATTTCCATAAACTGCCATGTGTAAAAAATAAACAAAAAACTGCCAGCCTTTTTTAGAACAAAACCATGCATAAACAGACACGTGTACCGCAGTATGAGAAGAGACTTGCAGCATTCCCTATCTGACAGGTGCAGGCATCCATGTGAGAGACAGACATGCCATCTCTCAACGGGCCAGAGGAAAGCGCGGGAGAGAGAATGAGAGTTTTACAATCGGCTGCCACAGAGAGTCTGTGTGAATGCTAAACAGGCCTGTGGTACCTCTGGAACATGCAGAGACACCGCTGAAGAATCACGCTGGACTGCAGCAGTCAGAAAAACAAACATTCGCACACTTCACACGCCAGTGTTCTTAAAGCAACCTTATTCTGTGGTTAGAGCATATTTTTAGTGGTTAGTTAAGGTTTCTTGCACCAAAAAAGATGCGGTAGGTAATTAGGCAATCCTAATATAGCTGGTACACAGTATTTTCCTACATTTTAGTACCTCTCCTTTTGGCCATTCTAAAGGTAATGGCATTTTACACAGTGTTTTTATGAAAGCCCATTTCTGCCACTGAATAAAAAACTGTAAAAGAAAAAGGTTACTGGGACTTTTTCCTCAGAATTGCGAGACAAAAACTTGCAAATGCGACTTACAAAGTCAAAATTGCGAGATATAAACTCACAATTCTGACTTTTTTTCTTCAGAAGTCAGATTTGTGACTTTATTTCTCCAAATTGCGAGTTTGAAAATTCTGACTTTATAAATCACATTTGTGAGTTTAAATCATGCAATTCTGAGAAATAAAGTCAGATTTGCAAGTTTATATCTCGCAACTCTGACTTTATAACTTGCGGTTGCTAGTTTATACCACGCAATTCTGACTTCATTGAGTTTATATTTCACAATTCTGAAAAAAAGTCAGAATTGTGAGTCTGTATCACGCAATTCTGACGAAAAAAGTTAAAACTGAGAGTTTGTATCACACAATTCTGAGAAAAAGTCTAAATTGCGATTTTGTATCAAGCAATTCTGAGAAAAAAGTTGGAATTGCGAGTTTATATCTTTCTCTGAACTGCGTGATAAAAACTTCACAATTCTGATTTTATCCTCAGAATTGTGAAATTTTTATGATGCAATTCATATAAAAGTCACAATCCTGAGAAAAATGCCAGAATTTCCAGTTTGTTTCATGTAACTGTGAAAAAGTCAGAATTGTATCAGACAATTTAAAAAAAAGTTAGAATTGCGAGTTTGTATCACAATTCTGAAAAAAATGTCAGAATTTTCAGTTTGTATTATGCAATTCTGAATAAAAAGTCACAATTAAAAAAAAATATATTGCGAGTTTGTATCGCATAATTATGAAAAAAAAGTCAGAATTGCAAGTTTGTATCTCACAATTTTGAAAAAAAGTCATTATTGCCAGTTTTTATCAATTCAAAGAAAAAAGTCAGAATTGCAAGTTTTTATAAATTCTGAGAAAAAAAGTCAGAATTGCAAATTTTGATCTCTCAATTCTGAGCAAAAAAGTTTTGCAATTGCAAGATGTAAACAAATCTGTTTGTCCAACATGTTCAAAAGCAAAATACAACATCAAAATACAAGACATTGTTCAAGTTAACATAATAAAAATAATAATTAAAAGTAAATAAATAAAAAAAGAAAGTCATTTCTGTTTGTGGCTAATGATATAGAAAATATAACCAAATCAAAGAAAAAGCAAAGCAAAGAAAAATAAAGAAAAGCAGAACAAAGCAAAAAAAAGGCAAAAGCAACAAACAAAACAAAACAACTTTTCCAAAGCTGTTATAAGAGGAAAAAAACTCTATGAACAACCCTAAGAAACTTATTTCTGACTTATTTCCTGATCTCCCGAAAATTGGCATAGAAGAAGCATTGTGAAGTATTGCTGTTGTTTCACGTCCATCCTGCCAAACCCCACCGAGGCGACTGCAGGCTCAGCATGTGGTCTCTCAGCGTACATTACACTATTGGTCAAAGGCGATGTCAAGACCTTAAATTCATCTCCCAAAATGCACAGAGCGGAGCCTCTGAACAATAGGATGTGTGTTCTCCTTAAATCAAAAGAATTACTTTATCCACAGCGGGGTTCTCGTGTCAATAGGGTCAGCGCTTCCCGGTCACCTGAGGGCCGCGTGGAATCCTGCCCGGATCAGTCGTCAAGGTGATGGAGCTTTATTAAAAAGAGCCGGTGTTATTAAAACAGGTCTTATTACTGGATGCACCGCCGTGGGAGGAGAAGAGAGGTGTGACCCCGGTCTTTGTCTTAAAGCGCCTTCATTAATCATGCAGCTTTGTGTGTGCGCACGCATTAGTATTCATGCAAACACCGAGGGTCACTGTAAACAGTGATTGCAGACGGCTGGATGTTGATTGATCCTATCTCATTGTGAATGTAATTTCTGTGCTAATTAACTGGAGTGATAAGGATTTAATCTAAATATTTATAGACTGCGTCTGTGTGTGTGTGTGTTTGATTTTGTGTGCTGCCGCACCTGTATCTCATGAATGCACTCATGTAACTGCTTTCATGTGTGTTTATGAACATTCCATATGAGTGCACTTAAAAGGGAATTGAGTTCAGATTCCAAACTAGCTATATGAATTCCCTAAACATTCCTGACTGTTTAGCCAAATGAGAATCACAGCACTGCCACTTCCTCCTGCCACTGCTCCTTTGTGCTCCGTGCTGACCTATTTACCAGTCTAATTCCCCGCCTTGGGGTCCAGAACGTGAGGTGCATGTCCGCAATACATAACCTTCACCACAGGGGGCAACAGCATGCAAACACGTTCCGCAACCCCCGACTGGGGACGGAAAGCAGGCGGATGCTGATTCTAATTAACACAGACTCAACAATACAGGGATGCCATGGGGCAGCGGTGCTTTAAAAACGTCCTTATTTAACCCCAGCTACTCTTTAATAAAATTAAACTCAGAAAGTAACAGCCGTGTCAACTAATGCAACTCAGAAGCACTCAGGAGACGTACTCACCCCCTTGTCATCCAAGATGTTCATATCTTTCTTTTTTCAGTCATAAAGAAATTGTTTTTTTGAGGAAAAAACATTTCAGGATTTTTCTCCATATAGTGGACTTCTATGGTGCCCCGTTTGAACTTTCAAAAAGGAGCTTAAATGCAGCAAACGATCCCAGCTGAGGAAGAAGGGTCTTATCTAGTGAAAAATTGTTTTTAAAAAATTACAATTTATATGTGTTTTAACCTCAAATGCTCACCTTTTCTTGCTCTGCATGAACTCCGGATCAAGACAGTAAGGGTACGTCAAAAATAATTTCAAAATCACCCTACATCGCTGCAAAAGTACCAACCAAGTGTTTGCAAAGTGAACATGCAAAGAAGATCAAACACCCTTAACAAAAAAGGTAAAACAGCGATGTAGATTGATTTTGAAGTTGAAGGAGAAAATGAGATGGGAGTTTTTTGACATACCCTAAAGGTCATTGCACACTGAGTCCGAAATCTTTGTCCGAATTTTTCACACGTAAAAAAAAAATACAACTTCACGTTTTGTCAATCACGTTTGCACACAGAAATTTTTGTCTGTCATAAAATAAAAAAATAAAAAAAAACGGTTCGGGTTCGATTTTTTGCGTTTTTCGCATCCGTAGCAAGCATTTTGAGAGGTGTTTTGACAGTTCAGAGCCACCGTACGAGCGAATACCAAAATACAGAAGATCATCCACTTCGTCTCGCAGCACAAAGCACTGTAAAGGTCCTTGTACACTGAGTTCACAGAAATTAGTGGTCTTCTTTATAATATGTGGCTCCAGTAACGCTAGCAAAGCATCAAAGTTTACTGACATCCGGAAGTAAACTTTAAATCACCCGGGATAATCCCACAGCGCGTTAATAAGAAGGTGCGCATAAAGAGTATCCTCTCATTCCTCTCTATATCTTATAACTGGATGGACCCAATATGTCCTTTCTTTTTCAACAAAATCATCCACGCTGCTTGAAGATTCCATTTTGTATTGTTTTGCGAATTTTTTAGCAACGGATGAATTAATACACATCAGACTCAGTGTGCAAGGTTTCTGTGCATGACTTTTTTTTTCGGACTCAGTGTAAAATTACCTTAACTGTCTTGAACCAGAAAAAAATTCAGGCAGAGCAAGACAAGACAAGCATTTGAGGTTAAAAAGTATATAAATTGTAATTTAAAAAAAAATAAATAACGGATTGTTTCGCTATATAAGACCCTTCTTCCTCGGCTGGGATCGTTTACAACCGCATTTGGGATCGTTTGAAACCGCATTTAAACGGCATTTTGGAATTTCAAACTCGGGGCACCATAGAAGTCCACTATATGGTAAGGATGGCTTGCTACCAAAATTTTGGTTTTGGTACGATACCAAAGTTGAGGGAGAAAATGAGATAGGAGTTTTTCGACATGACCTAACTATCTTGAACGGGAAATAACAGAGTTCAAAGGATGTCCATTTTCCATCAAGTTGATATGAATCTTTAGGGTCTTAATGAGAAGTCTATAACATACTTTGGTTAAAATTGTTATATGGTAGTGTAAAAAACACTCTTTTTTACCTTTTCAGCCCTTTTTAAGAGCTATTTTGTTGCATGTTCCTTTAAATGTTGTCACATTTACCGGTTTCACAGCAATTTGGAAAGCACTGCTGCATAATGGGCATAATGATGATTTTGAAACATTTGAAATATACTATTTACCTGTTTTTTTTTGTTTTTTTTTCCAGTACTGGTATTCCACGCATCCCTACTATATGGAGAAAAATTGTGAAATGTTTTTTTGTCCTCAAAAAACATAATTTCTCTTTAAACATAACTTTTAACATAACATAACTTCTCCTCTAATGCACTTTTCCAAACTGGCTAGAACTGGTTCGAACCCTACAGTCACGTATGTTTCCCTGCGTGAGTGTGTGTGTGTGTGTGTGTAAAGTGCCAGAATGGACTGAACTGGTAATGAGCTTAATTGGCTTAACGGCAAACCAGATCAGTGATTGTGAACAGAACTCTCGCTCTCTTTCTCTTTTCCACTCATCTGATAGCACATTATCAGCCTCTCAATCTGTGTTCTCCCGGCAGCATGCAAACAGAGCCAGACAATCTGGCTAGGGATATAGTTGTACCTATGTGTGTGTGTGTGTATTTACATTTTTACTAGAAGGTGGTATATCCACAGATAAATATATACCTTTACCATGCAAAATACAAGACAATAAGTCTGAGACTTAGGAGCGCAAACAAACAGAAGCACGCTAGGAAGCCTCCTCAGACGCACAAACACAGCTCTATTACAGCCTCAGAGCAAAGGAGGGATCTATTCATCCAGATAGCATTGCAAGACTGAGGCAATTTGTGCCCATTTGATGCGTAATGAGGTTCTTATCAGTAAGTGGCCAGAGAAATGGGGTGTAAAGTATAGCCTATTCAGCACAGACCTAACAGAGCAGCCATGAGCTCATCCCTAAACAACTACAGCGTAAACACACACGCAGCACAACAGGTTGAGAAGAAAGTAGAAAATCCAGACTCTGATGGTGACTGCTTTTAAAGGACTTCTATCTGGTCCAAACTGGTCACTTACAAGTAACTGAATGTTGATCAGATGGACCAACAGCAACAAACCAGCTACCAGCTACAGAGTTATGCTAAAAAGACCAAGGTCATGGATTCAATTCCAAATGAATGCATCAAGTCTTAAAGCAGAAGTTCACTTCCAGAACAAAAATTTACAGATGATTTACTCACCCCCTTGTCATCTAAGATGTTCATGCCTTCCTTTCTTCAGTCGTAAAGAGGTTGTGTTTTTTGAAAAAAACATATCAGCATTTCTCTCAATTCACGAGTTTGAACTTCCAAAACGCTGTTAAAAAGCAGCTTCGAAGGGCTCTAAATGATCCCAGACGAGAAATAAGGGTCTTATCTAGCAAAACAATTGGATATTTTCTAAAAATATTGACAGTTTATATACGTTTTAACCTCAAATGCTCGTCTTGTCTAATCTTGAACCAAAATACACAGTGTACACACAGAGATAGACAAGACGAGTATTTGAGTTTAAAAAGTATATAAATTGTAGGGTTTTTTTTTAGAAAATAACCCATCGTTTCGCTAGATAAGACCCTTTTTCCTTGGCTGGGATCGTTTAAGAGCCATTTGAAGCTGCATTTAAACTGCATTTTGAAGGTTCAACTCAGGGGCACCATAGAAGTTCACTATATGGAGAGAAATCCTGAAAGGTTTTTCTTAAAAAACATAATTTCTTTGCGACTGAAGAAAGAAAGACATGAATGGATGACAAGGGGTTGAGTAATTTTTGTTCTCTTTAAAGGATTAGTTGACTTCCAGAATTGAAATGTCCTCATAATTTACTCACCCATATGTCATCCAAGATGTTTATGGCTTTACTTTCTTTAGTCGTAGAGAAATTAAGGTTTTTGAGGAAATCATTCCAATGGTTAAAAAGTATATACATTTGTATTATTATTATTTCAGATAGTTTTGCTAGATAAGTCCCTTGTTCCTCGGCTGGGATCGTGTAGAGCCTTTTGAAGCTGCACTGAAACGGCCATTTGGACTTTCAACCTGTTGGCCACCATTGAAGTCCACTATATGTGACCCTGGACCACAAAACCAGTCATAAGGTTAAATTTTACAAAACTGAGATATATACATCATATGAAAGCTCAATAAATAAGCTTTCTATTGATGTATGGTTTGTTAGGATAGGACAATATTTGGCAGAGATACATCTATTTGAAAATCTGAAATCTAAGGGTGCAAAAAATCAAAATACTGAGAAAATCACCTTTAAAGTTGTCCAAATTAAGTTCTTAGCAATGCATATTACTAATCAAAAATTACATTTGGATAGGTTTACAGTAGGAATTTGACAAAAAATCTTCATGAACATGATCTTTACTTAATTGCCTAATGATTTTTGACATAAAAGAAAAATCAATCATTTTGACCCATACAATGTATTTTTGGCTATTGCTACAAATATACCCCAGCGACTTAAGACTGGTTTTGTGGTCCAGGGTCACATATGGAGAACAATCCTGGAATGTTTCCTCAAAAACCTTCATTTCTTTTCGACTTTTTAATTTCAATGATCGAAAGGTCCTTTTTCTATCTTTAGATGTGAAAGGTCCTTCATGGAACCATAAAATTCCAGTAAATATATATATATATTTTTTAAGAGTAAGTATTAGCAACTGAGCAGGCAGATGAAAAGAAAGCTGGTGGTAAGTATAGAAGAAAAAGGTGGTCTATTTATACCAACACCTCCTCCATCTTTCTAACTCACACTGTACGTGTAAGAGTATCGTGCTTCTTGTGACCCTTCGAGCGGAAAACTCCCTGCACTCCTGCTGTTGCCCTCACAAGAAAAGCCAAGCGGGTATGTGGCATCCTCCTGTTGCTCTCTTCAGTTCCCACACCTCTTACTGTCCTCCACCAACCCTCGTCCTGTTTACCCACCGGCGGGGGGCACGCCTCCCTGCTCTCGACTGAGATAGAGATGAAAAGAAGAAGAGACAGGAGACAGAGAAGGAAAGCAGCAAGGTGTCTGACTCTCCGAAAGAAAGCCAACAAAGATGACGAATTACCGATTCCATACTCGCCCATCTATTCCGCGAAATGGCCCACAATATCATGGCGGGAGCTGACACTACAAAAGCTATGAATGGCCATACAATTTGTAGCATTTATTTGCACCAAATAACATTCACAGCGCTGCCAAGTCAGTGAGAGCCACTTTGGCAGGAATCGATGGAGATACGTTTGGATCATCTTTACGAGCTCTCCAACGTGAGCAATCTGCCCCTGAAAATGCAGCACTTCACTCGCGCAGCCATCAGTAAGATGGTTCCAGACAGAGCTAATGTTCACCTCTCTCCGTACAAAACCGCCTCTCTTGGAGCGAGTCGAATTAGGCCTATGAATTCCACATTTTTCAAACTGTTTTGCACAGCACAAACATATGAAATCATGCTAATAAAGAAATTATCCGGCCCTCGTGCAAACGTCACAAGCGTAGCGAGAGAGCGCTGTCATAAATTCTATGACAGGATGAGGCATTTAAGTGACCTCATCACCCGAGGCTATCGTAAAATCGAGCATTGCAGGATGTCAAGAGCGGAAGGTTATGGACAGTCCATAGAGGAGTCTTCTTAAGGTACGTTTATTGCATTACGCTGCATGAATCCGGTGGCCTTTGGTTCGTAGATCAGTTTTAGACTATGCTCTCATTTGCTATGACCATAAAAGTCCATTAAAAAGAGTTGTTAAGTTTAATGACTTCACACCTTTCTCTTGGCCATCACACATTTGGACAAACGATGTCTTAAATCTGAAAGCCAGCCAAGAAAAAAAGCCCAAGAACATGCTAATATCAATATCAGCCCTTGGATATTTTTAGGAAGTGTGGATTTAGCATCTCTGAGTTGACTCATCGTGCCGAGCTGCAGAATCAAGTTGAGCTGTGTCATTACATTAGGATTGCGAAGATTTAACCACATTGAAATCCTTCCTCTCCAGTTCAACGTCTTATACCGTAGCTTGTCGATCTGGAAAGTTTACCCGGGACTGAGCTAATGCTTAATGCACGATTAGCTCGATTCAGCTCCTGGCGGAGCTACACTAAGATGCAATCCCTGAAAGAGCCATCAAAATGTCAGAAGATACAATGCTGGATTCACATGAAGGAGCTGAGATGGGCACGCATTAAAACCCTGAGCTATCCACGACTAGGCCGGAAAGCCTTTGATCCATATCCAAACTTCACAGGCCGCAATTCAGTAACTTGAAGACAACATGAAACAAAGATTAGGCTGAAGTAGCTAAAGAAGATTCTGGAAAACTTCCAGGCTCTAGAAAGTTCGACGGGAATGTAGAGAAGAAGATACCTGAAAGCATTCAGGCCCAGATAGATGCATTAGGATGTCCGTTAACGGAAAAACCATCTGGAGGCCTGATAAAAGTGATTTGTATTTCCTCGGCGACCCAACAGAGAGTCAATAAAAGCAAGAGGTACTCTCCAAATCTGCAGAAGGACGATCCGCTGAGACTGGTCGATCAATTAGTCAAAAAAAAGACAATGGCTGCCTTGGAGTTTTCCGTCCGTCGAGGCCGGCGCGCACTCTTTCAGACATACACTGGCAAATACGCAGAATCCTGCTGGGATTAATGACATCAGTATGGATTCTGACCCCCAAGCGTGTGATGTTTCAGAAAAGGGATTACGGAACGAATGAAAATGAATCAGAAAACAGCTTGTACTCCGAAGACTACTAAAAAGGAGAGATTTAGCCAAATAGAAAAAAAGAGAATGAGAGACGAAAGAAAATCCCTTTGGTTTGTAGCCATTTCATGGATCATGCATCCGCCGAATGATTTGTTAAATGAGAATTAGGTGATGGGATTGAAAGACTCACATTGTCTCTCTCCCTTTCTGTCTGTCTTTACCCTGAACCCATCCACAACGGTACAGGAATGCGATATTCCGCAAGGCCTCGCGCATGAGGCTGACAGAAGGGAATTCATTGGGAAAAGTGGTCTGATTATTGAACACAAAGTATTACTATGTCCAATAGTCAACCCTGAACTTTCAAAGTTGAACTTAAGCTCCTCAATGCACTAGGAGATACTGGGCCAAAAGGCGTAGGAGTTCAAAGCCATCGTTTGGAAACACATACTCTTTCTTAATGGCTTGAGAATCGGAGTCGTGCCCCAGAAAATATGATCTTCTAAAAAATAGTGCATCTGTCCATCACATTTATCCGTAGGGGGAGTTCGTAGATGATTAAAGATAGATCAAAGAGGTATCCGTGTGCGAGTATCAAGGCTTATGCTCTCCGAAAAGGAATGTGTGGTGTGCGTTCGAGGTTTGGTAGTCTTCTGCGCAAGGTGATTATGTGCATTGGATCCAGATGTAAGCTACCATTAAACAAGTCAAAGGCATGCACGTGTTAGCAATGAAAACTGTTTGGTTGCAAGTAAAGATTGTTTTAGCTTATGAACACATGTGCATTTATACACAAGCGCATAAATTGTTTTATCTCCGACGCAAATGAACCTTTGCAACATGAAAAAAACATACACAGATGCCGGGTTTGAGCGGTAGTCAGTATTTGTTTGGGGAGCGTTTGATCACAGAGTGGTTTTTAAAAAAGGGAAACCTCTGTCAAACACAACTCTACTGAAATACCACAGTGCCCCCTTCTGTTCACAGACATGCTCAAACACTGACTACAACATACAAACACAACTTCAAAGGTGTCCTAACTTCTCATATAAGGTTATTTGGGGGATTTAGAAGATCTTAGTAGTTGACAACAGAGTTTTGAATCTTAAGATTCAGAGTCAGTGCGTTTCTTTAATGTCAAAAACCAGAACTTAAACAAACAGAGGAGGTCTGTCTATTGCGGTTCAAGGGTCTAAATGAATAAAATACAGCCAATGACCTAAGACAACCTTCTGATGGTATATTTTTTCTGGTGCTAAATATTGGAATTTATGGATCCACTGGTGTCCCACCCAGACTTTTTAGTAATTTAATGATTAAAAAACCAAAACAGGGACCAAGCTAAGGCCTATGGGCCAAAGTTGTCATGCCATAAAAACTTGCCTTGGAGCATATCTCCATTTCTAATCCATCTTTTTTGTTTTACCACTGTTTGTTCTATCTTTCCATTGAAATTTAGAGAATATACTCTAAGTTGATTTGATACTTTAATGCAACATTCAGGTCCACAAGTTTGATTTTTGGCCTTTATAGTAAAAAATTGGGCATCTCTGATCTAAATAATAGGGGTCCATGTCTATCTATTGTGGTTCAGTTGAGGTCAAAAGTTTACATCCCCCTTTTAGAATCTGCAAAATGTTAATTATTTTACCAAAAATAAGAGGGATTATACAAAATGCATGTTATTGTTTATTTAGTACTGACCTGAATAAGATATTTCACATGAAAGACAATTACATGTAGTCTACAAGAGAAAATAATAGTTGAATTTATGAAAGTGACCCCATTCAAAAGTGTTACCTGAATGATTCACAGCTGTGGATTTCTTTTGGTTTAGTAATAGTTGTTCATGAGTCCCTTTTTTTTTCCAGAACATAACAAATTCCTGCTGTTTGTCAGAGAAATCCTTCAGGTCTCACAAATTATTTAGTTTTCCAGCATTTTTGTGTACTTGAACCCTTTCCAACAATGACTGTATGATTTTGAGATCCATCTTTTCACACTGAGGACAACTGAGGGACTCATATGCAACTATTACAGAAGGTTCAAACGTTCACTGATGCTTCAGAAGGAAAAAACAAGCATTAAGAGCAGGGGGATGAAAACTTTTGAACCAAATGGAGATGTGTACATTTTTCTGATTTTGCCTAAATATCATATTTTTTGTTTCATTAAGTACTGCCGTTAAGAGGCTACAGTAGATGTTTCACAGAAGACAAAATAAGTTACATTTATCCTGATCTACAAATTCCAACAGTTTTCACCCCCGGCTCTTAATCCATTGTGTTTCCTTCTGGAGCATCAGTGAACATTTGAACCTTCTGTAATAGTTGCATATGAGTCCCTCAGTTGTCCTCAGTGTGAAAAGATGGATCTCAAAATCATACAGTCATTGTTGGAAAGGGATCAAATACACAAAAATGCTAAAAAAAAAAAAATGGTGGAACCTGATCGATTTTTTTGAAGAACAGCAGGCAGTTTAACTGTTCAGGACAAACAAGAGACTCATGAACAACTATCACTAAACAAAAACACAGCTGTGGATCATTCAGGTAACAACACAGTATTAAGAATCACGTGTATGTAAACTTTTGAACAGGGTTATTTTTATAAATTCAACTATATGTAAATATCTTTTATGTGAATTATCTTATTCAGGTCAGTACTAATTAAACAATAACATGTATTTTGTATGATCCCTCTTATTTCGCTAAAATAATGAACATTTTGCGGATTCTGAAAGGAGAATGTAAACTTTTGACCTCAACAGGCCCTTTTGGCCTTCACAGTGAAAAACGTGTCACCTCTGATCTAAACAATAGTGGATCATGTCTTCTAAATGTCCACAGGCCCAACTAGACCAGCACTAACCAGCATAAACCTGATCTAAGCTGGTCTCTGCAGAAGTATATGGTATATGTGTTGTCCATCAGACGGCAACAACAGTTTTGCTCCTCTAGGTTTCTTATCAACAGAAAACGCAATCAGGACTGTCTCCTGAGTTTTGGTCACCCTGGAGATACCGCCCGTGAGGTTGCTTATGGACGACACCTCTTATAACAGGAACCATTATGCATAACAGCGTGATAGGTAGCGCCCCGACTGAGCAATACAAAACCACTTTATTTAGGCATGCGTTCGTGCGTGTGTGATGCGCGCGGTGCCGCCTCGATCTTTATCTTTTGTTTTTGAAATCAGCAGCGTAATGATGCCATTCAGAGCCTGTTGACGGAGAAGAGGAAATGGCACATTTGGGGTCCTGCCGTTATCCCGCGCGTATTGTGAGAGAGCGATTGACACGACGAGCGTTTCACTGGGAGTGATTACCTCAGTCGGGCTGGGGCGTTTCAAATGGGACCCACTACTGTTTTAAACATGCACTACGAGAGCAAAAATGGATACGCACAATGCACACAATATGCAGATGGGCGTCTTTTCAAATTTCAAATGCAGACACTTTTACGTTTAACTCTTTTCATTTTATTATGCGAAGGTCAGATTAAAAATTGTTCACCACGCTTTCATCACTTATTTTCAAATGCATTTTATTGTTTCACCCTTCACCCAGACCTTGAATACTGAAATGGACAACTGGAGCACAAAACCAGTCTTAAGTAGCACAGGGATATTTGTAGCAATAGCCAAAAATACATTGTATGGGCCAAAATGACTGATTTTTCTTTTATGACAAAAATGATTTTTGTGATTTTAAGATCATGCTCCATGAAGATGTTTTGTAAATTTTCTACCGTAAATATATCAAAAGTTAATTTTTGATTAGTAATTTGCATTGCTTAGAACTTCATTTGGACAACTTTAAAGGTGATTTTCTCAATATTTTGAGAATAGTTTTTCAAATAGTTGTATCTCGGCCAAATATTGCACAAAGCATACATCAGTGGAAAGCTTATTTGTTCAGCTTTTTGTTTAAATCTCAATAAAAAAAAAAAAAAAAAAATACCCTTATGACTGGTTTTGTGGTCCTGGGTCACAACTATGAAAATGTATTATACTATAAAATTTCATTTCATTTAAAAAATAAGCTATTTTAAGTTTTATTGTGTAAAAAATTAATTTTTATGTAAAAAAAAAAAATACGCCTCTTTAACTTTTCCCTCTTTAAAGTTTTTTTCAAATGATGCAAAAAGAGAATAATTTGTTATTGATTAATTTTATTATAAATAATAAATTAAATTAAAACTTCATCATACTTTTATTTTATTTTATTTTATTTATTTTTTATACATTTTTCCTACTAGTAATTTTGTTAGTTGTTGTTTTTTTTTTAAATTATGACTTTCTCTTGGCTGTAGTTGTATCCCCACCTAAATCAAAAGCTATTTTAAGTTTTATTGTGTAAAAAATCAAACTTTTGTGTAAAAAATTTATTTTTTATGTAAAGAAATTACAAGTCCCAATTTAGCCTTTTTAAAGTTTTTTTATTTTTTATTTTTTATCAAGCTTTAATTTCTTCAAAGCATGCATTTTATTGCTTTTTTTATTATAAATAATTAATTAGATTGAAATATTTTACCATGCTTTTATTTTATTTATTTATTTATTTATTTTTTCCTACTATTAAAAGTTGTTTTTTAAATGAAAATTTTGACTTTCCCTTGACTGTGGTTGTATCCCCACCAAAATTAAAAATGTTCCTACTAACAATCTTTTTATTTATTTATTTATTTATTTACTTATTTATTTATTTTGATTTTCCCTTGGCTGTATCTCCACCAAAATAAAATAAAAATCCTATTTTTTTTATTATTAAAAATTATGACGTTGCCTTGGCTGTGACTGTATTTCCAACAAAATCAAAAAATGTTCCTACTATAAAAGTTTTTAACTTAAATTTTATATTATTTTACTTGTGTTTTCAACATGTAACCTGTTGTAATTTCTTCAGATTATGCAAAAGTAATTTATGAATCTCATCGTATAATACTGTAATGTCTTAAAATTATGCAAAAAAAAAAAAAGTAAAAATAAATAAATAAATAAAATCAGCCATCTACATTATCAAGCAGGCCTAAAAAGAGAAGATCAGACATACATAAGAGGTCATCATGGTCATCAGGAGTCCCAAAGACCTAGTTCTCCAACGTTAAGTGTTTTTACCATGGTAAAATCACTGTTATGCACAACCTTTCAAGTATAAACCGACAGTAAACAACTAAATATTGATGAAAAAAAAAAGTCAACCATTTTGAAGGGAGTTTGTTTTGTAAAAGCCCACAAGTAGCCACAGTAAACAAAAAGCCCAAATATGATCTACTGATTTACTGTAGGGCGTGAAAGTTAAAGAGGTGCATAAGGAAAAAGCAAAGACGCCACAGCCACATATTCATTTGTCTCTTTCTGCCTGAGCAAACTGGGAATGTGAACGTGGCGGTAAATATGCAACACTTCCACCTGCCTGAATTTAATGTCAATGTGATGTGATGTGATTTAAGATGCACTCAGTGCGGCAATGAGTTTGCATCTTTCTCTGGCGCACACTCCTGTGCACTTTCCACCTGTCACGCCTACCGTCGCTTCCACGCCAGAAAGTGCCAACGAGCGCATAAGGACTTTGATATTCAAATCAATGGCAAGGTAAAGCGAACACACACACACAGAGCGGTTCTCGGCTGCGAATCAAAACAACGAGGAGACCGCACGGCAGTCGTCGGTCCCTTCTGAAATGCGAACAGACCAAACTAATTAAAGTTCAGGTGACAAGTGCAAAACACTGCAGAGCTCCTGGCTTCTATGTGATCCAAACAATCTGGCGTGCGTCGTGACAAGCCGACTAAAACCATGCGGGAGAAACACTCGAGGGTTCAAAAAGTAACAACAGCCATGTTCGGCAGGCAAACAGCAGCACAAGCAAGACAAACCAGGGTTATTCTTTACTAAAGAACTAAGGAAACTCAGTAAAGCGGGACGGTTATGTTTTCGTGACTGCTGGAACATTTGTATGTTGTTAAAAAT